>NC_059433.1:61521465-61827684 GCF_021028975.2 Sphaerodactylus townsendi
TATTAAACTTGAGTCTTTGGCTATCAATTTTCTTATAAATACCTATGGATGTAACAAATTTTTAATTTATAAATATTTATACCCTGCCTCATATCAGCATCTCTAGGTGGCTCACACAGGTTAAAACAATAAAAACATTATCAACAGAATATAACAATTAAAACAATAATAAAATAGCAATAAAATAACTCCACCCCTACCCCCAAGACCAGCAGATATAAAGGGTTTCCAGGGAGGCTACACAAATGCTTGGGTTAATAGGAAGGTCTTCGTCTTGTGACTAAACCCATAAAGGGTAGGTGCATGGTGAATCTCCAAATTCCAAAGCCTGGGGGCAATCATGGAGAAAGTTCTCCCAGTGCCCCTCCCGCCGTCCCTTAGCTGCAGAGAGGTACAACCCAAAGCTCAGCAGCACTTCAAATGGACATTCACTGATGGACTCTTACAGTTCAGCACTGTTGAATGAAGCAGGTTCGGTTTCTAGAGGGCATCAACAAGTGTTGCTGAAGTCACAGGAGTTCCTGCCTGTGAACTTTATGGGCACATGGCCACAGAATACACATCAGTGCCTGGTACAGCGATCAGAAGTGTTCAACCGTAAACTATGATCCGTCACTGCAAACATTACATTTGGCATTGATGTAGAAACCCCATTAAGAGCTGAAGATATTTATTAATTTAAAATACTCATATTCTCTCCCAAAAATCTTAAGAACTATGGCTCCTGGAAGAGACCTCTTTGGAGCAATGTATGCAGCTACTGGCTTTCTGCATATTTTAAAACATACATGTTTTAGCAGAACAAGGATACAGACTATTGACATAACATCCTTGGAGCAGACAGCAGCCAGCTGTCACAGTTGCTTGTTTTAGGATTTGAGGATGATAAAAAACAAAGAGGAACCAAACGATGACAAGTGATTGAACTAAAGATATGACTGACTAAAATGAAAATGAATCATCCTGATGAGGTTTGTTGCATCTGCAACTTCAACTTGCCTATTTCGTACGGTTTCATGCTTTTAAAAAAGCCTTTACACTGCACATACAGTTGGGTTACCAAAGAAGCTGTAAAAAGAACTAACTAGGCTAACTAACATAAACCCATTCCTGTCATATTCCTTGACGGCATGTTCCCCAGGTTACTGAAGGTATCAAATAACAGCTTTAATACAAGCATCATTATTTTGGCATGACATACAAATTGGATGCTTTTAAAGATTTTGGACCTACACAGCTGAGCAGCATGTGACAGAGAAATGAGCAACATTTAAATAATGAAGGAAACCATGAGCTAGTCAAACATGCCTTGTCCATTTTTTTTGTGTTAACACCCAAGATAGATTCATTCGTTTATATTCATTATATGCCAGAATTCATGTGCTGAGCATGGCAAACATGAAGGTGTTTCTATTTTTTCTTCATCCCTTCCCCTTCCCGTGAGATGGGTTATGCTGAAAGAAAATAACAGGTCCAAGGTGACCCAATGTCCTTTGTGGGGCAGGCAGAGACATGGCCATAAGCCTGTCTATGTCTAGCCTCTAACCACTATCCTGTACTGTGTTTCCTTTGGTCTTTATTACTTCAGAAGAAAAAAATAACGAGACTCAGTTTTTTGGAAAACTGAATGTAATAATGGTCAATGTTTCTCTTGCGACAATCTTATTTAATTCTGTATAGTGGTTTAAGATATGTTCACAACCTTTAAACAAAATGACTAGCCTCTCTATCGAGATTCAGTGTAAAAAACCACAGCTAGTAAGAAAAGAAATTAAAACTAAAACTAAAGATCAGAATTTGCAACGATGAAAATCTTTTGGAACTTTGAAAGACTTCTGAGAAAGCATGCATAGAATCACAGTACACCTGTAACTACTTTATATAATTTTTCAATACTCTAAAAAACAAATTAACTATTTTGTGTTTTGTATATAACATACATAAAAATGAAATAATAAATATATATATAACAGGCATTTCTGATCATAATAGAAATTCAGAATGCATATATAAAATAAGTGCTTTTTAAACACATAAATATTATCAGAAAGTTCACAGGTCAACTACTATTGCATCTAGGTCAGCATATTATAAGAAATATCTCTTTCATCTTAAAGTTACTATTGTCTCCTGTAGAGAATGGCTGGAGTCTTTCAGACCGTAACAAACATGAAACAGGTTTCTGAAAATTGTTATGTGGGCCACCCAGGGTCACCAGCTTAGGAGTGCTTTAAAATTCTTCAGAGTTCACAACATTTTAACTAGAATTTGTCATAACAGAAAGACACACAATTCTTGCATTAGATTACAAAAAGAGACAAAGATGGTAATCACTTTGTTATCTAACAATAACACACAGAATACTGATGCAGCAAAATTATAACTTTTGCAACTAAATTGTATCCTATAAAATTTGAGAAATATACTGAAATAGCCTGTCCATAAACAATGATTCAGTTGAGACTGTTTCCACATGGAAATGTTTTATTCACTATTTTAAAAAAGATCCCCTTGGTATTTGTTACAGGAGTGATTAGTTAACAATGAAGTTCTAAAAAGAGTTACACTGTTCTATGTCAATTCACTGCAATATACTTAGAAGAGTATAACTCTGCTCAGGATTGCACTGTTAGTTTGCAATCCTAAGAATACTTGTCTGTAATAAGACCCATTGAATAACATGGATATTACTACTGAATAGACATGCTTAGGCCCCTTCTGCACAAGCCAGGGAAGCAGGCTCACACCAGTGTACTTGACTCCAGTGGAGCCCTGGGACTATTCACACACGTTCATGCAAGCGGCCTCACAGATGCCAGGGACCACAGACGTGCCTTCGAAAGGAGATGAGTACATGGTTCCCTTCCCTGCCACCTCCCTGCTTGTCCCTGCTTGCCTGCAAAGCACAGCTTCGCAGGCAGGCAGGGCCGACCCCCTGGTCCATGAGACAGCCCCATTCCCCCCAGTAGCTCTGTGAATGGGACCCAGGGAGGGGGTTGTGCGAGAACTGCTCCATGAGTAATTTGTCTGTTTACAGCGGCTGACGGCTGCGGCCTGTGCTCTACTGTAAAACGAAAGAATCACTCATTGAGCAATTCTTGTATAACCCACTCCAAGGTTGTTGGCGCAAATTAGGGGTGGTTTAGAGTCGTTTGCAGGGTGGTGACCATGCGAAGTTTCCGTCCCAAACGATGTTTATACCGCCCCCAACCTGGCTTTCTTGGCCAGTGCGGAAGGGGCCTTTGTCTTGCTCTCCAAGTTTCTCATCAGGGCCCAATACATGAAGAAAAGGTCAGCACTACTGTCTTGATATAAATCTAAGACAGGCAGGCAGGTATATAAATCTACACTTTCATTTCAACAGACTGACAATCAATTATGAAAAAACCAAGGTATTGGTCTTCTCTAGGCGCACTAAGCAGCTCACATGGGCAATGAATAGCACCCAAATTGAACAGGTTAAGTGCTATAAGTACCTTGGCCTTTCATTCTCCTATAACCTTTCATGGGCAACCCATAGGAAGGCCGCTCTCCTAGATACATCTAACAGTATGTCAGAATTACTACGTTTCTTTTACAGCTGTGGGCATTCCTTTATCCCTCCTGCCCTCAAATTTTTCAATGCCAACGTTGCCTCAAGATTGCTTTACGGAGTCCCAATTTGGATTCAAGCTATTAACCACTCCTTGAGTTCCCTTCAATCCAATTTTTTTCATAAGATAACTGGACTCCCACATTGCGTGGGAGTTTGGTCAAAACTCCTTGGAAGTTTGGTCAAAACTCCTTGGAATCAGCCACTTGGCTGAGGGCTTTTAGATTCTGGCTGCGAATTCATTTTATCTCTGACTGCAATTCACCGTCTGCTCTCTGACACCCATTCCAACCCTTGGTTTTCCATAATCGAAGAAAAAATGGCTTCTATTGGACTGTCAGTGGATTCACTTTGCCCTTTGTCCTACTCAGAAGCTTATAGAAAATTAAAAGGTCAACTATTGGATAGAGAGTTCTCTACCCTAATCACCGCAGCCAAGAAAACATGCTCCCACCTGTATTTTTCTCTTCCATTTGAACAGGGCCACTTTGCACACTACCTGTATTGCTTAATAAACCCTGCACAAAGGAAAGCCATAATGCTTGCCAGGTTTAATGTTATACATTCTGCCTTGTTACATGGCAGATTTGACAAGCAAGAAAAGGCTAATAGATTGTGCCCGTGTAATGATGGCTCAGTTGAATCTCTGGCCCACCAATTACTACACTGTTTCAGATTCAAGGAAATCAGAACCAAGTATGTGAATCTTATTCCTTTACATTTACCCGAACTCCCCGATTTATTTAGATTACACTACTTGCTGGACAATCCTGATCCTTCTCTCTGTGGCCGTTTCCGCACGGCCCCCCAGGCGCCCCCACGCCGGCAAGAATTCTGCAGGCGTGGGGGCGGAGGCCGTTCGCACGCAAGTGTGTGGGCGGCCTCAGGAGAGGCCGGCGGACGACAGGCAGATCCGCATGGAGCCGCCTCTGCCCCCTTCCCTTTCCCACTCACCTTGTCCCCGTCATCGGCCTGCTGGCCTCCGAAGCCCCGCCCACGCTCCCCTCCGACCTCCAGGGGTCGGAGGACAGTGAGGGAGGGGCTTCGGAGGCCAGCAGGCCGACGACGGGGACAAGGTGAGTGGGAAAGGGAAGGGAAACAGCGTGTTCCCGGCGGTGCTGTTCGCACCGCGCCGCCGAGAAGACGCTGTTCCCTCAAAAACAACCCTTTAAAGGGTTGTTTTTTAGAAGGCGCCCCTGACGCCGCCAATGAGGGAGGGAAGGGCAGCCAGGTCGATTGCTGCTGCGTTTTCTTGGCGCCCGCGCACTGTGCAAACGGCGGCCTGGGGGCGGCGTTTTTACCACCCCCAGGCCGCCGTTTTTGGCCCATGCGGAAACGGCCTGTATGATAGTGGCAGACTTTCTTCTGGAAATTACTAAATGCCAGTAGATTTCCTTCTACTTAACATTTATTTCCTGTACTGTATATGTTTTTTAATCGGTTTTTTACTATTGTTATACTGCTGTCTATGCCAATAAAGGCTTGCTGCTGCTAAGTTATTTAGAAAAAAACCTTTCATTGTCTCTTTCAATCTCTGTAAATTCTCCTCAGCTGTTCCAGTAATTGCATAGTCCTTGAAGCAAAAGCCCCAAGTTACTTAATGTACAAGTTAGTGAAAATTCTTCTTAGCTAGTAATTGCATAGTCCTTGAAGCAAAAGCCCAAAGTTAGTGAATGTACCCCATAAGTATTTTAGAGATCTTAACAGTATTATCCACAAAACCACAACAGAAGCATGGAAATGAAATGAAAAATACTTGATGGCTGTAGATATTCTAGAACTGAACCAGTATTTTAAAAATGGAAAATAACTATTTGTCCAGACTGCCCTGGTATTTCTGGACTTCCTGTGGGAATGCCAGATTGCCCTCACCAATGGCATATTTGCGGGGGGGAGAACAGAGGGGGTTTGGATTAGCCATGTGGGGGTACAGATTTGGTGAGCCCCTCTCCACTCCGCCGGCCACCTCTGCCATCTGCTGCCAGCCACCCACCTGTCTGCCCCCCACAGTCTAAGCCTTCGTCGCCCGCCTCTTCTCCTCATGAATAAAGGGTAGGTGGGTTGTTTTTTTTCTGTATAATGATACAGAATGCTCAAATAAGAGCTGAACCACTAACTTGCTAGCTCTGTATATATACTTCATGTGTGTGTGTGTGTGCGTGCGTGCGTGCGTGCTGTCAAATCACAACTGACTTATGATGAGCCCATAGGATTTTCAAGGCAAGGGACATTCAGAGGAGGTTAGCCATTGCCTATCTCCATGTTATGACCCTGGTAGTCCTTGGATATAGCCCATCAATATACTAACCAAGGTTGACCCTGTTTAGTCTCTGAAATAAGACAATATCAGGCGAGCCTCGGGCTATCCAGATCAGGGAACATATATGTGTACAACTGCTATCAATATATCTAATTCCCAAGTAAGTGCCTCCTATGTGCAGATACCTAAATCTGCAGATTGGGGCACACTGACCGACAACAATGTTTCTACAGACTTATTAAAGACTCTGGAAAAAGAACTTATGTTTGTTCTAAAAATGCCTTAATTGTATCTAAAAAAACCCCCTTTCCATAGCTAAAAGGTATTATTTAAAATCCTGTTCTCTGTTTTGTAAACAGAAGAAGAAGAAGAAGAAGAAGAAGAAGAAGAAGAAGAAGAAGAAGAAGAAGAAGAAGAAGAAGAAGAAGAAGAAGAAGAAGAGATGGAGTTATATCCTCCCTTTCTCTCCTATAGGAGACTCAAAGAGGCTTACAAACTCCTTTCCCTTCCCCCCCTCACAACAAACACCCTGTGAGGTAGGTGGGGCTGAGAGAGCCCAGAAGAACTGTGAATAGCCCAAGATGACCCAGCTGACGTGTGTTGGAGTATACAGGCTAATCTGAATTCCCCAGATAAGCCTCCACAGTTCAGGTGGCAGAGCTGGAAATCAAACCTGGTTCCTCCATATTCGAGTACACCTGCTCTTAACCACTACGCCACTGCTGCTCCAAAATGGTTGATCTTAATGCATGCCTTATGTCAGGATAGTCTCATGTCATACAGTTTTGTTGTCAATTCAAAAGGTAAAAGTTTCCCTCCCTTACAAGCAAAAGGCGAGACCAATGCATCTAAAAGCTATTCAGTATCACCAAAGTATGATCTATCGACTACATTAACATTAGTCTACTTATAACATCCGTTACAAAGTTTCCAGAGGCTCAGCATCCATATCTTTCACTGACCCATCTAAACGTAGAAATTATATTTCTACTGAGTTGTAAATCTTTTTTAAAAAATTTTCTAAGAGGAATTAGATTACAGAAGTCCTGGCAGAGAAAAAAATATATTAGCTATAATGTGACATAACAAGTAAACATTTAATATTGCTTAGGGGGGAAATCTACAACTGATAACATCTAAACATCCATACAGCTTCCCAAGTATACGGCAACCATTAACTAGATCATTCTGACAAGTTAGCTTGTAGGGAATGTCATCTTAAATTTACAGATACAGAACACACACCTTACGGATGAAACCACATCACTTTATATTTATAGTCTTGATAGAAATTCTATTCTGTTTTCCATCACAGCAGGGAACTATTGTTTTAAAAATAGAATTTCTATGTTAAAATATTCATTTTGACTGCAAGAAAAAACACGAATATGTTACTTTGAAGGGGTTCATTGAAGGTTATCATTCATAGAAGACAAAATATTATATTTTTACCACCACAGTGGGATTCTAAAAGACATTTATAATTGGCTGAATTACACACATCTTTGGGGGGAAAACAAACACAAAAAAGTAGTAGAAGACGACTTTAGGTTTTTACCCCACTTTTCTCAAGCACAAGGAACTCAAAGCAGCTTATAAACTCCTTCCCTTCCTCCCCCAACAGCAGACACCTTGTGAGGTTGGTGGGACTGGCTGATAGAGTTCAGAGAGAACTGTGACTAGTCCAAGTTCACCCAGCAGACTTCATGTCTAGGTGTGGGGAAGCAACCTTATTTACCAAATAAGAGTCCACTGCTCTTAAATACTACAGCACTTCACCACCACCACCATTGTTTTCTTTTAAAAAAACTATCATTATTAAAAGATATCAGTACTAGCTGGTAACTACATCCTTTATTCATCGTATTACAAACCCCCTAATATAATATTCAAACCAAATTGATATAGTTATTTATACAGACCTTGCATCTGGTAACTGTATGGCGCTTGTCCTGGTTGGGGAGTGCCAAAACTAGCCCCATAGCTTAGAAAGCCTGTCTGTCCAGGAGACTGTGTTTGTGTCAATCCACCTTCTGTCTTGATGCCTGCCCACAATGCACCTAAATCAGTTAGTGATAGTAAAGCTATTTGTTCATATTTAAACAATGACAGGATATTAAATAAATCACATACAGGCATTCATGCACTTTAAGCATCCAGTCACACCAATCTATATTCCATTTAATTGAAATTTAAAACAATACAATCCTCCTAGTAGTTAAAATGCCATAAACTATGGATTGAAGAATGTCAATCACACACAATTATTTTAGAAATGTTGCTAAATAATGCAGAGAAAAGGCAGACCGTGTAAGCTGGTATTGCCAAAACGCAATAGGGTATAACCAACTATGCAGCTCCAAAGGCTTAAGTCTTTAGTAGAAGAAGTAGCAGTTCCCAACAATTGCCCCTGATGCTGTTATTGAGAGTCTGCTGACCTACCAAGAACAATATTTCAGGGAACTCAGTAGAATGCAGTAGGAGTGGGGAAGCAGGAATGTCCTGCTTTGCAAAGTCCATAGCTGCATACACTCAATTTTCAGTTTGAAACTATAAATTATGAATTAAAAATCTCTAAGGTAGGTGCACATTCCAACAATAAGACCAGTCACTTATTCATACTTACTACTTCTAGCAGTTTTCATATAAACATGCTTTATAGTCAGGGATGGACTAACATTTCAAGGTGGAATTCCAAAATCCTCCCAGTTATGTTTTAAATAGAATTCTCATATTTTCAAACATACTTTATATCATTTATAATAACTGAAGAATGAAATAACTTCTGGACGCTTAAACCAATTTAATTCAATCTTTTTATTTGCTAAAGGCATGCATTTAACCTACTCAGTATCTACTTGTGAAGATGTTGGTGTTCCAACAAACAAAAGTGGGGGAGAAAGATGAGGGTTGTCCTTGACTAGAACACCCTGAAAGCCAGCTGGACTTCAGTGGCACTGTCAGTACCTCAGAGGCATCTTGGACACAGAATTTGCCCCCTTGGGGCAACAACCTGACGATGCCACCACACTAGCACACCAGCAAGTTAAGTATGAGCCAAATCTCAGGGGTAGATGTTTGGGCTGGGGAGTAGCTTCTATGGAACAGAGGCTGAGTGAAATGGAGAGATTGCAGCTGGAACAAAGCTCAGTGTGTGTATGTTTGTAGCTCCTTGTCTGCCCCTCATGCTAAGCAAAACTTTTCTATGATTTCTTTCTACCAGACTGCGTAAACTGAAATGGAAAGTCACAGATAAAGAGGAGCCAAAGGGAAGGGCCAAATGGAAGAGATAAGTTATAAGGGGCTGCACCAAAGGGGAAGGCAACCCAGTTATACCTGTTGCTAGGGGTCCTTAAAATCCTGGAACTCTTGATAAAATAAAGGTAAGGCCCCTTCCGCACGGAGGCGGAAGGGGTTGGGTCGGCGTAATCTACGCCGACCCGACGACGCTGGGACGACGGCGCTGCAGAGCGCTGGCACCCGGCCGACCCGCCTCTTCCCCGTCCCTCTCCCATCGCCTCCGTCGCCCTGCTGGCCTCCGTAGACCCGCCCACGCTGCCCTCCAACCTCTAGGGGTCGGAGGACAGCGAGGGAGGGCCTTCGGAGGCCAGAAGGGTGACGGAGGCGACGAGTTGAGTGGGAGAGGGACGGGGACAACAGCGCATGCCTGGTGGTGCCGTTCGCACCGCGCAGCCGGGAATGCGCTGTATTCCAAAAACCTCCCTTCGGGAGGGAGGTTTTTGGAGGCGGCCTGAGGCCGCCCTGGGGGAGGTGGAAGGGAGCCAGGTCGGCGCTGCTGCATTTTGGCAGCACCGCCTGTGCAAATGGCTCCCTGGGGTCGGCGTTTTTGCCGTCCCCAGGGCGTCGTTATTGGCCCGTGCAGAAAGGGCCTAAGATCAGCAGAGAGGCAGTTCAAAACATTTAGGATAACAGTCCTGAGATGTGCCAGTACCATTCCCTTTTTAAATTTGTATGCAGGATTTTTTTAAAAAATGATAAAATAGTTTAAGACAGATTATAATAAAAAATTTATGACAGTGCTTCCAACTACTGACCAGAAGTGCTACTATTAATTATTGTTTTAAAGGATTTGATTGGATTGCATTTTGGATTTCACTTTGCCAAAATTAAGCACTTCGAAGTTCCATTGGTTTCAAATATTTCATACACACAGACAGACAGATATAGATAAAATTTGTGAGCTTTTGTAACATAATGTATTGTCGAAGGCTTTCGACAATATTTTGTAACATAATGTATTGTCGAAGGCTTTCGACAATATTTTGTAACATAAACTGGGAAAAATGCATTGATCTTTGTTCACTTGACATATTTTTCTTGACACAATATTTGGTATGCCTAGTACATAATACTACTTGGCATATACGTATATTAGGAAAGGAAGACATGTAAAAGTAGATACACAGCACATTAAGTGACATGTTTCTAAAATCCTGAAACAGTGACCTACTACTGTCCAGACTTAAGCTGTATTCTAAAACATTTATGCCATATCATAGTAACTTGGTAATTAGGCACTATTACTAACATGTAACTCTGTCATCACAGTTAATACTAATTCCAGCAGCAAAGTTACTTCTCAGTCAAATACAACTGCACAAATGTCTCTTTCTATTTCAAATAACTTTACTCACCATATGATGGAATTCCATATGGCTGGCCGGGTTGTGGATATGTTGAATAAGCTGTGGCTTGCTGCATCCCTGAAGTAAACTGAGTCTGCCCATATGCAGCCATAGTTTGTGAAGAAGGAGTAGGAAGAATATGTGGGTATGGTCTGCTATTTGTTGCACAATGACAGAAAACAGGAAAGCCTTTGCATTAGACAGAAGCATGCAATCATTTTGGTTATACCAAATTCCTTGGGTGCTATGCAACACTAATTAATTAATTAATCAATTTTCTGTGTCTAAAATATATATTTTCAAATTGTTCATATTTTAGTCTCTCTCAAGGGTAAACTGATTTCAATTTTGATTTAACAGATGGATTCAATTATAATTATAAACAAGGTTTTACTTTACTTCCTTCTATTTTCTTATAGAAACAGACATCTTACTTGGAAGGGTATATCTGTGGTGGGGAAAACTGGTGAGTTTGTCTTGGGCTGAAGCCACTGCTTCCAATTGCTGCACAGAGGAGAAAAGAAAGCATATGGAAGTATAAACACACACGTGTCTAATCTAAATATTGTTTTTACTAAAGGAACTCCAGAAATTTAACAAAGTTTAATTAAATTAAATTAGTGCCAAATAATACTTTATTGGGGTCCAGATTAGCACAATGCTTTTCAATATCTTTTTTACAAATTAGCCATTTTTATATTGGTCCTAAGGGACCATTTGTAAAGTATGTCAAACTTAAATCGATGTCATAATTAAAAAGACTCTTTCAACCATCTCTCTCACTTTTGTCCCTATTGAACGAACACTGAATTCTTCCTTTGTCAGAACTGCACCATTCCCAAACACATTACATACTTGAAAATGGTAAATGTTAACAAGTGGACCATTTTATATCATGGCCACCTTTCATTCAGTATGTGATTAAGTTCTAACAGATGACATTTCTTCCTTTCTCAAGGACATTTCTTCCTTTCTCAAGCCCTTCGGGGATAGGCGGCCTATAAGTTTAATAAAATAATAATAATAATAATAATAATAATAATAATAATAATAATAATAATAATAATAATAATAATAATAATAAATATGTCATTTGTTCGAGAGCATCCATTATTATTGTCTATAGCAGGGGTAGGGAACCTGCGGCTCTCCAGATGTTCAGGAACTACAATTCCCATCAGCCCCTACCAGCATGGCCAATTGGCCATGCTGACAGAGGCTGATGGGAATTGTAGTTCCTGAACATCTGGAGAGCCGCAGGTTCCCTACCCCTGGTCTATAGTATCTTCAATCTGTCCTTTCAATGAGATTGTCTAGCTCTGGATTGCAGGAAAAGACACAATAAGTCAGTGGTTACTGGGAACATTCTTTGCTGACCCAACATCATATTTTAGGAATATTTTAAAATAATGAGACTGTTTTGGAGGTATTCTCATTGAGTTCAACTCAAATACACCTTTATTTTTTATGGATGGATGAACTCAGATGAGGAGAAGAAGGTCCTGTACATTTGTAGCAGAAATTTTCTGCTGAATAGAGTACATACATTCATCAAGAACATTCCACCTGTAATAGCTGGATCATTTTTTTTAAAAAAAGTTTGCTTATTTTAATTAAAATATTATATTTATTTAATGAATAAAATATATGTGATTTAAAAACTTTAAATATATATAGCTACTATTATATTATGTCTCCCTCTACAACAATGCATTTGAAACAAAAATATCTTTTTTGCATGATTTCACATAGATTTCATAACCAGACCTAAAAAGTGCTTGTGAAATGTCACCAAAACACCCCTATAATTAAACTAGGAACTACAAAAATATTCCTCCAAAGTTGCTAGACGGTATGTGTAAAAGCACATTTATGTATAAAAGCAATTTAATTTCAAGACAGATTTGACAGCTGAAAGATAGCAACAGCTGACAAAAAGAATACATGCATAAAAATTCACTGGCTGCAGTGTGGACTTTAAGATGAACACCCCCCTCCCCCCCAAAAAAATAAAGTATTTTTGTTATGGCTATTTTATTCCTCTTTCCTTACCTGATCCTGAGAAACTGTCTAAAGACCCGTCTGCTGTAGTAGTAGCAATCTCACTGCTGCTCATTGGCTCTGTTTTAACTAGAAATATAAATAAAATATGTTCTATATATCCTAATGCATGTAAACTAATTCCCATGCGTGCATGCACACACACAAACATATTATATATGATATTTTAACCCTTGTTCTTTCTGCTTAAGGTTATTTTAATCTATTGTTATGGGCTGTTATTTTTGCAATTGTTACGTTATGTTATTTCTATCCTGATAACTTGCTGTAGTTTACATTAACATTGTAAAGCACCTTAAAATCTGCTTTTGGGCTGAGAGGTACAAATGTTTTATTAAACAAATATTTTAATTCTTTACAGCTTTAAATAAAATTCATTTTAATAGTTTTTCCTAAAACAGCTTATTTTGGATCTATCTATCTATCTATCTATCTATCTATCTATCTATCTATCTATCTATCTATCTATCTATCTATCTATCTATCTATCTATCTATCTATCTATCTATCTATCTATCTATCTATCTATCTATCTATCTATCTATCTATCTATCTAATCTATCTAATCTATCTATCGATCTATCGATCTCATGTAATTTTCCACAAACTAATTAAAAGGCATTACAACAAAATGTAATATTCTGCCAGACTTGACAAGATTAATGAAAGATAGTTTCCATAATGTGGTACACCCAACAGTACTATCCAAAAGGGGGGGGGGGGGGGTTGAGGCAAAACCACATAGGAGACAGCATGATTCCGGTGTCAGTGTAAATGCCATGTGTCGGTAAATGCTGGTGTCAGTGTAAATGCCATGCGCTGGTGTACGAAGCATTTACGCCTGTACAGAGGCACTTACACCAGTATTGGGAAACTGAACAGTAGTGCAATGCTTGGGCACAAATGCTGCTGTGGTGGCAGTGCTCCTCTGGCTCAGGAGCCTGTGCCAGCACTAAAGGGGGAATTCCTGAGGCAGAGCGAGCTTTCGTCAGTTTCCTTTCAGTACAGGAAAGTCCCCAATTGTGGGCACGAACTTATAATGGCAAAATCAGTGGCACAGCCCATTGTGATGCATAGGCCATTTTCACAGAGGAGGTGGCACTGTCGCTATAGACTTGCTGGCCGTGCTGCAGCAAGACACCCTATGCAACTACCCACCCAACCCCCCAGACTGCACTGTTAGTCTTTATTTTAACAGCTCACACTTATATAATGAGAAAGGATCGCATCACACTTTAAATGGAGTTCAACCCAGTTAGGTTGTTTTTCAGACGTAACTCTTATAATTCTCTCTCTCTCTCTCCCCACACACACTCTCTCTCCCCCCTCACACACTGACACAACTTACTCTATGAGGGGAAAAACAAACTATCTTAAAATCTCAGCTGCAAATCAAAGAAATCAAACTCAATGAAAAAGCTTTAGAGACAAGAAAAATCTTTTTCTGGAGTCTAAAGTTCAGAAGGCTTGGTTCTAGGTAAACCAATGCGCCACAGGTGCTCCCTAATTAACGTGATGCTTTACAGAAGAATGTACCTCTGCTTAGGATACCACTGTTCATCTCATTCTAGTGTGAAAGTGATTCCCCAGCCCCACAATGCAGTAAATGTGTATTAAAATTACTTCTGCTGTGCTTCAGAAATCCTATTATTCAAATAAACTGATTTTTCCCCTAAAGCATGACAGAATTTGATTCAGTTTACACTATAACGTTTTCTTCGTGTTGGCCTGTCTCTTATTCCAAATTTATCTCTGCATAATTTTTGGACCTACCACTTCTTACCTTTCCACATCACTACCTTGCGTTGCTATTTTATATTGCTTATATACTCTGCACTGATATAATGAGAATGGACATTAATTCGGAGGAGAGAGGGACATAAACTACAACCTTCAAAATGCACTAGTCATATAAATCCACACTGAATAGTCCAATATACCATAACAAAACATATCAGAGAAACAAGTATGAAGCTTAGCTCAAAGTGTTTAAAGACTCAATCATTCGAACTACTGAAAATTCAGCTTCTCATAACTGAAGGAAGACACAAACACATGGTTCCGATACAAGGGCATGGTTCATTCAAAACTACTTGTCAGCTTTCAAAAATGCTGCTGACTGGAATGTTATCCTACAGTAACACTTATCCATTACCCCAAGAGCATCTGGATAGTTGACGCATGAGGCATTTGTTTCAACATCAGTCTATTTGTATAGAACAGAACTGTAATACTAAGGACTAAATTTGAATATAAATTCTGAGACCATGGCCATAATCCTATACCCTGTCTCAGAAAAAGATGTTAGTATGGTCAGTTGAGGTGCAGTTTTCTAGAATATAGACTGAAATGAATATAAGAATTATCATTCATTTTTACGCCCTGTCTTTGTGAAAATCACTATTTTGTGCGTTATTGTACATGGTACTTTGATACAAGAGCATTTATAGTTCTTTGAAGAACTATCACCAGTAACCAAATGCATGGGGTGGGAGAACAGGGCTAGGTAGGCACTAAGACCCAGGTGTAGCATTCTACAACAAAGAAAGTCATGTTGAGTTCTGTGGCGGAGGAATATACAACAATAACATAGTTTTCTGAGACAGACTATAGACAGCTGTAAGTACCAGAGAGGAAGCTTGTGTATAGAGGGAGTTATTTTGAAGGTTTTTATTGCAACAGGTTAGGAAAGCCACTTTTTATTCAAAAGTTTAGCAGAATAAGTTTTCAAAACTTCACTGGCTATGTGCAGGCTTTTCCCCTGCCCATGTACACAGCTGCCTAGAATTGTACCTGAATGTCTGCACTGGGGAAAAAAAACCAGTTCTGTCCTAACTCATAATGATGGTACATATACATTGAAAGTACCCCACACATGTGTTTTATTGTATTTTCTCAGAGGAGCTATAATTAAAATTTACTTGCTTGCATTCACTCCCAAGGACCAGCCAATATAAAATCCAATCACTCCTTCCAAAAACAACCATACTCAGGAACAACTGATTATTTTAGATCTAGTTGTACAACAACATCCATGCTAAACATTTGGAAGAATCACAAGACAATGAATGGATCCCAATAAAGAAGGTAGTAAACAAAAGGCTGTTTGATTGATGGCCACACTATTCACAACAATCAAGCAGAACAGGAGTATGCAACTCCAGACCATGAGGCTAATGGTGGGACATCACACCATTTGCACAGTAGTTCCATTCTTCCAACCAAAAAAGTTGCGTGTCGTAAGCCAATCCAGGATGGTACACAGCTGTCGGCCTTTTTCTGAACCTGGAATGGAGTTGTTATCGACTCAAGCTACTTCTGGCTCACCTTGAAGGGCCAATGGCCCTGCTCGAATGGTTGGTGCTGTAGTTGCAAGCAAGCATGATTGCTGTTCGGGGCGTTTGGACTAGATACAGGCATGGGAGGTTTTCCAGTTAAATATGAGGTGTCTCCAGAAAGTCAAAGGTTTCATTGCAGTCACCATCTCCTCAAGTGAACTGCCTCTGTAGCTACAATGATCCTAATATCACCACTATCACATCCATTTGTCAACAGCAAAGAGCAAAATGCAACGTGATTTTAACTCTGCAACATTTTGCAGCATCAATTCTTTATATTCATAAAGTATTTACATGATTATTTTTAGAAAAATTAATTTGATCTTAAGGATAACAAAGAAACAGTTCCCAGGAAAATGATTCCTGAAGTACGAATTTTTAGTATGGTTCAGATGGAATATCACAGTTTGCCACCATCAGCCTTTAGAGAGTTTCATGAATGTTCACACAAACATGAATTGACAAACTATGGCTGATTCTGCATGGGCCAAAAACAGTGGTGTGACAACAGTGTGAAAACAGTATAAACCCTTTTACACCGTTTTAAACCCTTTTACACCATTTTCACATCGTTTTCACACTGCTATTTTTGGCCCATGGGGAATCAGCCTATGATTTGCCTTTGACTTGCAAACTAGGATTCCAAAGGATTAATTCAATTCAGGTGTGTAATCCTGGTTTGAAAGAAAAGTGAATGCACACAGTTTGCCAGTTAACATTCAAAAGCAAGCACTTTTAAGTAGCAAACTCACATTCTGCCAAACTGGACAAAAATGGGTGAAATAACATTGTTTGAGGAAAATAAAATCTTATTTCTTTATTAAATCAAGGGAACAGGAAGGGGACGAGGGACGCAATGCACCGAGTGCTCGCCCTTGTGGGGGCGTGGCAAGGGCGTTCCGGGGGCATGGTGGTGGCATGACAAGGGTGTAGGGCAGATGCGTGCCCCAGTCACAGTTCCCTTTTGCTTCACCCCTGATGTTCATTCTCTACTAGGGTGCTTTTTGCAAGTACAGTGGAACCTCGGTTTTTGTTGGTAATCCGTCTGAAAAGAATAGATGAAAACTGAAACCAATAAAAACCGAGGCAAACTTTCCCATAGGAATCAATGTAAATCCAATTAATCCGTTCTAAGCACTCCAAAAAACATACCAAAAACACATTTTTGGTGAATAAACATAGGCTGATTCCGCATGGGCCAAAAACAGCAGTGTGAAAATGGTGTGAAAATGGTGTAAAAGGGTTTAAAATGGTATAAAAGGGTTTATACTGTTTTCACACCATTTTCACACTGCTGTTTTTGGCCCATGCGGAATCAGCCATAGTGTTTAATGCTGAAAACAGTAACAAACAATAACACTAGGACCAGCTTCAGTGCCAGTGGACTAATGTCGCACCAGAAAGCTGTCCAAAGAGGTCTGTTTCTGAGGCCTCTTTAAGATTTGTCTGAAACGGGGCAAGACATTGTCATTAAACAAGATGCAGACATGGCCTGCAACAGCTTTGTCTGGGTGATTTTTCTCTGCGCCTTACTGAAACCTCTGCACCTTACTGAAAATCAATGAAAACCGAGGCAAATCAATGAAAACCAAGACAAATTTTTCACTGAAAAAAAGATGAAAACCGAAATTGATGAAAACTGAAGGCAATGAAAACTGAGGTTCTACTGTAGTACAAGATATAATAGAGCACACAAAAACAAGACATTCAAGACATTCAGTTCAGTTGTTGACTCCAGAATGCATTATTGTTGCAGCTTTTTTTCAATGAAATCATCACATCTTAGGAATCTCATGACATACATACTATTTGTTTTAATTTAAAAAATTAAGAATTTGACAACTACTAATTACATAAACATGTATTTTTAAAAAACATAAAGCCTATGTTTTTTAAAAGATGTAAATAAAATGACTAATAATCTGCAAGCATGATAAACCACAATTCTTGTGATGAATCTTCCTTTTCTGAAGTTGTTTTTAGGAAACCTTTCCTGCAAGAGATTCCAGTATGCACTGGAAACTTAGTACAAATAATACAGAAGAACCTTCTATGTGGTGTATGAATGTATTTGACATTTTAAGTTAAAATAACATGAAGTAAATAAAATGAAATACAGTATATTTTAATGGAATGATGCAATAAAATATTTAGAATTGTTAAGACAATATGATGGCAATGTAGTGACAAAACAATTCACAGGTACCAACTAATTACAGCATTCTTTTATAATGCAATAGTTCCGTGTGAAATTTTAGCAGTGCTGTCACAAAGGAATGCATGAAGCCTTTTCTATTTTTTGAGTACACTGTCTTCCTACTTCTTTGAAAAACTTATTCACCTTCAGTAGCAGGCAGAAAGAAACCTAAATACCTCTAGTGAAGGCACGAGTTACGTTCATCCTAGTCTCAATTCTATGGAGACTGCACTTCCCCTTCTAAAATTTCCATTTGTACAGGATCAATGGTTTTCTGTGGGCCCTTGCACAAGTGGCATTTTTAGCAGAAGAGGAAGTATTTTCCAAAGCAAATACTATCTAGTGTTCATGAAATTTGTTCAAGTCAATATATTTTATAGACAAGAGCCAGAGAATTATGCAAGCCAAACCTAATTCCAGCCCACTCCAAAGGGCTTTCCTACAGTGGAGGAAGTCCTAAAAAGTTTTTTTAAAACCCTCCAACAATCCCCCCTGGACCAGAACGTACACCATGAAAATTGTGCCATATCTCTGCTGGTGGTTCTGCTGGCGTATGGGGTCGATCAGTTTCTGGTAGCTGAGTAAGGTCAGCCCACCGCCTGGAGTGCCCCCAGCCACGCCGGAGCAGCATTTCAGGTAGGACACTGGGCAATGGAGCCAGCTTCCAGACTGGACACTGTGAAGCCACATAGCTCCCAAACACCCAAGTAAGTTTTCCCTCATCTGGCACATTCCAATGGAAAGGGAATTTCCGCCAGCGCAGGGGTGCGCAGCTCCAGAGTGGGATCTGACACCCCCCCCCCAATTGGGCTGCCCATGTAATGTTGTTTACCGGGTGATGTTATTTACATCTGTTCTGTTAAAAGCTTCAACTGCCATTTCTATACATTAAGCTTCTGTTCAGGGCAAAAAAAAATTCTACAGGTTATCGGCAACTCTAATGGTCAATGCTGGAGAAAAAATGAGTGCCCAAATCATTGGCTGTGGCAGATTTGTTTTAAAATCTCTTTTCATGCAGGTAAGTTTGACATCAGTTAGTTTTTTAAACAATAATTTGCTTATAAATTAAATGTGAGTTAATACAAAATAACTTGTTAAAGTCTGAACATATTTCCTTATAATTAAGTCAATTGATTTGTATCAAACACACTTAAAAACCATGAAGAAAAATTGATTTTTGAGGATGCATTATAAATGGACCCATATATTCTATTTATTATAGTGATACATTTATCAATATTTATGACTGTCACAAAATTAAAAAGAATGTATTTACCTTGCTATGGAATAACATTCTTCAAAGTTTACCAGGTTTTGTTTCTGAAATGTTCTGAGCTTTCATTCTACAATACAGTACTTAACTCTGTTTTCAGACAAGTCCTTGGCTCAATTCACCTATCATTGGGACTAAACTGGTGAGAATTGGCTTAAAGCTTCAGTCTAAGTGTCCCAATCTCAGTAAAAAGTGAAAGGAGAACAAGGAAAGAGCCAATTTGTTCATGAAATCATGCATTTAGCACTTTTCCTCAAGTGATCTTGATAAGTGTCTACATGAATACAGACAGGATCATAAGAAAACCTACTAATTTTATAATTATACCATTTACTTGTAAGTACAGTTTATTTTGCACAAAAAGCAAATGAGCACATGAGTTTTCAGATTATATTTTAAGGTAACAAAAATATATTTTGGTTCAGCAACCTATGAACAATTTAGGTAAACAAATCATTCATGAAGATCACTGATAGGAAAAGAGAAACTGAAGTACTGGGTATAATATTTATTGTTTTATATTCAATTATCTTTAAAAGATTTCATATTGATTAATTCACTGACAATAAATCCCAGAAGATACTTTTACAAGTGTGCTGCAGAAAAATCAACAAATATTTTTGTGGCAGCTTAGAGATGCATAAATTGACTCTCAACCACAAAAGCAAATACCACAATAAATGTGTTAATTCTTTAAACCAGTATTACAACCCTGTGAAACACCTTACCCAATTGTATTTGGCTGTATGTCTGAGTAGTCACATGTCCCACAAAGAAACTCCTACAGCTTTCAAACACCCAAAGTCTTCATACACATGAGATAGAATGTTCCTTTTCTTTAAACTCCACCCTCTTTTTTATATTTAATAACTTGCCAGTTCTATGGAACGTTGGGATGTCAACTTTCTGTGAAGAAAGATGGGATGGGAAATATCTCTGTGTTTCCTTGCTGTCTTTGATAATCCCAATATTAAATAAATCCAGAGATTGTGGCTATGGGCAGAAAAGATCTTTTCACACACCACAGAAAAGCCCCATGTGTGCAAAAAAAATAAATTAAAATCTAAAATTTGGGCGTCTTATTTAATAGTTCCATGGGAATGTCAACTCAATGTATGGCAGCTGTGAAAAAGGCAAACTCTATGCTGAGGATTGATAATAAAACTGCAAAGACTGTCATGAGCTTATATAAAGCAGCAGTGCGACCGCACTTAGAGTACTGTGTTCGGTTCTGGTCGCCACATCTCAAAAAGGATATCGAAGAGATAGAAAAAGTGCAGAGAAGGGCAACGAGGATGACTGAAAGATTGGAGCACCTTCCTTATGAGGAGAAGCTAAAGCGTTTGGGACTCTTTAGTTTGGAGAGGAGACGTCTGAAGGGGATATGATTGAAGTCTATAAAATTATGCATGGGGTAGAAAATGTTGACAGAGAGAAATTTTTCTCTCTTTCTCACAATACTAAAACCAGGGGTCATATATTGAAAATGCTGGGGGGAAGAATTAGGACTAATAAAAGGAAACATTTCTTCATGTAACGTGTGATTTGTGTTTGGAATATTCTGTCACAGGAGGTGGTGATGGCCACTAACCTGGATAGTTTTAAAGGGGGCTTGGACAGATTTATGGCTACCAATCTTGATCCTCTTTAATCTGAGACTGCAAATGCCTTAGCACACCAGTGCTCAGGAGCAGCAGCAGAAGAGGGCTATAGCTTTCACATCCTGCATGTGAGCTCCCAAAGGCACCTTGGTGGGCCACTGTGAGTAGCAGAGTGCTGGACTAGATGGACTCTGGTCTAATCCAGCAGGCTCCTTCTTATGTTCTTAAAATAAAACACTTTGGAGAGTTGTGAGAGCTCCTCTGCCTACCACCTCTACAAGGAAAGTCATCTTGGCCCATAGGGACTTGGCTACCCTTCTGGAACTAACAGGATGTGCCTGTGGCTTCTATTCATAAGCTCCTTAAAGTTTGTCAGGCAGTTAACAGCACACTTGCGAACATGAGCCCATGCACTACACCAACCTTCTTCCTCCTGCCATGCCTCCACTTTATCCCTCTCAAGAAGTTCCCTCCCTCCTGGGAGCTCCTTGCTCCAACTTCCTAGTCGCTGGTGAGCTGTCTGTCTTGCCCTGCTGGCCTGAGACTAACTCTTCAGCCTTCGCGTCTCTCCTCCTTCACTGCAGCCTGCCTGGGGCTGTGTTGACCCTGTCCCCTCTCTGAGACTGCTGAGGGTGGCTGACTGCAGCTTGGCTAGGGCTATGCTGCCTCCACCCTGTTCCCTGAAACTACTGAGGCTTGCTCTTGCTGCTCAGACTCTCCTGCCATTTCTCTGCTGTTCCTTCTTGCTGCTGGCTTCATAGAAGTCCCTGCCCCTTGTGGTATATCCAGGAATGGGACTGTCAGTTGTGGGATACTCCAGGGTTCCTGGGTGTGCATTTGTGGCAAGGAAGAGGTTGGAACAGGCTGCTGGGTGCTGGGAGGCCACCCCATAACTGGACAAAAGTTAACTCCCACAAATGATAACAGAAAACACCTATAACTTTAGGAAATAAATGCCTCTCAGTGACCCTTGCTAGGCAACCACAACAGTATTGCCAGCCTTCAGGCTTGACTTCTGTCATTAAAAGGCAGTGAGAGGGGAAGAACTTTGGGGGGAAGACTGATCTGGTCTAGGACGAGTAGCAACCACTGGGGCGACATGCTACCCTGCAACTTGCATGATTTGCCCAGGAAAGTAAAGTACTCTCACAAGCCTTTGCAGTTTTCCCGTCATACAAATAGATTCAGGTCAACCTGTACTGCAAAACCTGGCCAGAGTTTCCTGAGGAGAGACTGCCAGGGAGAGGCAAAGGTCATGACTGGGAGTGGGAAGGAGAAAAGGAAGCTGGAAAAGGGTGGAGGTAAGCTTTGAGAGCTGTCAGGGAAGGCAAAGACGAAACAGTGAGAGAGGAGAAATGAGTTCCCTATCAATAGTGCTTGCGGGTCCTCCATTTGAAGCATTTCAATAGTCAAATATATTAAATATGTAATATATTAATTTTCTGAAAAAATAAAATGTATTTAAATAACTTTATCAATCTCATTCATTTATATTAATCAATTAATTTATATTAATCAATCTCATTAATTTATATTAAGTGTTTAATCTTTATTTGTTAAGATTTCTAATCTACCCTTTCAAAATGGTTCAGGATGTGAAACTTTAAAGTTCCAGTATAGCAACTAAAATACATACCATTGAAATATACATCGCATTACTACAATTAAAATTATTGTACCATACAAACTGAAGTGATTCTGAAAACATGCTGTGGCTGCAATTGGAAACAAGAGGCATGTGCAAAGAGGACACGGTGCCAGGGAATGATAGGGCCCGGAAGCAGATAGTCTATCCCAGGGGTCTGCAACCTGCAGCTCTCCAGATGTTCATGGATTATAAATCCCATCAGCCCCTGCCAGCATGGCCATTGCCCCAGCATTAAATAGGATTTGGAAAGAAGGGTGCTCACAAAAAGATGCTTCTTATTCTTGTTTCCCAGTGCATGATTTTAGAACAGCCAGAGAAATGTATACTATACCTATAGAATTATACCCTAATCCACAGAGCCTTGCAAACATGAATATAAGTGTCCACTTGAGGGGTGGGCAACAGGGCAGAGCAGGGACCTTAAAATTGAGCTGTGCTGCGCCACAGACTTTAGAGAGCTGCACCCACCAAGGTGCCCTCTCTCCGCGACTGCAGCCATGACTTCAATAAACTGCTTACTGCTGACCGCCTTGTTCGTGAATATTTTTGGGCAGACAATATTCCATAACAATTTGTGCAGAGTTGAGGGAGCAGGCAGCAATTTGATTAAACAGCGAAAGTAGAGTCAAGCTCAAAAATTTTAGAAATAGTGCCACAATTATTTAATCATATATGTGCTTCACATTCGTAACCAAACCTGATTAATATAATTTAAAAATAATATAAAAACATTCTTATGTACTTAATCAATCGTTAAATGGGATTGGAAGGTTTTTGTTCCTATTATGCTAAACAATATTTTTTCAGAATATTCATTTTTTCTTAATATAGCTCAAATTTTATATAAGGAAACAATTATGAAAATATCCTTGAAATCACAACATTTTATTTACAACTTGGCAATTCATCTGTACACAGCAATACCTCTTGGGGGTATTAATTCACTTTTAAAATGTCATGGCACTGGTTAAGTAGGATTACAGAGTTGGAAGGGACTATTTGGCCATTTTATCTATACTTCATTAAAAAAATGAAGACTAAATAATGACTAAATAACGAAAGGATTAAGTTTTGCCGCAAGATTTTATTGGTGAAAACTGGTCCACCATTGTTTTTATTATTAACTTCTGTATATTAACTATCATGAGTACCGATGCTAAATTGGCATTAACAGTTTAAAAGATCAACTTCTGTTACAAAAATATAATTTCTCCAGTAAAAAGCAAATATGAGGCTTTCCCTTTCCTGGATACATACAATAGAGTATAACCATCTATGTCTTCTGCAAACCAAAGAAGGGCCTAGGGACATGTCTTTCATACACCCTGACATACTAAACCAGGGGTCGGCAACCTTTAACACCCAAAGAGCCATTTGGGCCTGTTTTCCACTGAAAAGAAAACACTTGGAGCCGCAAATACTTTTTGATTTCTAAAATGAAGATAACACTGTCTTTATTCTCATGCAGGGAGAAGTTCTCTTCTTTGGGGCCCATTTTTACCCATCAAAGCAAAAAGGGTGGGGGTAAAAAGTCTGTTGTTTTGTACATCATTCAAATGACTAGCAGTAGAACCTCCATTTCACACATTTCTCTTTCCTTGTGTTGAAAGACACTGGTTATGCCCCCCCCCAAAAGAACCCCCTCAAATTCCACTTGGATGGTGAATCAAAATTGGTGCCTTTAATGGGGTTGTCAACTTCCGGGGAGGACCCGAACTTCTCCCCCCTCTGAGAAAATGTCTGCCATGGAGGGTGGACTTGACAGCCATATTCCTCACTGACCATGGCCCCTGCCCTGGTCCCAAAAGCCACAGCTTCTGAGAATCTACCCCCAAATGTCCTGGGATTTGCCCACCAGGAGTTGGCAACGCGCAACAACCATGGCTGAGGATGATCCGAGACACAAAACTTCAGAGTCCTTAAACAAAATTTCACAGTCCTTAAACAAAATGAAAAAAATTGCAGATTAAACAATGCACAAAATGTCAGATCCCGGCCTTCCTCCCTTCCACGATCTACAAGCTTATCCTCCACTAGCTTACTCTGAAGTAAACCTTCCAAGATCCACGTGCAAGGCTTTCCCCATGCGCTCCTGTTCTCCTTGGCAATGTAGAAGCAAACAATTCCCACCCACCCCTGCCTCCCCATCAAACACCCCCGATGAGTGTAACCTTGCTGGGCTGCAGGTAAGAACTCATTTAAAACCTGACATTGTGTTTCTCACCTGGACTCAGCCAGGCTGCCATCCACCAGGAAAGCCCCTGGAGCTCAGTGGGGGTCTGAAACCCAAGGTGGTGCAGCTGGGGTCCCCCATGTGGTCCCGCTCCCCCAAGAAGAACCCAGGGGAGGGGGAAATGAGGCCACCCAAAGCAGGGTCAGCCTCTGCCCCCCCCCCATTCAAGGGGGGCGGACTGAGGTTAGGATTGTGCTGAAAATTTGCGCTCCTGCAACTCCCTCCCGTTTCCCGCCCTTTGCCGCTCATCTGTTCAAGAGGATCCACCAGTGGTGTTCTGCCCCTGCCCCGCACCGTCATCACCGTCATCAGCCAACCAGGCAGCTGGGACAGGGAAGCTGGAAGTGGCTTGGGATAGCTGTCTCAGGCTGTGCCTCTCTAGGAACAGGGGCTCTTTCCCATTAACCCTTAGGGCAACTCTCTGAAGGAGGCTAAGAGGACCCAAGCCACATGGAGCCGCAGTGCAAGGACAAAAGAGCCCCTGTACTAAACTATTCAGAGTACCATGAAGATCCCAGGATTTCCTTGTTCAATAAATGCTTCCCATGTATGGCCACTGACTAATTGCAAAATGACTTCTAGATTCATCTATCCCAATTTAAACAAGGTGGGAAGTGTGAAAAAAATACCTGTTAGCTGCTCGACTAAGATAGAAATAGTATGTTACTACTTTAGCAAAGAGATATCTCACTTTCACCCAAGTTACTGACTGCATGTCAGACCATAACATCTCCCCTCTATTCAACCCTTCTCACATATCAACAATAGTGATAAAGTTTTGGGAGCAATGAGGCTCTTAATTCTTTTCCTTTAAAAATATAATAATAATAACAACAACAACAACAACAACAACAACAACAACAACAACAACATAATCAGGAGACAGCAAAGAGAGAAGAGGAAGAACGCAAGGAGGAAGTGAACAATTGCAAAATGGCACTGATAGAATGAAGTTATAAAAGACTGCCGATATGTAAAGGTAAAACAATTAGAATGACTATACAAATCACTAAAAATTACACATCTGGGCCAATCACAACCTACTACAAACATTTAACGCTCTTATATTCTACTGGGGGGAAAAAGAGATCTAATACATTGCCCATTAATTTGCACAGAATTTAGGTATCCCTGACATTCTTTGGATTACATCCAATGGTTGAGATCTATGTATGAGGTAAGACCTATGAACTTCCACAATTTCCTCTTCCAGTTGCAGCACCTTGCACTGCATTGGATGCCACTAGATGATCTCCAAATTTCAGAAATTGTGTTTTGACAATGTGGTGGGCTTCCTTATGGGGGATCTCTGAAGCCCAAATTCCTTGTATAGAAGCTGCCCATATTCCCAATATGTCCACTGTTATGTTTTTATCTTATCTACTCAGACTCAAAGCAGTTAACAATGTGACACCAAGTCTTAAGGACACAAAACTTCACAGTCCTTAAACAAAATGAAAAAAACTGCAGATTAAACAATGCACAAAATGTCAGATTCAAAGATTACAGATAAAAAATACACAGAATTCAAACATCCATGAATTTAAAAGGAAGGCAGCCAAATCTGCCAAAAATTATCTCTAGAGTAGATTAGATTAGTGGTGCGGAGTAATTCTACCACATTAAATAATTAAATAAAGAGTATTTCTGTAACAGCCCCCTATAAAAATACACATACATGAACACTTCCTCCAAAATTGGAAGTTACAAAAATACCTCACAGATTCTAGCATAGGAACGTCATCAAATGGGTTCATCTGGTAACCCAAAGCAGTTGCTGCAGTAATATACTCGGATAATCTGTACTTTTCTTGCAGCATTTTTTAAAATAATGCTATAAAAGCATTGTTTTATACAAAAAAAGGAATAAATAAAAGTAGACACAAAAATCTACCTCACTGCTGTCTTTCACAACCTTATTCTATTATACTGACAAACCCCTATTGATACCAATACATATATTCCAGTTCTATGTCAATATGCATATTCCAGCACTATAACAATTTGAAACCTTTATAATATAAGATGTATAAATGTGAAGGGAAACTCCAAATGAGAGCAACTGAAAACACTTGGCATCATTAAACGTATGACTGAACATCAGATTTACTTATTCACTTCATTAGTCATACAAATCATAGTCCTAACTTTTCCTTGCTACCAACCTATTTTCTGTTTTAAAACAGTGCTGAATACAAAAATATTTACTGTATAGCTGAATAATTAACATTTCTTGAACCAGTCATAGCATCCAATCATATCAGTATGCTGTATTTGCTATTACTATTATAATAACTGTTTTTATCTATATCAATTCATTTTATAGGTGCTGAAACAGTTCTGCTATCAGTCAAGATTACCCCATCCTTATCTGTTAATAGTAGTTTCCCATCTGAAATCAGAGAAGAGTTTATGACACAGGTAATGTCATAAACTTCAGCAATACTTTCATTTTCCCCCAACATAAATTGAAAGAATGCAGGTGTAACATAAAATAAAAACTGTAACTTGTAAGGCAAGAATAATAAATAAAACTCTGAAACTTATTAAAATAAATAAAGTAATCCCAAATGTAAGCTTATTTTGGAAATAAATCCTTCTGAATTGATTGGGAGATTTCCAAGTAAACATACTAAGGGTCAAAATAAATAAACAGCATTTCCCCTAAACTACCATAAATAAATAGCATCTCTCCCCATAGAACCACAAGATGTTAAGATGTATTATATTAATTTGGATAGAATCCTATTCTGTCACATTTGGACAGATCTTTTGTTGCCACAAATATGGGTGTCATGTAAGCAGCTTAAAGACTTCTGACAGTGTAATACATAAAAATGTACTAAAGCACAAATTGGACAAAGTATTCCTTACCCAACTAAACTCAAATTCCTTGCTCTAAAAAGGTTAACCACTAAGTGTGAAGGGAAAAATATTAGCTAACAACAGATAGACATCTATCAACCACATCCTCCTGTAGTATATTAATAAAAGGCACATTTGAAAAGAATGAAAGAATATGGTTTGACACCATGCCATTTCATTTTTAAAAAATTTAGAGAACACGTTTTGCTCTACACGGTTCTGGGTATTAAAATTCCTTAGTGATGTAAAATTGCTTCTGAATTAATTTATTAACATGTAAAGCAAACCCAAACAAAGTGCAAGGCCTGTTTTCATTTAAATTAAGTCATTATTACAATGCTGTAGCAATGTCAAGGTCACAATATATTTAAGAATCTGGCCCATTCATTCTATCCTTAGTCATCCTCAAACACTGACACCTGTCTCTCTCATAACATATATTTTATTGGTCATGCAATAAAAAGCAGCTCTGTCTGAATCATTTTAAAATAAGGATATGGGACATAAGAGTAGGCCTCTCTACTATAAGAGTATATCACAATTTGTAATAGTTGTATCTTCTAGTTTTAAGTTGCTATTGTCTACCCTCAATATTCTGTAAACTTAAGGTAACATGAATTCATATTAAGGAGACAGAACAGCTCCTACTGTATTCAGGGAAAATTGCACACATAAAATAAGTTTGACCACTCTAGCACATGGGAATTAAAGCTGGATTATGTAATCTCCTTCCCCCCACCACCCAAAAAAATCAGGCTCACCACTGAAAACAACCCACAACATTTACACTTTGAGTCAGAACTTCCTGACTGTTTGCAAAACCTTAACATGCATGCTAACAACTGTGCATTCACCAAGGCTACACAAACCTGCAGTGGTCTGTGTATTAGTATTTAACAACCAGTCTGCAGTGCTGAGCAGAGTCATGTCACCTGAAGGAAAGTACAAAGAAAATAAAGTGCTAGTACTTTTTTACATACATCCCATAACCATATGTAGAAAAAGTCCTTCAAAACCTATTTCCTTTAAAAATGATATTACAGGTAGTACTCCCGGCTCTGATCCGAAGCACACTTTACTTGGAAATAAGTTCCACTGAAATCAATCCTTTCCATTGACTTAACTTCTAAGTCTGTTTATTTAGGAACAGGAAGCACATCTTATGGGTTGATCACTAGGATGAGTTAAGTATGCTTAGGTTTCAAAACCTGAAGTAAAAAGTTTCAAAATAAATTGCAAGACTAAAATCATCACTACATTCATAACTAATACAGTGTGTGTGTATGTATGTGTGTGCATGTGTGTGTCTATATACACTTGAAAAGAGCAAATAAGGCAGATAAACAATGCTGCTTTGGTGTGCAGATTTTAGTTTTGATAAAAAAAGGATGAGAAGAGCATATAGCTCTATCAGATTCAGTGTAAATGACAGTTAAAAGTACAAATGAAGGATAGTCTGATATTATACGTGTCATCTCAAATACCTCTCAGTTAAGAAATAAGAGCAGATATGTTTGGAAGAAGGTGCATGTAAAGTAACTGGTGAACAGACAACATCATTTGTTTGACTGATGCATTTTCTTAGAAAACCAAAACGTATAATCAGCCTAACAAAAACTTCTAATGTTCATACATGTGTTATTATACAGTACTTTCTGACAACAAATAAATTCTAAAGTGTTTTTTATTCCAGTCATGTTCTGTCACCTAGATTCATAACAACTGACATATATCACAAATAATGATATGAACATTTCAACATTCCTCAGAAAAATCTCAGCTGGGCTGTCCTACCACTATTGATATGCCAAGACCATCCTACTCATTTGGTGTAAATATGTAGGGTTTTTAGCATACCTTTTAAATTCTCATCTCCTATAGTGTAGTACATATGCACTGCACAAACTACAGCTCTTTATAGTTTCCACTAATAAGCTAGTAGAGGTAAACATGCTACAATGGGAGACAACAGCACTGAGGCCCAGATTACTTAACTTTCCTGTATCACAAATTTTTGCATTATTAGTAATGTAACAATGCAATATTGATGATCTAAGAACAGTGTAAATATATACTATACAATCCTGAAGCCACTGTTATTACTAGAGTCAATTTGCCATAAATTACATGGATACTCAAACCAATGACTCTGATAATACTGACAATTGCCAGTTTTCAACACTATATTGCATTGAACATAGACACCTACATAGTAACAGCATTTTGTGAATTTAGACAGATTAATATATAACAGAAAACCAACAGTCCTGTGCAGCATGACTCAGTTCAGCAGTAATGCTTCATAGGACTGCACAGTAAGCCGTCACTAAATTGGTAAATCTTCAGAGGTGTTATCGCCATACAAAAACAAACCTTCCATATAGACAATGAGATGTTAGAGAACAAACAGGATTTTATTTCCCTCACCATTCTGTTATGTTGTTTAATGTTCAGATCTCTTTTAACTGAACAGCACTCCATCACGTGGGGCTTCCAGATTCTATAGAAAATGATACATCCCTGGATACAGGTCTGCATCAGAACTAGGCCTAAGGAAAAATCCTGTATTAAGAGTATTCAAAGACAAACCAGAACTCACCTTCTGTGCCATTAGGTGTCATGGAATTATTATTTATGTGAGAATTATCAAGTTTGGGACCATTAGGGGATTCGCTACTACCACTAAGACGGCTATGCGGGCTGGCTAGATCCTGCATTTCCATAGACCTAAAAAAACAAAAAGCAAATTGAACTAATGCTTTTACTCTGACTATGGAACAACAACCTATCAACTGTATGATCAATTATATTATTTTATATGCATGATTAAATTCTCTTCATAGTCTGGCTCAATTTATTTGGGTAATTCCATATAACCAATTCATGATTAATGCTAATATTTATAAAATTCAAGCTCTAACAGACTAAAAATACATATAGTCAACCCATACCAAATTATATTTTTTTCAAAATATGCATGACTGGCAATTTTAAAAATGCATTAAAAACTACAGCCCTAAAGCAATAAACTTATACTGTTTGCTTGCATGTAATTTACCACCCAATTGCAATTTAATGGGCTTCCAAACCAAACCAAACACATGAACTAATCTACAGTCTACTGACAAGGAGTGAGATATTCCTGATGTATGTGTTTACTCTGGCAAACTACTTAATTGTTCCTCTGTTTCGGCTGAAACAAATGCATCATTAAAACAGTATTATGTCTGCTGTCTTGTTTGCTTTGTGGATTACATAAAGTGTGCCCAACTCAAAAGGGATAAGGCCAACATACAGTGAATCTATACAGGCATTAATAGTCTTCACACTTAGCAGTACTTGACCTGTCACTTAAACAAAATAAATTAAGGACTGAGAATCAGTTTTTAAAAATCAATATTTTACTGACTGCATTATCGCTTGTATATCTTAACTGTGCTTAAATAAAATACTATGATTCTGAATCAAAATAATACTTTGGAAATATTAACTGCCATTTGAATTCTATTAAATAGAATACACTTATTTGGCAATTAAAAGGCAATGGTCAAATAACACATTCTAGAAAAATGGGACTTGCATATAGATGCTGATTGAAAACACTTCAGGAATAAAGAAAAAGCCCAAGGTTCCCAAATGCTAATGAAAGTCATATTTTAAAAATCTTTTGTGGAGAAAAAGTCCAACATTTTTAGGTTTACACAGTATATGTGACGTTTACAAAAGCAAGTCAACCACAAAATGTATTCAGTTTTACCTGGGAGAAAATGTCAGGGATGCCAATGGGATTTACTTCTAAGTAAACATGGATAAGCTTACAGTACACAATTTTCCACTAGGAAAGCATATTTTACTTCCATATTAATATTCCATGATACAATTGTTCCATTCATGACACTGACTTTTGAAAGTTCTAATTGGAATAGATTTAACTACAAATTCCTGGTAATTAATAAAGGAAGAAATTAGCTCAATACATACAACGAAAAAATGTTGCTAAATAGAGCCATCTATACATTAGGCACACATTTACATTACTTCTCAGAACACTATTCTCCAGGTAAAAGTTTACAAGCAAGTATCATCTATAGGTTTCACCTGAAATAAAAAATAGATACTAATTTCACAGAAAATACTAATTTCGCAGAACTGGATCTTATCCTTACCTGCAAACTGAGGAAACAGCAACATCTGAACTGGTTTGGGATTTTTGCACCTGCAAACCAGGGACACAAATAGAAGCCTCTGTTATTCCACTTTCTTGTCAGGTCTTAATCTAACTAAACAAAGAAATCTGCCTTGGGAAGGTAATGCTGTCTTTTAACCAAAAGAGAAGGAGGGGGTTACTGCTGCAGTGAAAGACATATTGTCTTTAAATTGAAGCCTCAACTGCTGTTTCCTCCAGCAGGTCTATTCCCCTCCTGCACATGTCATGAGGAAGGCAGCCAAATGACGGGATAGTGATTCATCATTTGCCTATGACAGCTGCACACTGGATTACCCCTCCCCTAATCAACATGTAAAGTAGTCTTACTAAGGTAGTTTAGGAAGAAGTGCCTGGGTAAGGTAGCTATTAACCAAGAAGACATATGGAAGAGAAGCAGAAGCTCTAACATTAGCCCCCCCGCCCCCGCCTCTAAAGATCTTTCAGCTTTTGTTATAACTGGCTGAAATACATTCCCCTCCCACTTCTTTAACTCTTGAGGGTCTCTTATCTTTATCATGTTGGTTTTCCTCTTCTTTCCCCATTCACTGTCATTTATGTTTGTGTGTCCAGCCTCCAGTCAATTTTGAAAGACTGCAAAGCAATGGTGAAGGATTCAAAGTGTAATGCTATGTTATACGTCTATAGATTGAAAGAATTGGTTTAACCAGGCCAGAAATGCCCCTTCTTCCAATTTCATCCCTTCCTAACAAAAACTAGAAATGTCCAAATATAGAAAACATTTACCCAAAAAAGTTTCAAAATATGTACACCGTACTAGGGCAATCATTAACAGCATTTGTGCATTCTTAGTAAATGTGAATTGTTTAGGAAAAACTTTTTTTACAAAAATATTTTGCAGACTTGCATTGCATGGTTTCTTGTTATTGGGCTGCATTTAACGAATAGCCTTGGATACCAGTTTTCTCAATAACAACTGCCAGCAGGTGATAAAGCCCAGGTGAAGACTGGCTGCTAGCTTGAAAGCCCAAACAAAACTTCCCCAGCTAGGACATACATTGTCCAAATGTCTGAATTCAGAATTCCACTCAACCTGAACTGACATCTCTTAGATGATCACAGAACAAAGCCGAGAGAGACTAGGCATTTTAAGTGCCATAAAAGTCATTCAGGCAAATCTCACTTATGTGTCTGCAGTTTTTTTTTTTATCACTGGCAGAATTACTATTTGAGTCAGAATATACCACTCCTATAAGCAGCCAGACAACATCTAATATTACACAAAATAGCAAAAAGCGCTCAGTAATACAGAGAGGAAAAAAAATTGCAATGCTTTTCTGAAGTTTTAAAAGTGTGTTTTTTAAATAGACCATAGCAAGCCAACTCAAACTGGAGTATCATATGTGTATTTGCATCCACTAAGCCAAACTTTTTAGAAATGAAGAAAAAACTGCAAGATGGAAACTTTTTACTCTTCACCCTAGACATTGCAGGAGAATGCCTTCAGGATATACTCTCTTGCTACTCCTGTACACCTTGAATAAATTATAGGTGGTAACTAAGCATACATAAGAGCTATCTCCGTGGAAGACCACTTAAAAATAATTGAGAGCAAAGCAGTAGTAACAAATTTATCCTGTATATTATTTTATGATTATATAAAAATGTATAGAATATAATTTATTCATTCCAGACCACCAATCAACAAAAACTCACTCTGAAAATAAATAATAATATATTCCACCACCGCTACGTTTCTTAAAGCTAGAACTAGCAGATATTTGCAAAAGTGATATCATATATGATGCAAATATTTGCATGCCTTTTTAATGCTCCATAAACTGTAAGACTTCATGTCCAAGATCTTCATTTTCATTAGTCATGCTTCAGTTACAGTCCTTTGCCTATTAAGGATTATTTAAACCATGTGTTGTGTGTTATGGTATTTAAAAATGATTCTTTAATCAAAATAACTTTAAAAATACTAATCTTCACTTAGACTGGTCAACTGAATCCGCAGAGTGGTACAGGAAAAATAAATCTACTCTCAAGAATGCAAATGCATACAACAATTAAATACAGATGTTGGTGAAATTAGCTACAATTTACAAAATGCTACACTTCATATGCTTTCAGTTTTTTATGTGGGATGCAAACCCACAGTGCAGCAAGGACCTGAACTTAGGATGCCTAGTTTATAGAACAAATGTATGGGTGGTGCTTCAGTTTCTATTATTGTCTAACGCAACCTTGCTTATGACGTATAGGAGGTTCAAAATACAGTTTAACGGTTAATTAATTAACCACAAGGAGCAAGTCTAAGTGATAATTATAATTAATTTAAGAATGGACACCAGAAAATGGAAGTGGGAAATGCAGGTAATAGGTGAAAATACCATGCACAGTTGAAACAGACCAACTGTCTTTTAAATGGAAAATTATATAGTTTCTCTTTAAAATAATCACCATTAGACCACTATTTAGGAAGTGACTGTAGACTAATCAAATGCTAAACTTTCACACTTACTACAGATCCTGCAACTGTTAGTGTTTACATCATGAAAAAGAAAGGATGATGACCTAGTAGCATCTTAAGCCAGTAACACCAAAATGACATTTAAGTATCCTAAACCAGTAACATCTAATTCGGATTAGTTAATGAGATCTTTTAAGTTTGCCTTTTTTCTCTAATTAAATTTATAATTCTTCACAGATGTAGTATTGTTGATATTCAATTTGTCTCTCTCATTTTGTTAAACCTCACATAGTACCCCACCAATCCACAGAATAGCCACATTAAATCTGTTAATACCATGCTCTTCAACCCCAGAAATTATTTCCAGAAGGCAAACTTGCTTTGAGAGATCATCAAACAAGGCTTAAGGTACACATTTTATCACATTTTCCCTACCACAGAGCTCAGGATGCAGGAGAAAATTCATGACTTTTGCACTGTTTATTATACTTTGCTAAATTACAAATCAAAAGCATCTGACAGAAAATCATGTATGAAGCCAAAAAGTTAATAATATTCCATGAAAAGTAAACTGTAAATGGGAAAGGATTCTAAATCTCAGCAGCACAGAGCAAATAAAAAGTAGGTACTTGTCTAAATTATGGGTTTTCCCGGCATTTTTTCTCTTGCTAGAAGCAATTCTTATAAAGTGCCTATAATGTAAAACATTTCTTTCAGCTGAAAAGAAATTTTGAAAATAAAAAATATTATGCTTATTCAAACAAATATATCTCACTTGTGAGATAGAAACTTATTTTCAACCATATTTGTGATCTAAACCAAAATCTTGAAGACAATAATAACTTTCAAATCATAACATTTCTCTCAGAAGGTTAAATTTTTTCCATAAAACATTCAAAAACTTTAAACTATGTGGAAGAAACCCCGCCAAAGTTCTATCAACTTCTGTCAATTTTCAATACAGACTACTGCCTATATATAAAGAGAGTGTGTGTTTAAATTAATATTAACTTTAAAATGGAACTATCCATCTGTAAAAATTGATTTAATTAACACCATTCCCTTCTTTCCTTCAAACACAATATAATTATTTGTTGTTAAAACACTTGTGAAATAATTTCATAGAACACCAAAATTCAAAACAAAAGACAAGTGCGATTCAGTGATGTGCGGAACAAGAAAATGTAACTATTAAGTATAAAATAACACTTTCTTTTGAACCACTTTTTAATCACTATAAAGGATTATATATGTACCAAAGTGTTATGAATTAATTCTGTTTCATTTGAAAGTATGAACCCCCCCTGTTAACACAAAAAGTGAAACAGTGATTGATTTTCTGTATCTGTCATTGTGTGAGTTAATAGTAACCTAAACTTGAATATGGCATGTTACTAAAAATTTGATGATGATGATAATTTGCCATTAAAAAAGGTCTTATAGGGAATTATAACTTTTTCATATTTGTCTATCATTTTACAAAATCTCAGTGATACGAATTCATTAAATGTATAAATCTCTTGAGAATAGTAGAGAAAAAAATCACTTAGGAATGTTAAAATGCAGCGTACGCCAAGAATGTGAAGCAAAAAATTTACATCTAATATGACCTTTGCAATGTTCATTTTTATTAACAAATAAATTGTATCACTTTAAAAAGTAGTCCAATATTAACTTTATGGTTTGGCATTTTTCTCTTTCTAAGATTTGTATTTGGGAGATAATTTAACTTGATTTGATGCTTCTGAATTTGCAAATAATATTTTGACATTTATAAACAAAAACTATTGAAATAAACTTCATGAAGAATGAGATTCTTGATGTAAAGCATGGTAACACTTTACGAGGTTTCATTTCTTACTTCTAAATGTTCCACTCTCTGTAAAACTAAACTTCACATAGTATGGCAGTGGAGTTGTTTATTTTGACATTTTGATAAGCCCCCACCCTTTCAGATCCAGCAGAGTTTTGCCGGTATTTGCAAAAATTAAACACTTTAACCAGGATTTCCTGCTTCAAAAGAGCTGTCAAATCTCTGCCATATGTTTTCCTCCCCATTTCTTATGTCGTTTTTTCTTTGCACGTCCGTGTCATTTATTCAGGTAGGTTTAAAAAATCAGGGGGAAAAAAGTTCTTTTCAGTGGCCTCCTAACACTTCAGAAAACCAAACACTAGTCGCAAAATGTAAGCTGGACACAATAAATAGTGTTGTCGCGGAACAGCTGAGTTGTGGGAAGCCTACGTGAAACGGAGCCAACACGAACCATCAAGAAATGGTGACGTGCATTAGATATTAATAGGGACCGGGCGGTGGTGGCGGCGGCGGGGGTGGTGGTGGTGGCGGACGTACAGTAGATAACCCATCTGGAAGATTACTCTGATCTTGGGAAAAGCACAAACTTGTTTTGCAAAAAGGTCATAGACGAAGTTTGGTTTTTGTTGCAACCCGTCAAGAGAAACGAGCAAGCTTTGCAAGTCACTTGTCTTGCAAGACGGGGCAACTCTCGCCAAAGGCATGCACTTTTCGAAATAGCCGGGTTCGTACTTACAGTCAGCGGCTCTGCAGCATCCACCGAGGGTTGTGTCCTGCCTTCACGTTTGCTCTGACTCAACCAACCATCGGCGCTCAAGCACTTGTATTCCTCGATGAAAGCTCCGTGGCCTGCCCTGATTTGGAAAAAAAAAAACACCCAAACCAAACCCAGCAATTCCCTTCCCACTCCGACAGAACTGCAGCTCGCTCTGGAGGGCAAATCCGAGTTTAGAGCGGAGCGGGGGTGAGTGAGTGAGTGAGTGACTTCTGCTGCCGCCGCCGGCTGTGCCTGCCAAACGTGTGTGTCTGTTGAATGTGCGTGCGTGCGTGTGTGTGTGTGTGTGTAAGGGGAAGGGGGGGATGGGTCTTCAGAAAGAAATTAAGCGCAGCCACCGAGGACTTTCCCAGGAAGGCTTAAAGTCGGAAGTGGCACCGAGTGGTCGGTTTCCAGCAGCGCCCAAATGCAACCTCGTCGCTGCTGAATTCCCGCTCAAATCCCACTCCGGGCAGCTCTCTCGCGCCTCTCTTTCCCCTTCAGCCGCAGATAGGATCGCCGAAGAGCTGGAGCGGACAAAGAAAGAGACGGATCTTCCTCTCTCTTTCTCTCTCTGTGCCGTCCCTGGCCGCCTGTTTGTTTGCCCGGTCTTGTCGGTCTGCCCCAGTCTCGCCTCAGGGCTCCCCCTGCCGCTCATTCCTTCTCCCCCTCCTGTTTATTTGTAATGCAAACCACAGCTATTCTCTTGTCCTTGTTCTTATTGGGGGTTTGGGGGGGGGGGGTGGGGTGGGGGGGAATGCTAACAATCGGACGGAGCCTCTGGGCTAGCTTGGCTGAGGTTAACCTCTGCTTGCGAGAACAATTTTGGCATGCAAATGAAGGATCCCGCGGTATGTGGATAAACAGCTGGGGGGGAAGAATGCAGCCCGAGCGCACCCTGTCAAGAAGCGGGCGGGCTTCTCTCTCTCTCTCTCTCAAGCACCGGCACCATTTATAGTCTCCTAGGGCTGGAGGCATGGGAGAGCCTCTCCTGCCCCTAGCGAGCCTAAGGCTCCTCCAGCCGGGAAAGGTGTAGGTGATGCGGGATGGCACCGAACGGGGAACGTTTCTTATCCAGCCAGCTTTTTGCGCTAAGGAGGGGGAAGCCAGAGGCAGAATGGATTCTCCATAAGCGGAGCTCAAGAAAGGTTGGTGGTCCAGCCAACTCTTCCAAACAGGCAACAATTCACGTCTGAACTTGATCGTGGAACCGATTTGGATTGAGCTGCCTATTGAAGGGTGGGAAAAAAACCTTGTACGCTTCAAGAAAAAAGACGAGAAAAGTCAGCTCGGAAATGTTTAACCTGCGCTGAATGAGCCCGGTGCCAACATCAAGCAATCTGACACAATAACCACAAACCTTTCAACAGTTCATAATGTGCAGATTCAAACGATAGTGTGCAAAATTAATCTTTTTCATATGCTTCTGGTTGCATTGAATGTTTACAGTTGTCTATGCTTTGAGTCCCTTTACATCCACAAAAGGTTTTTTGTTTGTTTTCTTTTTGTGCATAAAATCCAGGCCAAGATGATAGATGGAATAGTTTGATTTTGGTTGAGAATATTTCAAACCTCATCGATTGTGAAGTAACTTGGTACCTTGTGTTAAAAGTATCTAAAGTTCAAAATACATACCATTAAAAGCTCTGACCAAGATATGTGGAAACTGGTTTGTTTAAAAACAATCTCATTTTGTACAGACACATTTCTAAGTAGTTCATTTTCTTCTACAAATACAAATAACTTGTTCTCAAGAAGAAAATAAATCCCTTGGCTTCTGCACAGACATTGAACAGACAATTCACATGCCCTAAATGAGATTAATTTGGGGCTAAAGTTTATAATTTTGTCTAATTTTTTTTTTGCATTTAAGTATTCTCATATTTTAGGAATAAAGGCCATTTTTATAAATCCAAAGCATCTTCTGGCATCTAAAATATCCAACTGACTATTTGCTCAAGAAAATATATATTTAAGCAAAACTTCCACTAATCACAAAGTTTCTTTCCTGTCAGCCTTGAGATGATACACCTAGGATTTCACTTTGCTCTGCACCAAAAAATATTCATGAGAGACACCTTCCATATATGAAGGCTAAGGTCAATATCCATGTATTTCTATTGGATTCATAAAGCCAGTATAAACAGAACGAGTTGCCTTTTTTGTATTTTTCCAACACCAGGCTAAAAGTTCTATTTCTAATGCCTGGTTTAAACTGCAGTAGAAACATTATTTACAGTATCTCAACTCTGTAAGTGGTGACTTTGCTAAGGTAAAACAATTCTGTCTAAAACATGACACAAACACTAGTCATGGTTTGGGGGTCTTTTTAAACATTAGTGTCAGCTGAAATATTATTGCTGTATCCCAATATTGAAGGCATATTAAAGACCTTCCTTCTTTAGCAAAGAAAGATATGCTGTTAAAATGAAGATATTTATTAGAAAGAATGGGTTTATATTTTATAGCCTTGTGCTCAAAATAACTTTGGAAACATACAAGAAAGGGGGAGGGGAAAGCAGAGAAATTCTGTTGAATAAATACACCGTTTTTACAGTTTTATTTGTATGAACACATTTAGAAAATAATACATTTAGTTTCAAAACATGTTCACCAATATAGCTTCCAACTGTTCATTCCAATTGTTCATGCTCTTCAACTGGAATTTGCTTGATTAATTCAATCAGAATTTAGTTATAATAAAATCATGTATATACCAATTTATTTTAGAAGTGTTAACAGGCAAGTAGCTAATTTTTCAACGTATTCTAGATAGATAGATAGATAGATAGATAGATAGATAGATAGATAGATAGATAGATAGATAGATAGATAGATAGAGCTCAAAAAAGCTTATACCGTGTTTCCCCGAAAATAAGACAGTGTCTTATATTAATTTTTGCTCCCAAAGATGTGCTACGTCTTATTTTCAGGGGATGTCTTATTTTTCTGTGTTCTGTTCGTCGGGCATGCTTCCAAACAAAAACTTTGCTACGTCTTACTTTCGGGGGATGCCTTATATTTCGCACTTCAGCAAAACCTCTGCTACGTCTTATTTTCAGGGGATGTCTTATATTTGGGGAAACAGGGTATCTATTGGATTGTCAAGAGATAATCTTTTACTAAAACAGTGATACTTGCATCATGCAGTGACTACAGATTAAATATGACAGCTTTATCACTAATAGAACTGTATTAGAAATATATTGGACTGAACAACTGTTTTACATTTGTCAGTGTTTCTTAGGAACATTTGTAAAATGGGTTGAGCATGAATATTAGGTTTTAATGTTTGACTTCCACTCTACAAAGTTGTGTACTTCCTTTCTGTTATTCTACTGCTACCATGGTTCAGATTTTCAACAAATTAAAATAAGTACTATTTGATTTCACTGTGTGTTCTGTTTACGCCAGCTAAGACTTTCCTTTTTTATTACTTTAAGACCTGATTTTCTGTTCTTCACACAACATGAAGGGAGGGGCCCCATTAATTTGCACGGCCTAATGTTTTTCCTGTTGTTACTTCCATTAACTGTCTAGTCAATGCACTGTTTACCTTACTTCTGGGATTTTTGTTTTAGATAAGTTTCCTACTAGGGCTGTTCTTACATGCATCTTGTTCAGCAATAAATTCAATTAATTCAGTGGGCCACCTACATGTATTTAAGATCAGGGTGCCAAACTCTGATTCTAAAGCTTTTTAGACTATGTTCCAAAGCACAGCTGTAACCCAATGAATTTCCACTGAAATCTGTGGGACTGACTTCCAGATACTAATGTTTAACCTTACAAAATGAGTGTACAATAGGCTTAGGAAAATCCCATTGAACCACCCCATTGAATCACTTGTTTAAAGAAACAGCCGCCTTTCCAAAGAAATCTCTTCCCAAGCTGATGTATGATCAAAATACAATAAAACAATTATAAAAGCCAACAGAGCTAACCTAAAGTATAGCAGAGCAGACATGTTCCAACTATTGACCTAACCTTGAAAGTTTTGGTGAACCTCCTGGAAACCCAGGATCCCAGAATTCTATCCTGGGTTGCCAGTTATGGGATGACAAATACTTGGAAATTTGGGGGGTAGAAGCTGAAGACGGTGTGATTTGGGAATGGACTTCCATGAGGCATAATGCCATAGAGTCCATCTTCCAAACCAGCCATTTTCTCCAGGTTAATTGATCTCAGTTGCCTGGATCTCAGTTGTAACAGCAGGAGATTCCCAGTCACCACCTGGAGACTGACAAAGCTAGTTGTATCCCATACACAAAGATTGCCATTAAGAATGGGCTACTATTTGAAAAAACAAGTTCAAACCTCACCAGATATTCAAAACTAATTGCAAGAAGAACAAATTGGAATCCTGGTCATAATAAACACTAAAGTCAGTGTATGTCTTCGTTAGTGTTATCTACAGACAATAATTAGCCATCAAACGACTGTATTTTCACTAGAACCAATGTTTCCATGCTTAGCCATATTTTTGAATTATTATTTAATGGAAGCAGGTGTGCAAACATGCCAATGCAGTTCTGCATCTAGAGATTCAAACAGTTGCTATCTGTACCCCTAGAGCAGATTTTATGTATGCTTTTAATTAGTTGAAGCAGAATACGCTCCTACTTTCCTTCCAAATCAACAGCAATGTACACAAACAAAATAAAAATGTTTGGCTTTTAGGTTTTTAAAATTATTTCTTTGGTATTGCTATTATTACATTGGTTCTCTTATATTTTATAGTTTTGGTTTCAGTGGAAAATATTTTAGTTGTAATCTCTCCCTCCTCCCCTTCCCCCCATATAATATGGGTGAAATTCAAAGAGATAATACAAGAGATCTAATCTCTGCAGGCCAGGAAAAAGAACTCCTATTTTATAGATACTTGAATTTATTTTTTGTACAGCAGGCAGAGAAAAAGAACCCAAGGAATCACTTGGACACAAATGATGTGAGGATCCTCTTGTATCAATACACCTATTACATCCAAAGCGCGAGAGGTAAGCCACCACATTTCTCCATTTTCCTTATACCCAAGCCAGAGATGAACTGTATTTTTCCAGGAAAATAAAATCAAGGAAGATTGATTGGTGAAATGTGAAAGTGGAAATGTTCCTTCCCCAATCATAGTTCAAGGGGAAATGTTTCTTCCCAATTACGAAAGCCCCAACCCACCCTACAATCACTTAAGGGTCATGGCTAACTCTAAAAAATTCTCAGATCAATCCTTATCACTGATAAATTTTTTTGCTGGTTTTGTCCTAGACTTTCCCTTATGCTACTGATTGTAATGTGAACTTTATAAGATGGATATCAAATGCTGCTTGGTATGTGAGGGACAAGTGTGGTATTAGCCTCCATTCATTTTATACTGGCAAAATATTTGTCCATGTGGCTACTAAGAAAGAATAAAGTTGCAAGCAAACAGAAACCTGTTTCTTATACAGAATCAAATCAAAGGCCTCCCCCTTTCATACATGACTCAGCAATGTTATTGGCACAAGCAATACTTTTGAGAGGAATTCTTCTCTTTGAAATAAGATTTGTGTGCAATTCTAGTTAATGTCAATTTTTAGGTTATTTTAATATGCTTATTAAACTATTTTTCACCTCCTTCTGATCTTTCTAAATGAAGTGCTAGACTAATAGCCACATGCAAATATCCCCAAATGTTGATATTTCAGTTTGATTTACAGCGACCAAAAATGTGGATGCTAACTAATAACGGAAACAGATTTCCTGCAGCCTAGACTTGCCAACCTCCAGATGGGGCCTGGGGATTCCCTGGAATTACAATTGGTTTCCAACCACTGAGATCTGTTTCCCTGGAGAAAATGGCTGATAGCCCACTCAGGGGTATAATTTCCAGTTATAGGTTGGGAAGTAGGGTTTGAGAAGGAGACAGGAGGTGAGGGACAACTGTTTTCTTTAGAACAATGGATCGCTGTTGTCTAAAGATCAATTGTAATTCCAAGAGATCTCCAGGCCCCATTTGGAGGTTGCCAACAGTTGCATAGTGAGGGGGCATGGGCTGGCTAGAACCCCGGGAGGGTAACTTGGGATATGCTTGGGTCAAGCTGTAAACTAAGCCCAGCATCAAATGGGCTTGCCACATGTAATTCAGGGGTGGCAGGGTGAGCCCCACTGGCTGCTGTTTAACTGCACCGCTACTACGAACTTCACAGGGAGTTTAGGGGTGGGGTGCAACTGTGAGGGGTGCAGTTGCGAGGGAGGCGGTGGCACCTAAGGTGAGCCATTGTGCTTATACAGCTATGCCCCTGGTTGACAGTCCTAGGTATAATTACACTATTGGAGTCCTTTTCCTCCCCAAACCCAGCTCTTGAAGTCTTTTTCCTCCCTAAACCCATCCTTCCTCAGCTTCTGCTTCCAAATTTCCTGGAATTTCTGAACCTGGAGATAGCAACCCTAGGCCTACTGCCTTCCCTCTCCAGTCATTTCTGAGGGTCATGGAATACTTCAGAACAGAGTGGGAGTTAGCCTAGGGAGAAATACAAGGGGAAATGCCAACGATTCTCCTTTGTACCAGCTTTGGTCAATTCACAAATTGTACAAAGGCAGAAGGGATTTCTTCAGGTTTCACTTCAATTTGTATTCTTCCTTGCTGCACCACAATATGTTCCATAACTCTCCAGCAAACCATTCTGTCAATTATTTATAAATAAGCATTGTTGCTTTTTAAAGTCCTGCTATTTCATGCTTGTCTAAGTTGATTTATAAATTTCATTTTGCATATGCTCTTTGTTTGCACCTCCACATCATTTTATTATCTACCTCTGCCATCCATGACCCTGTTGGAGAATCAGTTCAGCTACAGAATAGATGGAAAAGTGGCCACAAGACATGGGGGAATGAATCTCCATCACCACAAGGGTTCGGCAGCAACACAGCTATTCAGCAGTGGTTCTAGCTAGATGGCAGGAAAAACCAAGGTCTGACTCATAACCTAATATGGCTATTGGAATGTTGTGTTTACCTGCCAAACGTGTGCTGTGACATTAGCCACATCACTGATTTTAAGTTTGGTTAGGTTAGCTAATATCTGAATGCATATCCCTACAAATTGGTGTAATGCTGTGCCCCTCCCCCCCAATTTGTTGGTGGCTAATACTAGTAACAGGAATTCTTTCTTTAATTTTCAGAACCTTAAAATTAAAAGTTTATGCAGCAAGTGTAAATTTTTGCACAACTTTGTTTTAGAGAGGATAGAAGCTAAAACTGTGTGTGTGTGTGTGTGTGTGTGTGTGTGTGTGTGTGTGTGTGTGTGTGTGTGTGTGTGTGTGTGTGTGTGTGTGTGTGTGTGTGTGTGTGTGTGTAAAAGAAGATCCTCTGGGAGAAGCTTGCAACCCAATTCTTATATATTTCCTTCACTAGACCTTTGAGATTCAAAAGGGTATTGCTGTTACATAATATCATTATCACACAACCTGATATCAAAGCCTCTCTCTTGGAATATGTAGACATTATAAGTGTCATGTCATTGTAATTCCTCAAATAAGCCTTCTTTTATGAGTTTTAAAGGTACTAGTTCTTTCAAACACAATATATTAGTTACCTTATATGTGACTTGATGAACAATAAAATCTAGTTCAGAACAGTTACCTTTGGGCAGAATGATAATGTGACACACAGACTTAAGTCATTTTGCTCTAATTATAGTTCAATGAAGAGGTCTGAGACTCATGAGCCAAGCCGTGTATACATTTTACTATTTGCAGAACTGAGTTGAAAACAAACCACAGACATTATAGCAAACAAATTTGCAATAATTTACATTAAAGTTTATTAATTTCTCAAGATGAAAAGAAACAGAAGAACACCAAATATAATAATTAACTCATGACGTCAATAATTTTGTTTCTCATTTTAATAAAGCAGTAACAAATGTAACAACAGCACTTTACAATTACATCATAATTATTATGGATACCATAGTTTCCCAAATACATCCTGAACACTCTTCTAAGCCTATTAACTTCAAAAGACATTGTTCTTTTGATCCCAAATACGAATTTCATTGAAAGAAAATTAAACATAAACTCACTGAAATCAGTAAGATTTAAAAATGTGTAATTTTGTCCTGAATTACACTAAGCATCTTTTCAAATTTGCTTAATCTCTAATGCATTACATTCTGTGAGCCACACCAGCAATTTTGTATTTATTTTCTTTATCCATATATCTATTTTATGCCATAAAATAAAACCACTATTATTAGCTAAAAACCCTTTACAATTTTTTTCTGCATAAGTCATGAGTTCTATTGTATTATTTCTCTTAAGTATATATTTCTCACACTTGTTGTAATATAGGTTCCTGGAGGGAATCTAGATCTCCTGCTGCAATCCTGATTTCAGTTTCCACATGAACTTTGAGAGAATTTATGTCTATGCAAAATGGCAACCTCTGGAAGTCCTTGAGTTGTCAATGTAGTGAGAATTGACTACTGTCCAGTATTTTTGTATAGTATTCACTTTGTTCCATAGTAAACACAAAAAGCCCTTTCTCACAGCCTTTGTAAACCATTTTTGCCGTTGGTCTCTAATGCTTTTTTGTGACATTTCAGACACAACTGTTATGGCTTCCAATTGCTAACATTTTTCAAAAAATCACACAAAACCTTTTTTGTCCTGTTTGCGAAATGATGCTGAACCTTTTAAAAAACTAATTCCTCCCATTCGCACATAGTCTGTGTGCTTTTGATTCATTGCAGTGTTCTGTGGGATATGTTCGCAGCACTCTAAAAGCACCTTTTCTCCATGACCGTATCCAGCAACCTTCTATTACTTTTCAACTGTTCTAATATTTGCAGTAGACTGATATGCCAATAGACTGATATGGTGACAGTATTCAGACATTTATAAAAATCAAGTGTACTGCTAATGCGTAGCTGCATATGCATTAGCAAACTTTAGAACTGTTAAAAAATGGAATAGCACATGCTAGAAATGAATCGTGGGGGGAAACCATTGTGCTGTTTGAAATAGAACACTTTAGACAGTTGATAAATGGATATAAATGCTGTTTGAAGCCACCATTCCCACACTGCTTTGCACAAAAGTAGGACAACAAGAGATAACAACCAAATAAAATGACACTGCCAAAGGGCCCAAAGTTATCAGGCTTTCAGTGCTAAATTTTAAAAAAGGAAGTTAGAGTTCAGATCATTAGAGGAACCACTTGCTCCATACTTCCAACACTTTATTTGTTGGTTAGGTTAATTTAAATTAAGATGGTGATTTGGATCCATAAACAACTTTTTAAATTTGCCTAAGGTCCATTAGTCTGTCAATTAATCCTTTAGCAAAACTCCAATCAAGTTCAATGCAGACAAGATTAGATCTTGGAGTCTAAACAGCAATTCTATACACACACAAATTCCTCTTTTCTAAAAAAAGAAAAGAAAAAAAACACAGCACAATCTTTCTCCCCCAAAACATAAAGATAAGCAGTTATAATTGCAAAGCAATAGTAGGAGGAAAGAAACCCTTATCACTTTTAAAGTTTCACACCCACCCCCATTAATAGCTACTTTTCTGCAGTTTCACAAATCAAAAAAAGAGTAACCTCTAAAGATGTTGTAGACTGAAGGTCAGAATTCAAAGGACTGGTAACTTAATCCGCAGAATGCTGCAATCACACTGCTATTGGAAACACATCCAGGAGCCCCAGTATTCTACATGTTTTTATTAAGCAATGTCAATAAGTATACAATCCAGATTTTTCCCTACTGTAAAGTTTACCTAGAATTGGAGTTGCAGGAGATCAAGTTGCCTTCTGCCACTGAATTTTCTTTTAGTACTCCATGAGGTAAAGAAATTAGATTCTATGTTACAGGCTAATGAAAACAGCAGTTTTGGTTTGTTTACTTATTAATGAAAAGAAACATCTTTTGTAGCCAAGATTTAAATAAAGGTTAAAGTTTTATTGGTCATTACTTTTTTCATAGTAGTAATAATTAAACTAAATAAGCACAGTTTATATTGTTTTATTCGCTGAGAAAGTGTTTCAGGCACCTTTCTCTTCATAGCACTAATAATTTCAAATTAATACAGAATTAAATAAAGTTTAAATATTATTATCTTCTTCTGTGGACCAGTGAGGATAAGGTAAGGTATACATATTTTATAAATAAATAAATATTATGATTGTCCAGGGATGGGTTTGTTATCCATCCTGAACTGCAGCTACGACTGCTTCAGGAGTGTACGCCCCCAAACCCAGAGCCCCCTGACCCAAAACTTGGAGTGACATGCCAACAACCTATCAAAGGGGGTGGGGAGGAGGAGGAGATGGTCCTTACAGTCATCACCAAAGTGGATTGTCCCACCCATGCCTGCTGCCGCAAAGAAACGGAGGATACCGTTGCTCAGTATCTCGCACAAATGGGCAGGGTGGAGGCATGACACGAGAGCAGGCCCATCTTCTGGGCAGGGACTCAGACCACAGCCAATCCTGAAACATGGAGGCAGGTCAATCAGACATGCAGCCAGTCAGCAGGCTGGGAGAGCTCAATAGATGTCCCATGGCCAAATGGGAGTTTGGAAGGAAGGGGAAGAAGAATGGAGAGATGGGGGGGGGCAGGGAAGTAGAATGGAGGGGAGTTAAGAAGGGGAGAAAGACCAGATGGAGGGGGGAGGAGTTTAGAAGCAGGACAAAGGAAATGGAGAGTGAGCCTCAGTGAGAGAGAGAGACAAAAGGGGGAGGAGACCAAGGCAGGGAAAGGCAGAGGCCAGAAACGTGCGGAAGAACAGATGAGGAGGGACCCAGGGCTAGGATTAGCCTGCTCCCCAGTGGCCAACCTGTGTCTGCTTCAGGCTGTTAGCCAACCTTGTCAGCATCCCCGCCCTAGTGGGAAAATGCTGACACACCATGTGGCTTTGGAGGCTCTCCGGTATGAGTCGCTTCCAGGAGAGTGGGGGCGAGGACAAGAGGGACAGCATTCATGGAAGAGTAGGAGGGATGGCACAAGCCTGCCTTGGAGAGAGGGTGGAGGAGGCATAGCACCACAAACGGTCTATAGTGACTCAGTCAAAAGTGACATATAAACAAAATGTAAGTAGAAGAAATTTTGCTTTGATTTTATGGATGCTTTACAGGTTATATATGGAGAGAAATTGTATAGTACAGATAAAACATTTCATGAAGCATTAATGTTATATGAAAGAGTTAGAATAAAAGTGTATGAAAAGGCAGCACAGATAAATATACATTGCTTAATATCATTTGTAAGATCCAGTACGAACAGTTTTCATGCATTTATAAAACTAAAGGAACACTACATCAAAAGGACAGTATCCTGTTTGAAGATTATGCATTTACAGTGCCATTCTAAAAACCCTTTCCTAGGAGTAAGTCCTATTGGGCAGGATTTTAAGTAAACCTAATAAGGGTTGCTCTCTTGTTCTTTTAAAGAAACTCAGATGAACAAGAAGCTAAATAAAACAACTAGAGATATTATTTCTCTATAAAATTAAACAAAACCCTGTTGTTTCCTGATAGGGACAGTCCAAAATTCAATTTACCTATGGAAACCAAATGACCAAGAAGAATGTAGTAAGATAATAAAAGTGAAGCTACCAAGTTAACACCTGCTAGTTTATCCATAAAGCTACAATTTGTTGCAGTTTAATCAGAGGGTTGCGGTCACATGGATATGAATAAGATCTCTATCAGCAGCAAAGTAGTAGTACTTAATTAATACTAGATAGGAATTAAATTGAAAATTTAATACAATACAATACAAAAGTTTACAAATATTAGTTTTCAGATATGATTAATGGAAAATCTTTGCCCAATCTCTAAATAATGTGTACTAGTTTTACTTAAAACCTGCACACATACAGTTTGTTATACTGAAAGCTCTTATTCCAGCACAAATGACGTCAACATATGTAGTTAGCCACACATTCCTAGATATAAGCAAAGCCTTTATTGGCATAAATAGAACAACAACAATAACAGCAGCAAAAGACAGCAAGCGTAAAAGTGTTAAAAGTAAAAAGGATAACCTCATTCCTAGATATGTACATGGCAGTTTTAATATGGTCCTAATTCTTGAGCACAGTCCATGTTTACAAAAGGGGACTCGGGAACCAAATATTGAAAAACTATCACTCTTCTGCAACCTCTTACCTTTCTCTTAACAGTTGGACTACTGGATCAAGTTGAACACAAACAGTAGCAAATTGGAGTGGTACTCCCCCTGTCCATCTTTCAGCATCTACCAGGTGGACCAAGGTTGTTTCAGTCCTATAACCAGTCCTGAAACCAGGTTGGAATGGATTCAAACAATATACATCAGGAATCCCTGAAGTTGGCCAGCCCTTACTCATTTGATCACCTTGCTCAAGAAGCCAGGAGGGTGAAGTGTCCGGAACAAACATGAGAGGTGGCTTTTTTCACAGAGGTCTCCAGGATGTCTTATTTTGGGTGGGTGGAGTAAAACGAAGAAGTTATCTCTTTTTAAGACGTCTCCCAGACCTCTTATTTGTGCTGTGCAGAATGGATTAATGTTAAGCTTCAAGAAGAAGAGGAAGAGGAGGAGGAGTTTGGATTTATATACCCCCTTACTCTCCTGTAGGAGACTCAAAGGGGCTTACAATCTCCTTTCCCTTCCCCCTTCACAACAAACACCCTGTGAGGTGGGTGGGGCTAAGAGAGCTACAAAGAACTGTGAGGAGCCCAAGGTCACCCAGCTGGCATGTGTTGGAGTGCACAAGCTAATCTAGTTGACCAGATAAGCCTACACAGCTCAAGTGGCAGAGCAGGCAATCAAACCTGGTTCTTTAGATTAGAATGCACCTGCTCTTTAACCACTACACCACGCTGGCTCCCTAGCTTGAAGCCAAGGCATTACTGCCAAATGCATTTACATTCTCATAAGAATTGCAAAAAGAAAGTTGCCCTGGCTGGCCTAAGCATGGATATGGGGTCCGTATACATTAGTAACGGCTACCAAGAAGAGGCCTCACCAGTGTTTCTGCCTTCCATTCCCTTGACAGTCAAGCATACTTTTTACACTGCCTGCCAAACATATACAACCATGCAGACATAACATTTTCTGAGACCAAGTAATTATGACCTTGTGGTCTCTGAATTCATACCATAAGACTTCTTTGCAAAGTAACCTAAATCATGGCACAATATTACCTGTATGCCCAAAAGCTGCTCCTGTCTCTTTGTGAGGTCATCTGTTTGGAAGCTATTGGTAGCACATAATACCGCCACTTGACTGTTGATTGGAGCAGGGATTCCACCATTTCCTGTCTCAGTAGGCTGGTTGCGCACTTGCTTCTAGATCTAGTTCAATGTTAATAGATAAAACCTAGAATGGGTATTTCACCACAAATGCCTTGCGCTATGTGAGCTTTCCAGTTGATGACAAGTTGCTGAGGAGGCCTTTTCTGGATACACCTTTCATGGGAAGTTAGAACTGTGAATGTTCAGAGTACTGGTAAAGCTTTTTCCATGTGCTGCCACAGCTTTGGATCTGTCTCTACAGAAAGCCTGCCAGACTAACTCACTTTATAGTTTTTGGCACTGGCTTTACATTTTTATTTCCTTTTCATACTATGATTGTAACATGTATGGTTTTATTGGTGGGTGCTGTTTTATGTTGATGTTTTTATACTGTGGTTATATGCTTTGATTTTTATTGCTATTGATTTTATGTTGTTGTAAACTGCCTTGCACAACTTTGGTCAGAATGGCAGTCTAGACATTTTAAATAATAAAGAATTAAATAATTCTCCATATCTGTGATTATTGCTAAATCATCTGCTACTTGCCTCCTGGGCACAGGCGTCCCCCCCCCCCCGCCCAACATGTTCTTCTTGCATGAAAATTAATATTTCCACTAATTCAGATCTCATACAAAACAAGTTGCTATTATTTGTACAAGCACTTTAATGGGTTCTGGATCAGTAGAAAGAGCGAACTGATTTTTTAATTTCAAAGTTAGTCATGCTGAACTGGAAAAAATCAGCTGGCTTAAATTTAAGAATTTATTTTCAAATGAGATATCACAGTTCAAAAAACCTTTCCAATTAGTAAAATATAACAATGCCCATCTTTAAATAGAAGGTAGCTCACATTCTTCAAAGGTTTGCCTTTTATACTAAGCTATAGTAAGTCAGCAATCTTAACTGAGGAAGTATTCCATATTATCCTGAAGAAACTATTAATGTGAATGCTATTTGTATACAACATGGAACCTTGTAGCACCTAAAGGCTTACAGATTTATTGTGGCATAAACTTTCATACATGTTTGTGGGGTATACATACGTGAAGAAAAATAAATGTGAAACTGAAAAAGACTATGAAATGCTTTGCAGCATTTGCACACAAAATTCAGATATGTATTAGATAAATACAGCTATTGTTCATAGCTGTAGAATAGTATCACTGGAAAGCCCACAGTCTTTTAAGTTTTTAAAAGTTTTATTTCCATACACAAAACAAACATAAACATAAAACATGAACATTTTTATCCATCCATATTCACGTTAACAATGTAATTTTAATAATGTTGTAAACCGCCTTCAGTATGACTTGATCAGGAAAGGGTGAATTAGAAAGTGAAATATATACATACATACAATTTGTATGAAGCTTACAATTTAAATTTACATTTTTAAATTTACATTCTATCTTTTCAATAGATCTTGATATCTAATAGCATATTCATTGTGAAGCATATATTAATTAAATCTTTCTTCTGTTTTTATTTAACTTTATTCTTAATTATAACTACATCATTAAAAAAATCATTCAATTTTTCTTGAAATTCTGAAATTTGTCTGTGACGTAAAAAAGATGTTAGTTTTGCCCGAATCACACATTCAGTTAATTTACTTATCCATTTAAATTGGTTATTTCTCTGCCTCCCATTTTGTTACTTTTGCCACTGTTACCATATACTAGAATAATTTGCTATATATTTTGGGATATTACTTGGTAAGATATTTATTAGCATTTTTGTTATTCATCTCAAACGTAATGTTTTAATACTTTTTGCATTTTATCATGTATCTCTGTTCAGTGTTTTCTTGCTTTCTTGCATGTATACCACATACGATAAATGTTGCATCTGTGTTCTGACATTTCCAGCACTTCCCATGATAATCTTTGTTAGCTTTTGCAATATATTTACATGTGATATACCATCTGAAGAATATTTTATACCAATTCTCCCTTAATATGTGACATTCTATAATTTCATTTCTTTAGTTCAAAGATTTTCTCATTGACTAAGATGTTTGTGCTTATTAAGATGTAAGCTTTGTGTGCTTAGTAAGATGTCAGGTTAGGGTCTGTCAGATCCAAGTTACAATGCCCAGTCAGCCATGGAAGCTTTCTTGGTAACTTTGGTTGAGTCAATTTTTCAGCCTACTTTACCTCACCACATCAGAGTGATAAAATAGAGGAGAATGATTATGTAAATTGCTTTTGGTCCCCTTTGGGAGAAAAAAGTAGGTATAGATATATACAAATAAACATCAACAATGGGTGCAAAAAACCCTGCTGTTCACTGAGTTCTAAACAAATACAGACTAGTTGACAGGTACATCCTCATCTATCAGTTTAAATAAAGGTGTCTTTCAGGTCTTGGGATATTGAAATAATCTTTCATTGATTTCTGAATGTTACTTTTTTGTGCATTGTTTGAGACTGCCCTAGGTCACCTATGTAGCTAACAGAACGGCGTTGTAGGCAGATATTAGAGGAAGAGTAGGTGAATAAACTGTTGCTAATGTTGTCAATATTCTTAGATTCCATGAAGGTCTGAGTGGATATGTGGACAAAGTTGGAATTTGTTACAGAGGCTGTTTCCACACTGTCCCTGGGGCGCTGTTCCCACAGCGGGTGCTGCTGCATTGCAGCAGCGCCATGCTTGCCCTCTCCCAAGCAGCACAAAAACGCCGCTTTTGAAACTTGCTCCCTGAACAAGGTTTTTAAAAAGTGACGTCTTCTTGCCGGCACTGTGCGAAGCGCACCTGTGTGAAAGTGCCACTTTTGGCCCCTCCGGTTTCCTGTTCACTTACCTCTCCTCCCTGCACACCTCTGGACGGCTGGAGAAACACACCCACACTGCCCTCCGACCCCCGGAGGTCGGAGGGTAGCATGAACGGGATGACCCACGGGCAATTCCATGCGGAGCCGCCTCTGTGGGTCGCAGTAGCCTTGGCGCTGCCCACACAAGACTGGGCAAACAGTCTCTTGCATTCACCGGCATGAATTATGCTGGTGGAGAGCAGTTTCCTACTGCTGTGCAGAAATGGCCAAAGTGTAGTTCCTGGTTTAATTTCTAATAGGCAGTCCATTATTACTGCTGACAAGCTGTAGTAATTTAGTGGGCTATTGGTAAGAAAAAACAGACATCACCATAGACATTATGAGGGGGACACAAACTCTGGGTGCAACTTTGGTGAGTCACATGGGGGGCAGATTTGGCCAGCAGCCAAACTCCCTCACTACCCCAGGAGTGAGGAGCAAGGAGCTAAAGTGTGTTTCCTGCCACCTGTTCCTCCTCCTGAGCCCCCACCAGCCTCTGTCTTCCACCTATCCACCTCAGCTGCTACTGCCAGCTGTTTGCCCTCAGCTTGGGTTTAGGCTGCCCACAGCTGCCTCTCCCTATGTCGGTGCCCCAAAGTAAGGGTGGAGGGTGCAGCAGTGAGCTGGGCTGCTGCTACAAGTTGAAGCAGATTGATGGGGATGGGGGCATGTGTCGTAGATCTCCACACACAGGTCTTAGCAGGTTCAGATGTTTAATGTGCACAGAACAAGGAATCCATACAAGACAAGAAACAGTAACCTGCAAACTAAACCACAATGCTGCTGCCACAAGCTAGCTCAGCTGCAACCTCTCTTTTAGAGCCAGCCTCCTACTCACTTGAGCAATACTCTCTTGCATCTGGGTTACTCTAATCTGGCTCCCAAAAAGACTCTGCATCTACTTTAGCTTGCCCCATAGCTGCTAACCTGCTGCTGCGTCTTCTTTGCTGTAAGCCAGCAAGTAGTCTCCTCCTGCGTTGTTCCTGGGGCTCCGGAGACAGGGTGGTGGTGGTGGTGAGGGAGCTTTCAGGGTTCCCTTTGGCTTTGTATCAAGGGGTTGAAGAGTATCATAGCTAAGCTCTTGCTGGGGAATCTCAGAGCTTGGACCTGACTGTGGATCCCGGCCTGAATGCTCTGTCTGAGCCTGTGGACCTGGTCCTGCAGCTGCTCAGTCTCTGCATCTACAGGTAGTTGCTGAAAATCTGGAACCAACACTGTCTTCTATCTGAGTCTTCCTCCCAGGGGTTCCCATTCAGACCAGGCTGAGCCCTAAAAGCACGCCCGCCCCTCTCACTCCTTGGCTACTTCCCACTCTGCCTGTCCGCACAAAGCAGGTCACTGGAGTAGGCATTTGCCCAGTGTGGTTCAATGGCACTCCCGAGGCTGGCCAAAGACATGTGGGAGAAGCTAGGCAGCAGCCATTGAAGGTCCTCTGGCCTTGCGGGAGGGGGCCTCACAGGCCTGGAAATATCTGGGAAAGGTCCGGTGTAACTGCTCTGGGGGAAGCAGCAGCAGGACTCAGGCAGGGCAGGTGGAGGCCATCCAGCTTCCACCTAGTACCTGAAGGGCCCCACCATGCCAAGAGCAGCACAGTGCTAGTAAAGAGGATGAAGAAGAGAGGCAGCTGGCCCACAACAAGAGAGGGCAGGGCAAAAACACCCATCCCAGGATTAATGAGCTGCCTGTAAAAGAGGCACATATCGGTGGGGTTGCAGGAAGCTGCTAGGCCAGCCATTGCTAAAGCTCAGGTTCCAGGGCTCCCTTGTGCTTCCTGGCAGGCAGCCTTTGTTGCTGAGGGTGGCAGGGTGCAGGTGGGTAGGATGAGAACAGAGACTGAGAAAGAGGCAAGCAAGGGGGCAAGGCTGCCTCCAGCCCATCTTGCAGCTGTAAAGGTAGTTCACATTGGTGGATGTCCCTTTGAACAATGTTTGTGCTCTTGTTTGTGCTGTGGTATTCATTTCCTTTTAATTTTCTTTCTTAAATTCACCCTTCCTCCAGGGAGGTCAGCGTAGAATGAATGGTTCTTCCCTCCCTTATTTTATCCTCACAACCCTGTGGAATTGGTTAGACTGAGAGAGTGAGTGGCCCAGGATCACCCAGTGAGCTATGACAGAATGGGAATTTCAACCTAGGTTTTCTCAGTCGTACTTTAACACAGTTAAAATATTGCAACAGCTCTTGTAACAGCCTTCACTCACTCTCATTCACTGAAGACAGAATCAAGTACAACAGAACAAACAAACAAAACAGGTGACTTTAAAAACAAACTCCGTAAAATAAGCTAAAGTAGATATGATTTTTGTCAAATGAACTGTGGCTCACAGTGGCAGTCCTTGAAGGTGATAGTTGTATTCAAGCACTTCCCCCTCCAAAAATCATTAAAAGGAATTGCTTTCTATGATAAAATATACATGGAAGAAGAAGAAGAGTTTGGATTTAACAGTTTGGATGTAAGGAGACTCAAGGTAGCTTACAAGCTATTTCCCCTTCCTCTCCCCACAACAGACACTTGTGAGGTAGATAGGGCTGAGAGAGTTCTGAAGAAGACCAGCCCAAGGTCACCCAGAAGGAATGCGGAAATACATCTGGTTCATCAGATAAGCCTCTGCTACTCAGGTGGAGGAGTGGGGAATCAAACCCGGTTCTCCAGATTAGAATCCACCTGCTCTTAACCACTATACCACGCTGACTCCCAGTTTGTATACTTATTTAAGAAGGCTAATATCACTATTGTATTAATTATACATTATTTTAAAGATTGAAGAAGTTAAGTCTGTTTATTCCGAAAATGTACATTTGTAAGAAATAAACCACTATCACACTATTCTGAAAATATCCAGCAAATCCAGTGTTTCTTATCCTTAGTTACCCATTTATTCTCCATGTCAGTTACTCCTGAACTTTTACACAGACAAGCATTGGTTCAACTGAAAAGCAAGACATCTTATGATGACTATGTATTTTGAGAATTACACACTCTCTGAAATCCGGCCCTGAGTAACAGCTAAATAATTAATCATGTATTGACAAGGTCTGATGAAAGGCAGGTTTTAGCTGCACTGGCATTGATGTCTTCTTTCAAATGTGCACTAGGAAAAGTCATCCTGTTTACTACACTTTTTAGAACATTTTCATACTTTTATATTTCATCAGATAATTTTGAATCCTGAATACTTTAGTTCTAGCTGCAGAACACATAAACTGGACGCGTTTGGTTTGTCATATACAGTCACTGGCTGTGGTGATGTATAGTGCAGAGTCTTGGTCATGCCATTTAAATTATTAGATTATAATATTTTCTCTAAACACTAATTAACAGCTTCACTATTAAGGTTCTTTTTCTAGACTTTCAAATTAAGTCAGACTACAGCCCACCATAAAAAATGACTGGGGCATATGTAATGGTGGGAACAACTACTGCCCATAGATGTTTCTTTGTTATCTGGCTAACATTATAGAATACTTAAACAAAATCTTTTTAAAATATTATATAACTGCAAAATAATAGCATCGTAATAACTGTTATTATTGTATAATTGTACTAATATAATTTTAAATATGAATGCAATTTCATTCCAGTTTTCCTCTGTGTAATTTGCTCCAAATTGTGGTCCAGTGGCCTGCATTCTTTGTGATATATCCACTGTCAGAGTACTTCAAACGCACTTAATAAATTGCACCTGCTATGAAAAGAAAAGGTGATGGATTGAAAAATGTTTAGCACAACCATGCATAATTGATAGGCTCCCTAGTGCAAATAAGTGTCTAATAAATAATTAAATTTAATCTCATTATAAGAGTTTTCATAATGGGATAATTTAATTAAATGAAAGCCAAAGGGTTTCTAGGGGTTGAAAGATGTTGGTGTTGCTATATTTGGCTAATGGTCTGGGGATGCTATAGTGAAGAAGGGTAATTCACAGGGGTGCATGCATTATTTAATGAATCCCTCTGAGAGAGAAGAAAGGACAGATCAATGATAAAATGACAAGTTATCACTGCTTACAAAGCACATTTAAACAAACTGGGAAAAGGCTTAAAAATAAAAAAGTGCCGCTCAATTGTCAGACCGAAGCATTCTTTCGCTTGTTCTTTTTCAAATGTGTACTTTTGGTACATTATCACCTGATTACATTTTGTCTCCATGTCCTAATGAAAATAAAAGCAGAACCTTACAAGCTACTGGACAGACAGGTCTAAGTGAAAGTTATAATGGATACAGCATGTATATACGATACTAAAAAATTGATAGCTCTGCCATGTGGGACCCATTAACAAGCTTTTTCAGAGGGCAGAATTTGGGGCTTCAAGTCTCCAGAAGCACTTAGCTACACTAGGATGCTCAATCTATTCAGCCTAAGTAGTTATCTTATTTACAGGTGATCAGTTATGAATTAATATGAATGGTACAGTGTGCGTCATCTGATGAGACTAAATGCTGTTCTGTGAACAGTTGTGATCACAATGCAAGACTCATAAAAAGAAAAGGAAGTGATCTGGGCTAATTTAATTTCTTAGAAATGTGGTTGCAGATGTAACCACATAGCTTCTATGCTAATGAAAATAGTGGCATATATCTGTAGACTATAAACACAAGAATCCACCATTTCAGTGCACCATACTTTGTACGTATTTCAAGTAAAGAATCAAGAAATGAAACCAGAAGCTAAGAGAACAAACTAAAATTAAGTTATGGCTACAGCACTGAAGTTCCAGAAGTTCTAAACAGATTTTTTGGGGGAAAGTATCTTTTGTGTCCCAAGATGAACTGTAACTGTGCCAAGTTTCTTCTTAGCTTTCCTAGAAGACTTTTAGAATTAGGAGTAAGTTTAGTTCTTATGTTTGTTATCAGATGCTGAAAACTGACTGTGCAGTGTGTTTTTGCCATGAGCCAAGGAATTCCAGGGTGAAGGCTTCATATTTGCACATATTTATTTCATTTATTTTTATTCAAAACATTTCTTTGATGCCTTTCGACCCAAATAGGGTCCCATATTCCTGTGACTGAATTACTAAAACAGCAAGAAATTGATTTTGACATATTTTCCTCAGTCCAGTAGCTCTTTGAACACGTGGAGCTCTAATACATATATGGACCTAATTCATGTTTACAAAGCTTTCCATTCATAGATGGGGGACGTTCACACATACAAACAAACGAAGAGATCCCCAAAGAGCTGATATAATTCAGGAAGCCTAAGGAAAAGGGAGCTCCATGCCACCATCAGAATACTTATGATGTTCTAGTTTAGCCTCTGTTTTAAATGTATGTTGAAATCACTGAGCATATTAATCAGTTGAATTTGTTAATTATTATTGGCAGTTAAAATACACTTCCATTCATTGTTTGCTTTTAGTCCCCCTTTTAACTTCTTGCTGTTTTGTTTTAATTTTGCACAGCATTTGCATGTTTAAAAAAATCACTCAACTCTCACAACCTTATATCCTGCAAACATTTATATTCCTAATTATGCTCCAATGGAGCTAATATTAATATTGTTTGGAATGAGCCTTCTAACCTTGGGAATTTGCAGTTTTATTCAGCATTAGAGCTTTTGCCACACACAGGACTTTTGCTCAGTCTTTTATAATCAAACTACCTCTGATAAAATATGGATTCCTAAGACTACTTTCAAATTTATTTTCAGAGTTAAATCAGTAGTATGAATCTGAATGCAGCCTTAACAGGATATTTTAGCAGTATCAAGTCTTACTTTTTTAGCAGTATTAAGTAGCAGTACTTTAAAGCAGTACTTTAGCAATATTATTTAGCAGTATTAAGTCTTACTTTTTTAGCAATATTAAGTCTTCAAGGAATATCTTTTATATCAGGAAGTAATCTTAAGCATGCCTAGTCAAAAATAACTCTCATTTTATTTAGTGGGGCTTATTCCGAGGAAACTGTTCTTAGCATTGCAGAGTGGCCATGCTGGCAGGGGCTGATGGGAATTGTAGTCCATGAACATCTGGAGAGCCACAGGTTGCAGACCCCTGGTCTACCACCTTCCTCTGTTGAAGGGAATATTTCCCATGAACTAGCATTTGATAGAAGAAATGGGCAGGCATATCTGGAATTAGATACAGCCGCAATAGTGGACCTGATTATGAGAAAATTTCTAAATATGGTTGCACACACGATAAGCTGCTAGAACAAGAAGACAAAATGAACTGTGCTATGGAAGGTAAGCACAGAACACAAACTTACTTGGCATACTTCTCTTCATGTTGGGATGTTAATTCTGCTAGATAGTTAAACAGTGGTTTGTATGTAATTACATCGGCATTTGCGTCAATGTGTTTGCCCTCCTGAATGGTATATGCTGACTGGGAGGGCAAACGGAAGGTAGGTGGGCATAATTGCTACGTGGTTTGCAGCTAGAACCAAAGATTTATTTATCAAGATTCTGTCTTGCACTCTCAATCAAATATTCACAACCCAACCTCCAACTGTTAAACTATAAAACAATATAAGTTGTGTAAAACCAAATCTGCCACTGCCACAATATAGAGCAACCCCAACAACTATAAAGCTTAACAACAACAACAAAAACAAAGTACCAAAACAGAGGAGGATCAAATAACAGCAGGAAAAGAGCAGAAATAAACATGCAAATAACCAGGGCATAGAAAACAAACAATTGCTGCTTCAGCAGCAAGCAGGCAGCCAACTACATGTTGGGAGGCATTCCAAATAGGGTTACCAAGCTCAGGTTGGGTAATTCATTGATATTTTTGGGATGGAGCCTAGAAAGGCCAGGTTTGGGATGCGGAGGGATTATAGTGGAGTATAATGCCATAGAACACACACACACACGTACACAGACAAGCAGCCATTTCCTCAGGGAAACAGATTTCTGTAGTCTGGAGATCAGTTGTCATTCTATGGCCGTTTCCGCACGGCCCCCGAGGCACCCCCACGCCAGCAAGAATTCTGCCGGCGTGGGGGCGGAGGCCGTTCGAACGCAAGCGTGCGTGCGGCCTCAGGGGAGGCCGGCGGAGGACAGGCGGCTCCGCATGGAGCCGCCTCTGCCTCCTTCCCCATCCCACTCACCTTGTCCCCGTCGTCGGGCTGCTGGCCTCTGAAGCCCCGCCCACGCTGCCCTACGACCTCCAGGGGTCGGAGGACAGTGAGGGAGGGGCTGCAGAGGCCAGCAGGCCGACGACGGGGACAAGGTGAGTGGGACGGGGAAGGGAAACAGCGTGTTCCCAGCGGTGCGGTTCGCACCGCGCCGCCGGGAACACGCTGTTGCGGCAAAAACAACCCTTTAAAGGGTTGTTTTTTAGGGCAGCCTGACGCCGCCCTGGGGGAGCGCCGCCTGTTGCAGCAGCGCCGCCTGTGCGAATGGCTCCCTGGGGACGGCGTTTTTCCCGTCCCCAGTGCGCCATAAAAAGGCCGTGCGGAAACGGCCTATGTTTCTCTTATTCTAACAACAAAAAATCTTAATTTGAATGAAAGATTCACCATTAATGTCAACAAAGTCCATCTGCTTTCCATTTTAGGTGCCTTTGGCTGTTCATTAAAGTTTCTGACTAGCTGCAGATATGGTTCTTTTTCACAACAGTTTGCCTTCCTAATAGTCTAAAGTCTTTCAAGCAGCTTGGACACTGGGATTTTTCCTTAGGAGAGATGTAAAGAACACCCAACATGCCTTCACATCAGATTTTCTCAAAAATGTCAGAACAATTTCCACTGTTCATCTCTTTTTGTACTTTTCAACAGTGTTTATTGTTTTTTAAAAAAATTATTCATGTAGGTTTTACAGAAGCTGATACAGATACATTTAAGAAATAGTGAAAACTGTCTTTAATGTAGTTCCTTAATTTCCTTGTTTGAAGAAATTACATGGCCCCAAGAATTCCCCTCTTCACAACTACTGCCAATCAGGGGGGTTCTCTCTAAAACCACCTGGATTCTTCTTCACTTTTCCAAGTCCAGGAAAAAAGGACTCTTTTGTAAACTCTTCAAGTCCTAAGCCTATAAATTAAACCAGAATCTTTCCTGCCTACCCACTCTTATAGGATACCCTAAATTCAGCTTCCTGTTACTAATCCGTTTCTACTTCACCTAGTAGGCTTTGTCAAAGTAATCATAATTATTTATGTTTGTATCATTCCTTCAAGTTGAGAAGGCAGCAGCTGTATTAGCCCAGCAGTAAGAGGAGGTAGAAAGGAAGTTTCTTATTTATGTTTAGGCAGAAAATCAAGAAGCTATGGTGGTTTGGAGTGTTTTTGCTCATCTTTGGGTGGTTCATCAGCTGTACTTACTGCATCTCCTGAAGATCTCCAAGGAGTCCCTTTCCTGCCTCTTTAGGAAGCCCATTCTTCAGAGCTTGAACCACAATGGCTTCCAAATTGGAAGGGATGAGAGAGATTTTGTCAGCAAAGGATCCTGCAAAACATTGTAACTGGGGGTCAAATTGTCATCTCTGGCAGAGTCAATCTTAGGTGTCATTGAGTTACAAACTATTTTAAACAATTGAGATGGATAAGATTTTGCTGATGCAATAGTGTCTTCCCTGCCATCACTGCCACCACATCGGCCTGCAAATGGGCTCTGTGATGTGTCTGATTCTGTCAGCATCACTAGTAATCATGCAGGTTTTCTTGGTCTCTAAGAGGTAGAAAGTAGAAGAAGCTGATACAGAAAAGACTGATAGTGGCTTGGAAAACAGGTCTTCACAGAAGCCACTTCTGCAAAGGCCAATAAACATGGGTTTGTGGGTGGGGGATGGCTTTGCACAGATCCTGCCCCCCAAAGAGTTCACCCCACATAATTTCACCCAACCCAGATTTTTAAAAACTCGCTAAACAAACGATCTTTTTCAAAAATCCCGAGTTGCAGCAGCTCACAAGTTGCAGTTGCTTGCAAGTGAATGGCTAGGCAGGAGACAATTTATTTGCCTCCCTTTTTGCTTTTTAGAAATTTTATGCAATAGCTACGCAGGAGCAGCTGGTCATATCCTGGGACATCAACATGGTTGTGGGGGTTCATTTCTGCAGGTCTGCATAGCTACGCATGAGTGGGAAGTAATTTAAAAAAACAGACGCATCTCCATGCGAAGACGTGACAGCAACCCAGATTGTTTCCAGCAACCCAGACTGTTTCCATGGGCTCCACTCACTGCCTGCACAGATGCATGTGGACGTAAAAACAGGAAAATGGGTTCCTTTATTATGACTGCAACCCATTATACATTTGCTGCGCAGAAGGGACCAGAATCCTGCTCAAGTATATTTAATAGGACTTACTTCTAGAACATTTGTCAGCTGTAACACTTTCCATTAAACAGTATCTTCAGAAACACAAGCAGCTTACTGTTTTTGGGTCTAGTGTTTCTACACTGTTCAACCATTACATTATCTCTTCAGTTTTGGGAGAGTTTCCTGTTCCACATAACTACAGAACCTGAGCTAACATCACTTCTGAAATTAAAAAACCCTTTTCAAGTTTTTTTTTTAAAAAAGGACATATGATCCCACTCTACACTCTTCTTCTTCTTCTTCTTCTTCTTCTTCTTCTTCTTCTTCTTCTTCTTCTTCTTCTTCTTCTTCTTCTTCTTCTTCTTCTTCTTCTTCTTCTTCTTCTTCTTCTTCTTCTTCTTCTTCTTCTTCTTCTTCTTCTTCTTCTTCTTCTTCTTCTTCTTCTTCGTCCTCCTCCTCCTCCTCCTCCTCCTCCAGTGCTGGTGTCAAGCTTCAGCACTGTAATCTCTGAATGACAATACTAGTCCCTCTAACCCAATATTGTTTACTATGAGTTGCCATGGTTTTCTGAGGCCGCTGGCAGTGATGTTTCCAGCTACCTGAAATCCTATCTGAAAGCCAAGAATGTACTTATGACTTTTTGCATGCAAAATATGTGTTCTAAGCCTCAGCTATGGGCTTTTTCTAAAAAGTAACTAGAGGAAAGATTAAAAACACAACTGTATGAATCCATGTTTGTTGTACTAAATCCACTTGATCTGAATCAACAGGCACCATCAATCAAATTGTGCCTGCTCTTCTTCATTTCTACTAGGAGTAGGGCCAACTCTGCCTTCAAGGAAGATCAGAAAAAGATTATTGGATTTCCCAAATCAAACAGGAAGTGTGTGCTATGGTATTATTTCTATCTCTTTGCTTATCCTCACACTGTGCAACAAAACCCTGTCCCAGACCTCAAAGCTGTCTCTCACTGACACATCCTTCTATGCATCTTGTTTTTGCTTTTGAATCTTTGTGTCGCAACAACATAAGCAGTCACCCTCTATCCATGAAATGACTAACACATCCTCATTGTCTTCTCATGTCTTTTCCTCACTGAGCTAGAGATACACATGAGTGGAAGCTCTCAAAGCCCATTTTAGGGGGTGCTATGGCAATCATCCTTAAAAGTCCCACCTCTCCTCCAAGGCTCTGAACTAAACCTTATGATTAGGCCTCATGAAATACAACTGTCAGCCAATCATAACCCATGGAACTTCACTGGATGGAGCATGAGCCAGCCTCAGCTTAAGTGCAGGGAAGAAAAAACTTTTTCTTTGGATAATGATTTTGTAGCTCTGCAAAGTCAGCTTTTTTCTCTACTCACCCCTTTTTTGCAGTCCAATTACATTCAACTTATGGATTATCGATGAGAGAGACATTCAGCATAGGTTTGCCATTGCTTGCTTCTATGTAGTGACCCTTATTTTTTTTTTCACTTAAGCTTCATGTGAGTTAGGCACCTTTACAGCAGATTTGAGAATCGCTATGTGAATGGAAAATTGTATAATATATCTGTTTAAAGGTGTACCATGATCTACTTCAAAAAATCAACATGGACTGAAGAAGTGGGAAATTATCCAAGAAATGAGCAAGATAATCAGGCAGCTCGTCATTATTAGTAATGAACTTTAATTTGTGGATTTATCCAATATGCTTGTGTCTACTCAAATGTAAAGTTTATCTGCAAATGCTTAATGTCGTTTTTAGAATAAATATTTGCATTTGCAGGCACCTTGCTTAATTTACAATATCTGACAAGATTGAGCTAACTTGGACTATCCAGGTCATAGCAGTGTCAGGCTTTTACTTTTAATCAGGGTTGTGGAGGGGTCAGCTAAGAGAAGAAAGCTAATTTTTGTGTGACAAATAAGCAACCTGTTTAGGGACTGTCATTTCTAACTTGTGTGTACAGTTCTGTGGAAAGGTGTTCTGTGTGGGAAAAGAGCAGACTTGCACCTGCTGAGATGAGGGGAATCAGATCTTATTTCAGGGTTTATTTACCTTATACAGGCTGATTTTGCACTTTCCAAATGCCCTGTGGCATATCCTGAAGTGCACCTGCTGCGGGGTTTTTCACCCTGCTTGTAGCTCCCCACTGCTGCCTGGCTCTTTCCTTCGCTCGAGTGTGGGAAGCCCCGAATGGTTCCCCACAAGTCCGGGGCTTTCCCATAATCATCTCTTGAGCACTACGAGTTCTTCTGTAGTTGTTTCCATGCATGTGCAGGCAGCCTCTGTTTCCTGCATTTGGATTGGCTGAATCTTGCCCATTCACTCACTTTCAGTCCCTTTTTTGTATTTTTAAAACAGAAAGCAGGCAGGTGCTGAGAATCGGCACCCTCAGGCCCCCCGTCCAAAATCCTTGCTTCCTCCTGAAAACTCTTAGTGTGTGCGAGAGAATCGCTGTTCCCCCCCCCCCCTGCAAACTCCTTGGAAGTGGGAGGGAGGGAAATGCAGGGGGGGGCGCTGATTCTCAGTGCCTGTCCATTGGTGGGGTGGGCCAGAGCAGTGAGGCAGGAAAAGTGGCCTCAGTTTTGCTATGGAGGAGTTTTGCAAAGCAGCGCAAGCCTCCAGAGCAACAGAGGGGCATTCCAAAAGAACCTCAATCTTTGCTGTTCTGGAAAACCATGGAGCAAAAATGTGACAGACACGCTGCAGCGCTAGGGGCAGTGCAGAACTTCCAATTGCATCAGGGCATATCCTGTGCCAACAGAGGGACAATTTTGGTACACAAAAGCAGCCATGGTAAAGTCATCCATATTTAATAGATACCATATCAAATACTTTATTTTCTGTTAATCCTTTGTAGTTAGAGCCTTGGTCTAGCAGTTTTCACAATAAGACATCTTAAAGGAATTCATAGCTAACATGCCACCATTCCTTTATTCAAAGCTTACATCCAGAGGTGGGATCCAACCAGTTTTCACCACTTCTCTAGAAGTGGTTACTATTTTTTTCTGAGTGCCGAGAAGGGGTTACTAAAGCAACCTCCCTGCCCAATAGGGACTGGAGGTGCGCGTGTGCGGTGGCGCCACCGTTTGAATCCCACCACCATCGAACCTGTTATTAAAATTTTTGGATCCCACCACTGCTTACATCCCCTTTCTTATTTGATTGTGGGTGGTTGGGGCTTAAATAATCTAGGTCAGAGTGAGGAGTGGACATTTTTCAGTCCAGAAGGTCGTATCCTCAGAACTCCCCCCACCAATCCCATAGCTGCCACAGGTCAATTAAATTACAGGTGTTTTAAGTGGCAAATGACATAATCCATCAATGCTCAAAGCCCTTCCTATTTCTGATGCATTTAGAAATAGCTGCTGCTACATCAATTGGGAGTTTCAGCTATAAAGTTAGAACTGTCATTTTTTCTCCATCTCCCCAAATGCTAATCAATCCACAGAAATATCATACATCAAATGATGTTGAATGTGCCAGATTTTTTCCTGAATAAAATAATCTATATTGCAGTTTCATATGTGTACCATCATAAACCTTATACTCAGTGTTTGATTTATGTGATCCATTTATAATATGGCACCCTACTGGCTAAACATTGCCATTTACAACAAACGGAGAAATAATTTGTTTAGCTGTATAATCAGAGCAGAGGCCGTACACAATAAAAGAAAGCATTCTGGTTCTAAAATGAATAAAAATTGATTGTGTCCCTATAAAAAGTAAATTGGCAGAGTGTTAATTGCATTTCACATAAACATCTGTAGCAGTCTGACTCGTTACTGTGCCGTAATGCAATTCAGGACACTCAGGGATAAATGCATCCTTCCAGATGAGTTCATAGATATATTCTAAAAGCGCTTGATGAAACTGTAAAAATTTGATTAGCCAGAACTGCTAATGACACTTAAAACAAAGGGAAATCTTTAAATAAAGTTATTTCGTCTTCCTTCTCTCCTGACAAATTACATGCAAATCAGCATTGATTGAAAAATGTTTGCCTTGAAGGTATTTCATACTAATGAAAGGAGGAAAAAAGGATACCTGGCTCCAGCAAAGATATAATTGGCAAGTTATTTTGCAATTAGCCAAGTCTAGTTAGATTTTTGCACAGAAACCTTACACAAACGTTTATTACAAAGGCCAAAAGGACATCCCAGGCCCAAGCAATGTACAAGTGGTTAAAAATGGCTAAAAATATCAAAAAACAAATAAGATGCAATGATAGAAATGTAGTTCCACCACACTAAACTAAACAGCCCAAAGAAAATAAAAGTGGTTTTACTCTGCACCTGAACTCCATTAAAGAGGTGGCTTGGCTGGCTTCCCTGGGCAGCAGATTTCAAAGCTGTGGTGCCTCTACGGAGAAAGCTCCTCCTCAGAACCCACAAGTTTTTATTTCAGCAAAACAATGGAACAGAATTTTTCCATTGAATGTTGACAATGTACATTCAGTTGATTGTATACTAACAACCTGTAAGTAAGTTTAACCCATACTTGAAATTTAGTTCACAAAAATGTGCTAGCCTTCTGTTTGGGTGCATCAAATACCTAATATAAAACAAGAAAACAAGAAAACTTACAGTCTGAAAATCCTGTTTATCTCATCCAAGAAGAGACAAGAACTCATCCTTCTCTCTGAGCAGTGTCAACAGGGTAAGAATTTAATGCATTATTTTAGATCAGAGTTTATTAAATTTCTGATTCATCTATACCTTACTAAGACTTACATTTCTGAGTCTGTATATCTATGTGGAGATCGTCTTTTACTCATCTTTTTGTGAAAAGGAAATTATTCTGCATGTCCATTCATTCCCTGAGCTGTACTAAATAAAGCACAATAAAACTTTTCGCAGGCTGGGAAGTTGCACCTGGAAACAAGCTAATCTGTTCAGTTACAAGGCAGAATACTAATACACGTGACCTAACAATAGCTGAAAACTACACATCCCAGCATATATGGTAGTTATCTTAAAGGGGCAGGTCTATTTTCTAGTACCTACTGCTAATACGTATGCATTCGCTACCTCTGAATGACTAAATTCCTCTTGGGACAGCACATTTGGTTAAAGTTCTCAATCTCTGTGGCTGAGTAGATCATACATTTGGTTTTGCTATAGTCCTCGCAGAGAAGCAGCTCTGGCTGAATAATGGAAGAGCTAAAGGACTATCAAAAACATATCTAGATATAAACAGTCTGGTAAAATTATACTAGACCCATAAAGTGACTTGATAATCTATTCTTTTTGAAGTTTCTTTTTTAATTCGCACTCTACCTATGCTTAGTGATTTGTTTAACATATACATTCTAGACCAGTAGCAACGGAGATATGGGCTTTTGATAGTCTCATCCAAAGGGGGGCGGGACTCTGCCTGTGGGAGCTGTGTGGCACAGGCAGATTTGCCCTCCCTGGGGCACTTGCCCCTGCAGAGGGGGAATTTTACTGGTACATGGCAGCGGCTGTCCACTCAAATACTGGGGCACTGTGCCGGATATCATGCTAGCATCCCAGTACCCGGCCACTGGTGTAGTGGAGCAAACCAGGGGCATGGCTGGGGGAAGAGCCGCCATTAGTCAGCTGTCACATTAGTCCTGTAACACTGGTAACTGGGGCTTTACATCTATGACACGAAAAGGTGACGTAAGTCTATTAAGTCCCATGGGGGCTTCTCAGTGGCAGGCCTCTTTTCAATCTTCCTTATGCTGCTGGGAAGTCTCTATGGGAGCAGAGTGACTTGGGAGCAGTGCAGTGGCCAGCTGCACAGCCTCTTGGATGGGGCTTCCTGAATCAAAGCTCCCTTCATTAGACTATGAAAAAACTCATACCTTGAAAATCTTGATGGTATGTAAGGTGCTACTGGACTCAAAACTAGCTATTCTACAATAGACTAACGTGGCTCTGTAATTAGTTTAATATTTACTTCTTAGCTGGACAAAGCTGTAGAATATTTTTTTCTCTAGTTAGTGTTCAACATACTTTGGCTAGAAGGATGCAACTAATGTATAGTGATAGACTTTATATAATCTCACATTTTCAGTAGATACATAGAAAGAATATTCTACCAATACATTGGGTAGATCTGAGGGGCATAAAAGGAAGGGTGTGATGTCACAGAGTCCATTCTCCAAAGCAACCACTTTTCTCAGAAAAACTGATCTTGGTTGTCAGGAGATCAACTGTAATAGTGGGAGATCTCCAGTTTCCACCTGGCAACTGGAAACCCCACCATTATGATTTGTTAGAACAAAGACTGCTTAAACATCCATTGGGTTATCTCATTTTTTTTGCCATTCAGTCACAGCTGATTTTTGTTGGCCTTCTAGTGTTTCCAAGGCAAGAGCTGTTCAGAGGTGATTTTCCAGTGCCTGCCTCGATGCGTGACCCTGGTATTCCTTGGAGGTCTCCCATCCAAATACTTGCCAAGGTTGACCTTGCTTAGCTTCTGAGATCTGACAAGATCAGGTGAGCATGAGGCTGTCCAGGTCAGGTTACTTTTTCAGATTTCTTTTCACATATTTGTGATGACTTCGGTGTACGTATATGTGCTGTCAAAGTGAGTACAACTTTCACACATTAAAACAGTACAGTACATTGGTAATCAACAATGTATAATGCATGCATATTCTCAGCTGGATGTAGATCCTACTCTCCCTCCCCCTCATCCCCAATAGACCTGTTGTCACTACATGCTGCTTGGCAGCCAATCATATGAATAAACAGTAACTATCCATATGTAACTTCATTTTATTGTTCTGTGGCATCATTCCCCTGCCTGTGTATTTTACTGTTCAGTTCCTCACCTACTCTGGAGACTCTTTAGAGTCTCAGTTTTCCTGCCTCTGAAAAATTACTCCAGTTATTAATCAGAGCTTATATCTGCAGTTTCAGTACCTTGCAAGCAGTTTCAGCACCCAGATCACAGTGACCTTTATCTTTTGGCTATCTTTGAATGACCAGTACCTTTCCAATCGGCAGTGAATTTGTCTTTACTTTACCACCTTGAGTAGCACCATTATTTTGATGGTGTAGGGAGCGATTTAACTATTAGGGCCTACATAGCACAGAATCTCATAGCCCTCCCCCTCCCCCATTCGAGTACAGGAGTTAAATCTATAGAAAAGTTATGTATCAAAAAAGTACTTGGGTTTCAAGGTATAACCAAGTCATACCTTTGTAATTTATCATTTTTTGAATCTTCAAGACACAATGATTCAGCAATAAGCAAATAATCATTCAGGATGTTTGGCCCTTTTCTATCTAAAATGTTAAGCCATAGAAATATGATGAAAATATTCAGACAAACATTATTTCCAGCCACCCTTTCTCAGTCTGTGAACATCTTGTTTCTGCATTTACTTATATGTGCCCCAGCTGCTTCACCAGAGACTGTTGAGAAGACTCAGCAATGAAGGAATAAGAGAGGAAGTCCTCCTATGGATTAAAAACTGGTTGAGGAACAGGAAACAGAGGGTGGGTATAAATGGGAAGTTCTCACAATGGAGAGATGTAGGGAGTGGTGTCCCCCAAGGATCCGTTTTGGGACCAGTGCTCTTTAATCTATTCATAAATGACCTGGAAGTAGGGGTGGGTAACGTGGTGGCCAAGTTTGCAGACGATACCAAATTATGTAGGGTGGTGAGAACCACAAAGGATTGCAAAGAGCCCCAAGCAGACCTTGATAAAGTAGGTGATTGGGCTAAGAAATGGCAAATGCAGTTCAGTGTAGCAAAATGCAAAGTGATGCACATAGGGGCAAAAAATCCAAACTTCACATACATTCTACAGGGGTCAGTGTTATCAGTCACAGACCAGGAAAGAGATTTGAGCATCTTAGTTGATAGTTCCATGGGAATGTCAACTCAATGCATCGCAGCTGTGAAAAAGGCAAACTCTATGCTGGGCATAATTAGGAAAGGAGTTGATAATAAAACTGCAAGAATTGTCATGCCCTTATATAAAGCTGTGGTGCGACCGCACTTGGAGTACTGTGTTCAGTTCTGGTCGCCACATCTCAAAAAGCATATCGAAGAGTTAGAAAAGTGCAGAGAAGGGCAATGAGGATGATTGAAGGATTGGAGCACCTTCCTTATGAGGAGAGGCTGCAGTGTTTGGGACTCTTTAGTTTGGAGAGGAGACGTCTGAGGGGGGATATGATTGAAGTCTATAAAATTATGCATGGGGTAGAAAATGTTGACAGAGATAATTTTTCTCTCTTTCTCACAATACTAGAACCAAGGGGCATTCATTTAAAATGCTGGGGGAAAGAATTAGGACTAATAAAAGGAAACACTTCTTCACGCAACGTGTGATTGGTGTTTGGAATATGCTGCCACAGGAAGTGGTGATGGCCACTAACCTGGATAGCTTTAAAAAGGGCTTGGACAGATTTATGGAGAAGTCGATCTATGGCTACCAATCTTGATCCTCTTTGATCTGAGATTGCAAATGCCTTAGCAGACCAGGTGCTCAGGAGCAGCAGCAGCAGCAGGCCATTGCTTTCACATCCTGCATGTGAGCTCCCAAAGGCACCTGGTGGGCCACTGTGAGTAGCAGAGAGCTGGACTAGATGGACTCTGGTCTGATCCAGCAGGCTAGTTCTTATGTTCTTATGCCAACTAGCTCCACAGTTGGACTCTGATGCGCCAGCTGAATTAGCCTCCCTGGGAAATAGAATGTTAATGTTAGCTGTTGGATAAGTTCTTTTTTTCATATCAAGCTGCTATTCCTCCTGATACATGTTCCAGAAGTTACTTTTTACTCATTCACATATCACCAAGAAGCGGTGATATTAGTAGAGACCAAAACCACTGAAGAAAGACCAAAGATAGTAGCTGAATTTAAGAATTTGGAAGTTCCTGTGGCCCAATCACCAGTGTCATTGATCTGTGTATCTCTATAGGAAATGTCTTCCTTGGCAGCCAAAATAGTTCATATACCCAGTTCTTTGCTTCAACCATTCTGAATTGGGGAAAGATAACAAAGGGAGTAGTGGGAAGCAACAGAAATCAGACCAGTTCTAATAAAAAGACAATTTTTATCATCAGTATTTACAAACACAAACACACATCTATCCTTTTTTCTCATTGATGTCAACAAAGAGAGGTAAATGAATGCATTTCTTGATGTGACCATGCATATGATAGAAGAAAATATATTTTAAAAAAGAAGAAATTGAGGCAGATCAATTTAGGGTTCAGAGGGATTTTTAAAATTTATATTTATTTATTTATTTCTCTCTCTTTCTCTATCTATTTATTAAATGTATAGACCACCCTTCCCCGAAGGGCTCAGGGCAGTGAACAATCACAGTAAACAAAGCATTAAAACACAATAAAACCAGCACAGTATCCCAATATTTAAAACAGGATGGCACTGATATGGAAAACTGTTATAATTGTAAGTATCGCTATTCGGTGCAAAGAATGTTCCTGTTTTTGCAGTCCCAACAATACTGGAATGTAGTTGGTTAAGATGTCATAGAACAGTTGAGGGCAAAATGTAGCAGTTGGTTCACTGGGCCAACAAAGCAAAGACTTACATCATGTACTCAGAAACTAGTTAAATAAGACTGGAATGATTCCCCCCGCCCCACTCCCAAAAATGCCATGAGGAAGTGCTCCCCATTAAATGTAGGTATCAAACCTGTTATTAATGCTGTTTTGTTTTTGTTTTTGTATTTTTATATACTAACAGTCCCTAAATTGAGGCAAGCATATATGATTGCATGTTTGCTTGTATTGCACTCCCAACAGCTGAAGGACAGTTATTCACAAACTCCTTCAAATCAAAGATTTCGTGACTGTCAAATGAATGTGCTCAATTCATCTGTGCATATGTTTTTTGACTGTCCTAATTATGAAGCAGAAAGGGGAAAGTTTCTGATTAAATGGATAGCTAATGATGTGAAATAAGATTACTTCTTTATGGTCTAAATCAAAACTGTGCAGTAGATCTGGCAAAACAGTTTGCTGTCAAAGTTTTAAAAAATGGCCTATGGGCTGTTAAATAAACTATTAACTATAAGATGTACTAGCCCTCATTTCTGCTCAGGAGGCTGCCTGGAGTCTGCAACCAACTAAAATCCACAAGACTGGTTTTAATTAGTTTATTTTATTAATCATATTTGTTCCCTACCTTTACCCTTTAGAGGTCATGATACAGTTTTTAATTTTCTTTTTAAATAACTGTGGGGAGACCAGATTGAGAGTGTGATAGAATCAGTGGGGCACGTGATTATTTCCCCCCTTACTCCAATCAAAATAGACTCAGGGCTGAACTCTATAAGATTTTTAAAAACAAGTTGCTTTCCCCTTAGCCACACAACAGCTGTGGTAAAATAATTTGTATAGCTTGTGTGGAGTCAATTCGACTTGGAACTGTGGCGTGAGAGTGAAGCAGCTCATCTTATCTTCCATGTTGCTTCCCTGACCCAAAAAGTTCCCTGTGGGGAATTATTTGCCTAATGTTGGAGCTGCACATGTGGACCTGATTCATTAAAAACATATCATGGAGTTTGGCTCTCAGTTATCCTTGATACTCTTGTCTAAATATTTCAGGTGGAACATTCTACCCCAGTGCCACAGTCTCAATAGAAATGAGATCTCCCTACAGTTACTTAAAAATTGTTATGGATCTTCGGCACCTCTTCCAATTGGCTGTACTGTGCTAGACAAAATTAGATGATATGGGCAGCCTAGGCCTGCCTCTGTTGCATGGGTCTATTCTTGGTAAAACTCAATTGACCACAAAGTATGACCAAGTGGGTCTATAATCAGCGCTATAACAGCTTGACAAGGCTACACTTGGATTTCAATCCTCCTTTCCATTCAGGAGTGGACTAGACATTTAAGTTACAGGGAAATGTCCCAGTGAGCTGCTGCCCTAGAGGGCCACTGATCGCCAGGACCATACATGTTATTTCCACTTAGAAGAAGGTGAGAGCAATTTTTGTCAATTTCCCATCATACTCTAACACCCTACTTCAACCTCCTATTGTGTTCTGGTGGCAGGGTGGAGTGTCCAATGATTCCCAGGAGCATAGTTTTGTTGTTGGTCAAAGAAGCCTTTGGAAGTAGAAGTAAGGCATATAACCTTCACAGGTTCCAAGCCATAGTGTTAAACTGTACATTCAAGGCAAAGAAGAAATAGCCAGAGACGCCTGCAGCTCAGTGTCTCCTTTAATATCTCATTCTCCCATGTGATCAAGTAATTGGGCAGGATTTATTCTTGATTAGCCTGCTTTTTTATCAAGTTTGCCAACATAGCTTTGCCTTTCTTTCTTATACACTTTCCTGAACTTCAGAGTGTAAGGAATTCCATAGAGCAGAAATAAAAGGCTTTTTTGGTTGAAAGACCGTTTATTCAGACATCTTAGAAAGCTCACGTACACGACGTGACAGGAATGAAGTCTCCCGCCAGAACCACAGGTTATAAGCTTCTCCGTCCCATCCCCCTCCCGGTTTCCCCAGTCCCATTCTCATGGGAACGGCATTCTCATCTCTTTCTGTGAGATAAGGCCTCTACCAGAGTAATAGCTGCCGCTTCTGGCCCATCGCCCGAGTCCTGGAATTCAGTCAAGGCCAAGCGGCTGTGCTGAGAATCAACACCATTGAAACCTTTACACTCTGCCTCCCCTAAGAAAAACTTCTTCCCCCCTGGTTTGTGCGGGAAGGTACGATGGAAAGCAGAAATAAGGGAGGGGGCGTCAATACTTTCTGAATACACCCATTGATTATACCCAGAGGAATACCCCACCCAAGAAACCAAGTACTGCAAGTGATTGCGATTAAAACGAGAGTCCAGGATGGCGTCAATTTCATAATGCTTGTGGCCATCAATTATAGTCGGCGGGGGTATCTCCGGAGGGTCGTGCCAGGCATCGGAAGCGGGAGCCTCCTTGAGCAAGCTGGAATGAAAGACAGGATGGATATTACTTAAAGAATTAGGCAAATCTAACCGGGTAGTAACATCATTAATCACTTTCGTAATTCTAAAAGGTCCCACGAACTTTTTGCCCAGTTTTGAGAATTTATGTACGTCTCTGAGGTTTTTCGTAGACAAATAGACCCAAGCCCCAACACGCAAAGGAAAGTCAGAACGATGTTTATCCGCCTGGAACTTTTGGGAATCTTTAGCTTGTTGCAAAGCAGTCTGAACCGTTTTCCACCCCTCAGCCAGAGATGAAATCCATTGCTGGAATTCTGGAGGATGCAGCGCCTCCGTGGGTAGTTGGGGCAATGGCGGGAAGGAGCGGCCAGACACAATTTCGAAGGGGTTTTTTTTGCGTACTGCTATGAACGGCATTGTTGTAGGCATATTCTGCAAACGGAATTAAATCGCACCAGTTGTCTTGGTGATAGTTGGTGTAACAACGTAAATACTGTTCCGGGGTTCTGTTCGTTCTCTCCGACGCACCGTCACTTTGAAAGTGGTAGGGCGGCAACCGCCGGAGTGGCCCCCAATAAGCCCAGGAAAGCTTTCCAAAATTTTGAAATGAATTGAGGCCCGTGGTCGGACACCACCTTGAGGGGAGGAGTGTAGACGATATATATGTTGGATGAACAGTCGCTGCCAATTTAGGAGCGGAGGGAATGGAGGTGCAGGGGATGAAATGGGCTTGTTTGGAGAATAGGTCCACCACCACCCACAAGACTGTGTTTCCTTGGCTCTCTGGTAAATCCGTAATAAAATCCATTGAGATAACTTCCCAGGGACAGGAGGCAACCGGGAGAGGTTTTAACAGTCCATGGGCTTTCCCCGAATTGATTTGGCCTCCGCACAAACAGAGCACCCCTTGATATAAGCCTCAATGTCTTTGCGCATGGCGCGCCACCAGAATTGACGGCGGGCTAAATGCAGTGTCTTGAGAAAGCCAAAATGTCCAGCCGAGCGGGCATCATGACAGGCTTCGAGAACCTGCTTACGAAGGGGGGGAGGCACGTACCAACAATCCCCCCGCTTCCAAACACCATTCACCAAGCGCAGCTGGGAGTCGCCTTCCTCCGCCGGCGGCTCCCGAAGACCCGCCTCCTCGAGTTCCCGTAGGAAGGGGGAGACCAGGCCGGGAACGGGCGATGGAGGAGGAGCAGATGTCTGAGATCGAGTGACGGCCAGCCCTAGTTGGGAGGGGGAGAGAACAGTGCGCGGGATGTCTCGTAAAGCAGCTCCACCCCCCTCCCCGGGAAGGCGCGACAGCGCATCAGCCAGTTTATTGGTTTTTCCAGGGAAAAAATGGACCGTGACTGAACAACGGGAAAAGCAATCGCACCACTGTAGTTGTTTTGCAGACATTCTGCGGGGGGCGGAGAGGGCGGCCACGTTCTTGTGATCCCACCAAACCTGGAAGGGGTGTTTAGCCCCTCAAGCCAGTGACGCCAAGTGGAAAGCGCTACCTTGATGGCAGCAGTCTCTTTATCCCCTACGGTCCAGTTGAGTTCTGAGCCGGAGAATTTTGTTGATGAATGAGCACACGGAACAAGCCTACCATCTTTATTTCTCTGCAACAGGGCTGCGCCAAGCCTTTGTCCGAAGCATCCACGTGGAACCACGAGAAAGGAAGGTCTGGGTCGGGTGTTTTAAGACAGGCTCGGTAGTGAAAGCCGATTCCAAAAGCCGGAAGGCTGTTTGACATCCCTGACACCACGGGAGCGGAGCTCCGCGCTTGGCAGCCTGTGAGTCTTTCCCCTTCGTGCGTAAGAGGTCTGTGAGTGGAAGGGTTAGTTCAGCAAATTGGGGTATAAAATCACGATAAAAATTAGCAAATCCTAGGAAGGATTGGAGCTCTTTCCGGTTGGTGGGGCAGGCCATTGGAGGATCAGCGCCAATCTTCGCAGGATCCATTTTTAAACCCTCAGATGAGATCCTGTAGCCTAAATAGTCTATGGAGGATTGATGAAAACAGCACTTAGACAGTTTTGCGAAGAGGGAGTTGTTGAGTAAACGTTGCAATACTTCCCGAACCAAAGCCTCATGCTCCTCCATGGTTTGTGAATAAATTAAAACATCGCCTAAGTACACAACTACTCCTTTATATAGTAAGTCATGCAAAACTTCATTGATGAGGGCCATGAATGCGCCGGGTGCCCCAGCTAACCCGAATGGCATAATTAAGTATTCATACTGTCCAAATTTAGTATTAAATGCTGTTAAATGTTCGTAGCCTTCTGCAATCCTGACTCTGTAGTAGGCTTCCCTCAAATCCAACTTAGTTAAAATTCGCCCCTGCCCAATGCATCTAAGGAGGTCCCTTTGATTAAGGGCAAAGGGTATTTATTGGACATGGAAACAGCATTTAATCCTCGGTAATCAGTACAAAGTCTTAAAGACCCGTCCTTTTTCTTTACAAATAGGACAGGAGCGGCGCGGCGAATGTTTGGTAGCCCTTCGTATGAATCCGCGAAAGGTTTTTATCTAAGAAGGCACGGAGTTCCTTCTCTTCGTTGGGGCTCATACGATAGATTCTACCCTTGGGTAGTTGAGCCCCGGGCTGTAATATGATTTTGCAGTCAGTGTCTCTATGGGGGGCAATTGATCACATTCCTGTTCTTGAAACACTCTGGCTAAGTCCTGGTAAGCTGGTGGAATGCCTGTGGAATTGAAAGTCATTGGGATGTGCACAACCCGAAGAAACCAGGGTTTTGTGTCATTGGATGGTGGGTTGTCCCCCCAATGCATATGCTCTCCACATGGGGGATCAGTGAATTCTAGAATCCGCTCTTTCCAAATAATATTTGGTTCATGTAACAGTAACCATGGCATGCCCAGGATAATGGAAAGTTTGGCCACTGGAGCAAGTATGAAACTAATCTTCTCCCAATGGTCAGCAACTTGAAGAAGGACAGGTTATGCTTTGAATCGAGCCGGGCCCTCGGCTCCGAGTGGACTGCCCGTCCATTTGTGTGAACGGTATGGGCTTTGCTAGAGGAACTCGGTCTAAACCGAGCTCTTCAGCCACTTGGGGCCGCATTAAGCAATGGGAGCAGCCAGAATCTACGAGGGCTGAGGCTAGAATACGCGTATGCTTAGCAGGCACGGCCAGAACCGCTGGAACAGTAATGGGGGCGCTGCCTTCACTCACCGCATCTGGAGTAGGATCCACATCCATGGGTGCTGATGAGAGGCAAATCGCCACTTCCTCGGGATCACCTTCGGTAACAGCTTTAGACGAGTCTGCTGGAGGAGGACCGGATCTCCGTGGTGGCTTGGCAGAGGGGGGTGCGTGGGGTCGAGCCGGTGGACTTCTGTTTTTCGGCAGTTGGCAGCCAGATGGCCTGGTCCTCCTTAATAGAGGCACAATCCCAAACGCCGACGGGCTCGGAGGTGGTTTCGGTAGAGACGGCTGGGCTTGGCTTGGCGAAGTCACAGAGGTGGTCGCATTAGTAGCGGGTTTCGGGCGTGGACGCCCCCCGGAGTGAGCGTAATCCAAACGAGCCGCTACTTGCGATCCCACCATCCATTCAGCGATAGTGCGCTGGATACGGATGAGAAACACCGTTTCTGAAGTTTGATGTCAATGGCATCAGAGAAGTATTCACATTTCATGCGTTCAGGCCACTTCAGGAGGAAGTCGAGCAGCCGCCGCACGGAATTCACGAGCAAATTCGCAAAAGAACGGTTGCCCTGCTGAATAGATTTTATGGTACGGATGGCTTCATTTTCAGCGTCCGGATCTTTGGAAGCGGGCCCGTAAGGCTTGAAGAAATGCAGCCACTGTGCGTAGTATCATCCGCTTGCAGCTCAAAAGAGTCACAAACCAGTCAGCAGCCACCCCATCCAGGACAGACCCGATGTCCCGATTTTTTCACGCTCAGATCGAGTAAGTCGCCATACTCCTCCATATGTGCATCGAAGTTGCAGGATGAAGTAGGGGAGTTTAGAAGCGGTCCGTCGAAACGGGCAGGGATCGGGGGCCTGTAGTATCCCCTCTCCATGGCCCTTGGATCCGCTGGGGCCGCGGTTGCGCGGGTTGAGGCGGCGGAGCGGGAAGAGCAGGAATCGGGTGGAGGCACGGGCCTCCGCTGGCCCTCTTTGGCGAGCAGGACCTTTGGGAGGCGGCAGGTGCGCGAGTAGCAGGACCTAGAAGCGCCGTCCGATAGGGAGGGGCATTGGTGTTGGGCGCTTGGGTGAAGGCGAGGTACCAACTCGGGGCATCCTATCCCGCTGTTTCTTCAACTCCCTGTTCCAAGACAGCTAATTCCCTCTCCTTGCGAGTCAAGGCATCTTGATGCGCATGCAAGGCCGCTTTTTCTCGGTCCAGTTTGGCTAATTGCCTCGCTGCATGGCTGCAGTTAGTTCACTTTGGCGCTCGATGGCTTTAATGCCTCTTGGCTGACGCTCCAGGTCCATTCTAGAGTGTTCCAGGACCTTATCATGGATCGATAAATCCTGCATATATTGCCGTTGCAACGCGTCTTTGGCTCGGTCCAGTTCGAGTTGGATGTCTTTGCGCTGTTGTTCACGGTCTCTTTGCAGGTTTTCACGCTCTTTTTGCAGCTGTTCTCGTTCCTCCTCCCATAGCTGGCGTTCACGGGCCCACGCTTCTTGGGCATCTCGCAGTCGGGCCACTTCCTCGTTCCAGTTTTCTTTGGACGGGAGGGGAAACAAATCCGGATGGGGAGTCAGACTTTCTTCGGATTCCCCCTCATCGGAGAGCAGCACCTCAAGTCCACCGACGGCTCCACGGGGCACCTCTTGTGCATCAGCTACACTACGTCCGGGATCTGAAGGGCCCGGTTGGGAGCCGGCCCGGAAACCCCTCCCAATCCCCGATCCCGCTAAAGTCCCGGTATCAACTGCGGTCTTGGGACGAGCCCCGGTGCTATGCCACTGTGGATTCTTGGGGGCATCATCGAAATACGAGTCAAGGAACCGTTCAATTGACTCCTGGGTTGCCGCATGAAAGGTGGTCAGACCCATCTCCTCCGAGACAGGTTGCATCTGAGGTTTGTAATCCACACGAAAACGGGTAGAGATCCGATCCACAGGCGCACGATCCATAGACAGCGCCCCAAATCACCTTCCATGCAACTCCGCTGATCGCTTTCCGCGTCCCTCATCCCAACGAAGTAAGGGAAGACTCGCGGTCGAGGCGAGGACAGGAGAGAGTTACCAGCGAGACCCGCTCTCCCGCTGGTTCCTCCAAGTCAGGAAGGGAAGGTTCGAGCCCTCTATGGGGCTACCGTGCCTTCCACAGTTTCAGGGAATATTCAACCTCTGCATGCCGGAACACCAGAGGTCCACTGATATTTAGAAGTAAAATGAAGATTGATTCCTGTCACAATGTAAGGAATTCCATAGAGCAGAAATAAAAGGCTTTTTTGGTTGAAAGACCGTTTATTCAGACATCTTAAAAAGCTCACGTACACGACGTGACAGGAATGAAGTCTCCCGCCAGAACCACAGGTTATAAGCTTCTCCGTCCCATCCCCCTCCCGGTTTCCCCAGTCCCATTCTCATGGGAACGGCATTCTCATCTCTTTCTGTGAGATAAGGCCTCTACCAGAGTAATAGCTGCCGCTTCTGGCCCATCGCCCGAGTCCTGGAATTCAGTCAAGGCCAAGCGGCTGTGCTGAGAATCAACACCATTGAAACCTTTACACAGAGGAAGTTCATGATATCATAAGAATAGGCAACTGGGAGGAAACAAATACTCTTGTAGATTAAGAATTCTTCAAAACCACTTGTTTAAAAAGCTATTCTCCCTGACTAAAAAAAATCTGAAGGTACTCTCACCATGATAGCCAGTCAATAATTAACTGTAGATGTATGAAATATGTCATTTGGACTATGCACAACTTCAGACTTACCTGGAGGAATATTCTATTCTGAACCCATTCCAATCTGCTTTCCGCTCTGGCTACGGGACCAAGATGGCTCTGATCACTCTGATGGCCAACTTCCGAAGGCATCTAGACCAATGTGAATTGGCACTGCTGTTGCTTTTAGGTCTGACAGCAGTGTTCAACCTGGTCAATCATGACATCTTGGCCAACTGTCTCATTGACCAGAGGATATGTGGACTGGCCTCTCAATGGCTATGTTCCTTCCTTTGAGGTTGGGGACGGAGAGTCACAAATCAGTGAGAGTATCTTCGTTCACCAATCGATGGTGTGTGGGATCCCTCAATGGGCATTCTCTCACCCATGTTATTTATCATCTATATGTGCCCTCTTGCTGGGCTAATCCAAAGGTTTGGGTTAGGGTGTCATCAGTATGTGGATGACACCCAGCTGTATCTGTAAATGGATGGACATCCAGAATTTGCCCCAGATACTCTGACCAATTGTTTGTGGGCTGTGGTGGAGTAGTTGAAGGACAGCCAATTGAAAATGACTTCAATGAAGATGAGGGCCCTATGGCTTGGGCAGCAGGGGGCAGGGCAGGTTTGTTGAATGGTGGCTCTGGATGGTGTGCAACTCAACACGACACAAACCATGAAGAGCCTAGGCATGTACCTGGATTCCTCCTCATCAATGGAGGCCCAGATAACATATGTTTCTCGCATGGCTGTTTATCATCTATGCTGTGTGAAGCATTTGGCACCTTATTTGCCACTGATTGATCTAGCCACAATGATTCATGCAGTGGGCATCTCTCCACTAGATTACTGCAACTTGTCCTATGCAGGCCTACTCTTGGGCCTGATCCAGAAGCTCCAGCTGGTTTAAAATGCAGCAGGTCCTTTCAGGGGTCCTTTGGCACACACGTATTCAACCTATGCTGTGCCAGCTCCATTGGCTTCAGGTGGAGTACCAGCTCAGGCGCAAGGTTTTGATGTTAACCTTTAAAGTCCCAAAGGGCCTAGGACTAATGTTCTCAAGAAACATAGTTAATGTTTAAAATAATGGGTCTGAATGTGGACAAAGTATAGGATAAATATAGACAGAAGAACAACTTTATTTACATTTCTTGAAACCAGTAAAATACTGCTGAGAGGCCTAATTATACATGTATGTCTTTATATATGTACATACGTGCCTATCTATCTGTATATCATCTATCAATCTATCTAGCGTTCAGTGTCCAAAATAGATATGCTAGCCATTTTCCTACTGCATGGTAGAAATTTTCTGCAACAACTGACACAGCACTTTGCCAGGGCAATAAAAGAAAGTCTGACAGCTGCAGTTTCCTACAGATATGTAGAAGTCCTGTACTATCCCCTGGAGAATGTTTTTCTTCTATAGCCTATGTCAGGAAGACTCATTCACTTCTAGAAATGCTGACTTCCATTCCAGCTGCATTTATTATTTTGTAGAGGGAAAGTCTCCAGATAGTTAAAAGCATGAAACCGGCGGGCGGGGATGCAGTAGAGATGCTTTTTTTTTCTCTTGCTGTGTCAGAATTTTTTTTTCATTTCTAGGCTTGTATATTTTGTCCATTTCTTTCAAATTGCTTTGCATTACAAGACAACATAATTTTTTTTTACAAAAAGCCCTGACAGCTCTTTTAAGAACCTGCCCTAAATAACAAATTATATTAAGCAAATCCAAGCAGTGCAGTTAAAGTAGCCAGCCACTCCTCTGAGAGCGAGACCCACTGGTGCCTTATGCTGTCTGCTGACAAGAACTAAATATATTATCTTGCATTCTCCCCAACATTCCAGTTTGAAACTTGCATGCCAGGCATTGCATTACAAGTGAATCAACAGCTGCCCCAAGACAGGGAGTTAAAACCTTAAAATATACATCAATTCACAAAACTGACTTAAAGAGCAATCACGCCATAAATGATTATCAGCATTTGAGCAAGGGCTAAAATGTTATTCTTGTCTGCCCATTCATAAAAAAGTATTCGCTGCAAATAGTGAACATTCACTCCCATTTCTGAAATTAAAACACGATGTTGCTCAGTGTTTTTTTAATTGTTCTTTTTATCTGTGCTTTATCATATTTCCTCTATTTGCATTTTACTTGCTTGTGAAATGCTGCTGTATGGATACCTTTTGCACATATTCAACAGCATACTTGGAAAGTTGGTTTTAAATAGTACTAATTAAAAAAAGATTTCCAAGGAAATGATGGTCCTGAACTAAGCTAGAAAGGCAGGATCTGGCTGGTGGATAGTTGTATGTCTTCAGTCAATGGCAAGCCATTAAAAACTTCCCTAGGCACTGGAGTGCAAAAAAAGGAACTGAAGTCATATATCTCCAGACTTGGAAACACAGTTGACACTGAGAGGTAACAGGAGTAATAGAAGCTTTGGAATTGGCTGCGAGAAGTCCATGGAACTCGGGAGCTGGAATTTAAAGACCAATAACAGTCACACCCAGAATTGCATCTTTCAGGAAAAATAAACCACTGGGATTTTTTTTTTAAAGCAACCACTCCAGAATTATCCCATTATTTCATAGGTAACCACTGCTCTGAAAAAGAATTCTTGTACACCTTTAAAATGTCCCAGCCTAGGGTTTCCTGTGCAAACCATCCCACATCCAGTTGCAGAGTTCCCAGAAATCTCAGATGGCCCCTGAAACTGTTGTGCGAACAACAAGACAGGCAACACAGGTTCATTTGACCTGTTGGTGTTGCCTGTGCAGAAAGGACCATTGTTTAGAGTTTTGCAGCTCCAATAGTCATAGAAATAACTGTAAGTTGTTTCTGTATATAGCCCAGTTCATAATGAGGTTTCTTGCTATAAGCCTATACATGGAAGGGACTGAGTGAAAACTTGAAACAGCAATAGTATATTTGATTAGTTTAAGGTTGCAGCAATGTTAAAAATATTGAAAGATGGGGACATGATTGAAGAAGATTGTAGAAGAAAAAAAGAATAATTGGAGATATTTAGTTTTAATTGGGCAAGGTGTATATTTAGACTGACTAATGAATGGTAAGGTATGTCTGTTTAGCAGTTGACCATCAGTTTATGTTCAACAAATTCACTTGTCAAAGAAGTGTCTTGATCATCTTGATAGACTAATCTAAGGGAAGCTCTGCAGTGTATTAAATCTATATATTTAGTTTAAATTCAATTTCATTATTTAGTTTTATTTTCTGGTGGGGGACTACATCAAGGCTATTTTTTTTAAGTCCCATGACATATAGCACATTGGGCAAAATGGTGTGTATTTCAGTCATAATCTAGCTAAAGTAAAGCCCTTTGGGGATGGGGTGGTATATTAAATATGATAAACAAACAAATAAACAAGCCCACCAGTAGTTTCAGGCAGTAATTTTTGGATGGTAGTCTTGTCATTTCCATCCACTGGGTCAACCTTGTGCTCTCTTTCCTCTGCTCCAATATTGGAACAATGAATCCTTGTTTCCACTTCTGTGCCAAACCTCTTTCAGATGTGGCAGCAGAGGTGTAGCGCCAAGGGGACAGGGGGGTGCGCGACGCACCAGGCGGGCGCCCCTGCAGAGGCTTTCCAGGGGTGTGGCAGGTGTGTGGTGTTCCGAGGGCAGGATGGGGCATTCTGGGGGTAAGGTGTTCCAGGGACTTGGAGGGGCGCGTGGCACGCACACGCACTGGGCAAACTTCCTCCTTGCTCCATCCCTGTGTGGCAGCCATGCACACCATGTTATGGCCATCAAACATATTAGACTGTATGCTTGGTTTGCAACTACCAGGTTGGGAAATTACTGGCAATTTGGGGGTAGACCCTGAAGATGGTGGGCTTTGGGGATGGAAGGGACCTCAGTTGCATATAATGACATAAAGTCCAGCTTCCAACCGATGAGCTTCCAACCAAGTCCAGCTTTTAACCAACCAACAAATGAATATCTGTAGTCTGGAAATCAATTGTTGTTCCAGGAGATATCCAGGCTCCACCTGGATATTGACAACCCTAATTCAGACAGCTAAACTGTCCTACCAGTCCTACAAAGTCTTGCAAACTGATCTTCAACTTTATTAAAGTTATAACATGAACAGAACTTATGAGCACAGATAATTTAACACTTAGGAAACCAAATGAGCAAAGGACTTAAAAAGGCTAGAAAGGGTATAAAAACAATATGAGGACAACCCTTTGTCATACAGAAGAAAACTGGTTTAATGAAGGGCCACAACTCTACCTAGAACTAATCAATACATGATGACATGAGGGCCTGATTATATCCACTTATAAGAATCTAAACAATTCTACGTGCAGAACATCATGCCCACCATGGGACACAACAGGCCTTAAAAGATTTCACAAATTGTCACGGGATTCCTTTCTCTTGAGAGAATTCAGCTGGACTTGCTGCAAGTGATTGTGGTAATAAGTGATTGTGGTAATAAACAGGGTTGATATAAAGAGCAGCATCCCTTTAAAATCATTGTAAGATAGATCAGGGTGATGGTATTCTAGTGGACATTAGGACAACATCTACATTTCTCATAATCTCTCTCAGTTCCTGCAGAACCTGTTAAACAGAACTGCTTCCTGCTTCCCACTTTGGTAAATCCTGTTCAAGGGTAGTATTCTCCAGGCATAGCATAGGTCCAGTACTTCACAGTATTGCCAGGACTTAATTTTGGCTGATTCGTGACCTCAAAAGCCTCTTCACACATGCAGAATAATGCATTTTCAAACTATTTTCACAATTGTTTGCAAGTGGATTTTGCTATTTCACACAGTAAAATCCAACTGCAAAATGCATTGAAAGTGGATTGAAAGTGCATTATTTTGCATGTGCGGAAGGGGCCACAGACTATCATATCTAGTCATTCAAAACGTTCATAGCATCAATACATAGTATGGATGAAACTAACTAGTGAATAACTAATTAGTGAGTATCTTTTTAGAGTTCATTTTCAGATTCAGATTTGAGATTAATTTTGTTTAAACTGTACCATACGAACTCAGTGCTCTTCAGCTCAGAGAATTTCTATGGCTTCTGAAACTTCTGAATGTGCAACGTTTTCTCTGCAGGGAAAGCAAAGGGAGTCAGCATGTGTTTTACTTTTGTAGGTTTTTTCACTCCTCCCTGTCTTCCCTTGGCCACCCAACAGCAGATCCTTCCACTCTTTGGACCAGCAGTTTAGAGCTGCCAGACTGTCGCTAGGGCAACAGGCCATTGAAATTGACATAAAATTTAAAGGGTCTAGATGGCGCGCGAGAGCGCACGCGCGCGCGCGCACACACACACACACACAGCAGCAGCAGCAGCAGCAGCAGCAGCAGCAGGCAACCTTCCCAGCCAGACGTTGCCCAGATAGAACAGGTGGGCAGAGTGGTGTATTGGCTTGGCTGGGGATACTTCACAGCAGGAGAATCCTGTTTAAATTTAAAAAAGTGGGAAAACCCAATGCAAAGCTGACAGCTGCAGGGTAAGCACTGCATGCATAAAGAGCCGTAGTGTCCTTCTCTCTTTTAAAACTCTGCTAATTTCTCCTTGCAGCTTTTTATATCTCAGTTTTCTCCCCAGTGGGGAACCAAATGGCTTATCACATTGTTCATACAGTGAGCATTCACAGCAGAGTGAAGGTCTCATAAATTCTGGATCAACACCCTGATTTTGGGACATGAAAGGAGCACAGCACAATATACATTTCTCATTCATTTGTTTGTTTTATATAGTTATTGTATTGTATTATTTATTTCATTTGTACCTCACCTTTCTCTTCAAAGGGAACCCAAGGCATCTTGCAGCATTCTCTTCTCCTCCATTTTATCCCCACAGCAACCCTGTGAGGTAGGTTAGGTTGAGACAGTATGATTGGCTAAAGGTTACCCAGTGAGTTTCAACGGCATGAATGACTATTTGAACCCAGGTCTTCCAGGTATTAGTTTGACACTCTTAACTAGTACACTACTACATTCACTTGTTAAGCATAGGATGCCACCATAACTACAGCAGCATATATGTTTCAATGTGTTGCTTTAGCAATATTATGTTTGTAAAAGCGAGAAGGGCTTGAGAGGCAGACTTTATATGATATTGTGGTAAGCCTGAGCCTGAAAATGTTTATAGTTGTATTACTTTCATGTATGGCATAAATGTTATCTCAGTGTGTCTGTACATAAAATGGGTGGCACTCTGTTCCCCACAATAGAAATTCTGACAGTGAAAGAGGAACATAACTCCCAATAAAAGCCAAATTTTATTGACAAAAATAATGCTTGTTTCAAGGAAGCACAGTTATTAATTGCCAAAGATTTTATCACCTATACATTTATGGAAAACTTGCAGCTCAAAACTTTTAAAAAGAAGGAAAGGGGGAAAAATAGAACCTTCAACAATTTAGCTTTTACATGAAAAGGAAAGCAACTTACAGTATAATTGTTTGATATGTATTTTAAAACCTTATTCTAGCCTGGTTATATTCTAGATTTCTAAATCTTTTCAAATGAGACAAAGCTTTTTCTCTTTGTTTTACCTAATATTTGAAAATGGCAAAAAAAAAAATCCCCATGGGTCATTGAAAATTATCCTTTCATTCCTGCCGCCTGTTTCAAGTCAGTCAAAACATTCCAGACTTCAAAAGGGGGCTTTGCCTGCTTAGGCCATTTTGGTGTCTTCTATGGTTGGCCTAGGAGGGATTGGTTATTTGGATAAATTAATTTGTGGAGCCTGTTGGCCTTCCAGAAGACCTCAGCGTCTGACTGCAAATTAGTTCTACTGAACATGCAGAACTCCCTGAACAGTCTAAAAGAAATAACTGGTGATAAAATCTAATACTACAATGTTTGTAATGTGATTTCATTCTGCCATCTACCCTGTAAGTAAACCTAATGTTGATTTTTTAAAAAATTAAAAATGTATTTTTCAAAAATCCATTAAAGCATAAAATCAGATCAGTATCCCAGTCACAGCAGAGGAGGCAAAATGCCAACTTTGAAGCAAAGCTTCCAACAGGAATCTTTTGCAAGAACAAACAAAAATGTCCTTATTTCCCACAAAATCAACTAGGTATTCACATTACGGATGCACCCCTGCTTAAGCCAGGAAGTCACACAGTTGAATTCTGCTTGAGTTCAGGGGCTGCAAATAAACTGCTACGCAGTTATTTAATGCATAGTTGTACAAATGCCTAAGGATAGTTTATCCTTAAGGAAGAGGAGAGATTTGTGAGCCAAAACTAACAAACATGGCTCTTCAAGCGGAACAATGGGCCAGAAACTCAGTAAAAAAGAAAATAAACTTTGCTGGCAGTTTGTTTTTTACCGTTAAGAGCTCAGCTACAACTTTATCTAGGCTTTCCAGAAGAAGGTTTTACACACACTTCACATTCTGAGAGTTGCTCAGAAGTTTGTGAGGCATGTTGTAATCCCGTTTTCCTATGCTTAATCCACTTAAAAATAGGTGGTGGTATATCTGTTATCTACAAGAGAGCCATACCTGGAATCAAAGAATTCTATCTAAAAATATTCAGCTCAGCTCATTTTTTTTAAAGGTCTAATCAAATCCTTACTTTGACTAGTTCACCAAAAGTATCTGATAATTAGGGCAAGAATTATGAACAATCTCTTCACGTGTTTAATGGGAAGAAGAAAGCAAAAACCTTTTCCAGCCTTTAGCAGGGATTTTATCAGAATGGTCAATGATATAACAGGATAACAATGCATTTAGTGGTTTCATAAGAACATAAATAGATTCTGCTGGATCAGACCAGCTCACTGTTTCACACTAGCTAGAGCTACCAGGCCTCTTGGTATGGCAGGGGACCTACCACTGGCAGACTTGTTTGCCTACCATCACTCTGAGTGGCAGTGGGAGAATATTGCTTTTAAAGACAATCATGTTGGCTACATTGTGACATCAATTTGGGGAGAGGGGACCAGGAAGTGATATAGGGTAGCTCTAGGAATTGCTGGAAATTCTATGGTTCTTCATATGTTACAGACTGCTTCCTCAATTAGTTGTTGTTTATCCTATTTAATTACGCTTTTGTTTATCTGCATCCCTCTAAAGGATGGATCCTCTGACATCTCTCATTATCTGTGATGTGTAACAACCTAACCCATTACAGTCCCTTACACACACACAACAATCACACCTTAAAGATTTATGATGGAATTCACACGGGCAACCCCATCCAAGCTACGATGAGGTGGGCAGCGGCAGCACCACAACTGAGCTGCCCTGCCACTTCCAAAGAGGATTCCCAGCGGCAAAAATAGAACTTCCTAGCTGATGAGAAGCCTCTATGAGGCTGAATAAACCCAAAAGGATCACATAAGATTCTCCACTCCTGGCATAAACCATAAAATGGCTGGGAGGAAAAGGCAACAAATGTTGGCTCCTCCTCCAGCCATGCCCCTGGACTGCCCCCCCCCCGCTGCATCGGCAGCAGAAGTGCTGGTACACTGGTGGATTTAGCCCCCCCCTCTCAATGGGGCTCTAAGCCTCTTTCTGTGTTCCCTCCCCCCATCCCCTTTTGGTAATTTCCATTTAAAAATGTGGAATATGTTTTCCTCTTCATTACATCCAAAGAAATGAGCTCTAGTTCATGAAAGTTCATGCTGGAATAATGTTCTTAGTCTTGGAATAAGTATCCCTAGTCCTTAGTCTTTTAAAACTTGCTACCAGGTTTCTGTTTTACATTTCTCTGGTGGTGATATCACTCCCCAACCTCCCTGCAGAAAATGGAAAGTTATGGAGGAAAGCCAGGCAAGTGTTTCTACACAGATAGAAAGGATAAGTTCAGTAGCATGTCCATGGCAAGTGTAACTTGAAAAGGTAGTGCTGAGGTGGATAATGTTGGTTGCTCAGTGGTGCAATCTCTAGAATCCATCAAGGCAGGGATAAATAAAGCAGTTAAATGGAACATCACTAGCTGATGGAGTGGCAGACAATCAGGATATGGGTGGATGAGTATGTAGGAAAGTCAGGTTCATGATGATACTTGGCGTAAAGAATTCGGGTCACTTTGCTACAAACTAATAACACTTTGGTTCACTTTTTAAAAAATTAATTCCCTTTACTGTGTTGTGAACATGTTTTAACATCCACAGAAGCACAATCTTTCTTCTGTCAGCAATGTGGTAGAGGAAGTGTAAAGGCATAAGGACAGAGATGAGGAGGCAAGGCATGGGGTCCTCCCATTTTGAACACTACTTCTGCTAGGATTACCAACTGCAGTTTGACCACTTCCTGGGGATTTGGGTTGGCAGAACATGAGGAGGGGAGGTGAATGCTCAATGGAATATATTGTCACAGAATCTAGCCTCCAAAGCAAGCATTTTCTTCAGGAGACCTGATATCTGTAGCCTGGAGATAGCCTGGTCACTGGCAAGGGATGGGGGGTAAGGTTGCCAGATCCAGGTGGGAAACTCCTAGAGATTTGGGATTGGAGCCTGGAGAGGATAAGAACCTCAGTGGGATACAGTGCCATCAAGTCCACCCTTCAATGCATCAGGTTTCTCCAGAGGAACTCATCTCTGCAGCCTGAAGATGAGCTGTAATTCCAAGGGATCCATGAGTCTCACCTGGAGGTTGACATCTGCAGGTCCCACTTGGGGGATGGCAACTGTAACTTTTGCTGAAAAATATTTGTGGGCTTCTCAAACTGATATGGCCCAATGGAGGTGCATAATATGTGCTTTCTCAGCCAGCTGGAGGCTCAGGCCATTTCCAAGACGTAAGTTTATTATCCACGGCCTGGGGCGTGCGGTAAAAACACCGCTTCCCCAGGCCGGCCGTTTCAAGCATAGGCGCCGCTGCTGCAACGCGAGCAGCGGCGCATCTTCGACTGCGCTTCCCTCCCCAGGGCGCAAGGCCAGGGCCGCTTCTAAACAACAACCCTTTAGCGGCTGTTGTTGCGGAATTTCAGCCGAAGCGCCCCAGCTGGCTGCGCGTAACCGCGAAGCCGGCCGGAAGACGCTGTCTCCCGTCCCCTCCCCAGCTCCACGGGCGTCCTCGCTGCCGCTTCGCTGGCGCCGATTCACCACACTGTCCTCTGACTCCCCAGGGGTCGGAGGGCAGCGTAAGGGCCATGGGTACTGCACGCCAGCAGGCGCACGCACGATTTGCGACACCGTGGAGTGGGGCGGGACGGGAAGAGGCGTTCCGGGCGGAGCTTCGCCTCTGCCGCCTGCCGGGCGTTCCGCTTCCGGCCCTGTCTGGCTCATGCTGGTCTGTTGCGCCCCCACGCCGCCAGAACTCTTGGCGGCGTGGGGGCACATCCTGGCCGTGCGGAAACGGCTTCAGAGTTTAGTGAAAGGAAAGGAGGGCCTTTATTTGATTATTTTAACCTGGGACCAAAGGGACAGGTTGTGGATTGAACTCCTAGGATAGGATGTTTCAATTCCAGAGGTTTCATTCTCTAAGCCAAGTCTTACCACCAATGAATGCAAAACTGTAAGCTGTCAGGGTGAGGTTTTTTTATTGTGCTGTAAACATTTAGTTACACACTTCCTACTTTTCAGTTAGAGATGCTGGAGGCAGCACTTACCTAGGTTGGTTCCTGTTGGAGGAGAAAGATATGGGATAAGAGACTTGGGCAGTTTTGCAATCACGTTTGCTATATTTACAAACTGACAAGTAGAACACAGGTGGAGGCAAAGAGGCCTCCTACTGGGCAGCTATCCCACATAAGATCACCAGAAAGAGGGAGAGGGGGAAGGGAGGAGGGAAAGAGAGAGGCAGACAGAGAGATCAAGCATCTCAAAGTACTTCAGCCAATTCTCAACAGTTCCTTTTTGTTTTGCACTTGATAGATTCTAAACCATTCTTGTATTTGCAGACATTCTCCTTTCAGCTGTGATGGGTCCTTGGCTCTTTCCTAACACTTAGTGCTCAAGAGAGAAATATCTACAAGCAATTAAGTGTATTACCATTGTTTTGTCAAAGGGTATGACTCAAATGGAGGCATACAACTTCGACCAAATCTTTAGGACAGACCCATTCACAGCAAACATACACCAAGAAATATTGTTCCAGATCCAGGACATTTCTTGCTCAGAAAAAGAAACATTTATTCTGAAGGCATTTATTTGCATTGGGGTTGTCGGGTCTGGTTTGAAAAATTCCTGGTGATTTGGGGGTAGAATCTGGGGAAGGGGAAATTTGTGGAGGGGAGGGACCTATACAGAGTATAATGCCATACAGGTCACCCTCCAGATGAGCCATTTTCTCTGTAGTTTTGAAATCAGTTGTAATTCTGGGATATCTCCAGGCTCCAGTTGGAGGTTGGCAGCCCTAATTTAGATAGCTAATTTTTCCTACAATGTCTTGCAAGCTGATCTCTGATTTTTAAAAAATTATAAGATGAACAACACCTTATGAGCACAGAGAATTTAATCCTTAGATTTTAAATTAAGAACAATGGGAGATCTCCAGGCCCTACCTGGAGGTTGGCAGTGCTATTGAATCAGAGGTGAAATCAAGGGGGAATCTAGGGGGAAAAGCGCCTGGTGCATTGGTGCGTCCTCTGCCCCGTCCTGCCTTGTAACGGCCTCGTCATGCCCCCACAGGGGCATGTGCCCGGTGTGTTGCGCACCCCTTCCCCTTGGAGCTACGCCTCTGTATTGAATTACTAATATTTCTATGCCTTTTCATTATGGGTTACTCCCACACTGTTTGTATCATTCAGTCAGATTGGATTCTGCACACTGCAGTATTTTGACACACCTACAGCTATCACTCCCACTGGCTGACCTTATAGTTTCACTTGGTAATTAAAAAACAAACAAACCCTTCTTCTGTCCACATGTATATATTCCTGCCCTCTTAGGTGATGCTTCATGCATCTGACAAAATGATCTCAGGAGCACAAAAACTTATACATAAATATGTTCTTCTGTAAGGTTCCACGAGGTTCTTGATTGCTGTGGTGCAACAGTGCCTCCTAAAATAAGTAAAGCACCCTCCATATGAATGGGTGGTAACCCAATTAACCACCACAATGCTCACAAATTTCTCAAAAGTTTCACTTCCTCCAGTAGCCACTCAGGAAGGCAGTGCTCGGAGTCATAGGAGGAATGTGACCAAAAAGCCAGGGAGCAGATTTTTTTTTAAGTTTATGACCCAAAACTTCAGTTTCAAATGAACTAATATGAGTAAAAATCACCCATGAAGAATTTAACAACACAAATTAATGAATTCAGGTAGTTTAATGCTAAAATATTGATTGACTCATTGGCAGTAGCGTAGTTCTCCCCACCCCCCACCCCCCTTGAAACTACTGCATAGAGCAATCCATGTAAAATCAAATACATTTGCAGTTCAGCTTTGATGTAGCCTTTAACCTTTCTTGGTATAATAAATCCATAGCTCAAATCATTAAGAGTGGGACAGCGCTTTAAGGAGTTTCCAACCACTCCGTTATGACAAAAATAATTACTGCTTTAATGGCAATAATTCTTTCCTCAGGGATGACATGCTGTTTACTGACAGTCTATCCATCTATCCCCTGAGGGTCTTCCACTAAAGATATCTTCTTCCAAATTATATGTTCACTGTTAAACTACAGCGTGCTTCAAACAGTCCCAGCACACTAACACCTGTAGGAAAGAGTACCACACAGCTGTATTAATTTGTTGGCTTGAAATGAAGAGCAGATTTTTGCCTGTGTAGCTTTCAACATGTACATACATGTCATGAGCATTCATCTTAAACAAATTAAACTGATCTTTAAAATAAATATTCAGGTTTGGCTGATCATGTCAACCAGCATGAGCCAAACACAGAAAGTGATCATTCTCTTGTGCAAGTTGTCAACAGATGAAGTGAATGAAAAGGCAGCCAGAAGCATTCTGCCCTTGTTACTGTGCCAATGGCATAAGAATGGGGAAATTTTATTTTTGGTTACCACTGTTTTTGTTTTGCCATCTATCAATGTCAATTTTCATGTAAGAGGAAACAAAAACAAGGAAATAGGAATGGTTTGAATTGTGCTAAGATTTTAAAAAAGCCACACATTTTTAAACATTGCTACAAGCGGAAGAAATTACAGAGCAATCCTAAATAGTGTTATACCCTTGTAACCCTATTGACTTCAATGAGCTTAGAAAGTTGTAATGCTGTTTAGGATTACATTGTCAGTGAACTCTCCAAGTTCATATTAGGTTATAGTCCTGAGGTTAATGAAGTATAAACACAGGGTACATGGCATTTTCATATCTTAAGAAAACTAATAGTGATGAAATAGCAATTCCTTTAAACTACTTGTTCTAAATCAGGGGTCTGCAACCTGTGGCTCTCCAGATGTTCATGAACTATAATTCCCATCAGCCCCTGTCAGCATTGGCCATGCTGGCAGGGGCTGATGGGAATTATAATTCATGAACATCTTCAGAGCTGCAGATTGCAGAACCTTGTTCTAGATCATCATGAACCCAACTCTCAAGAAATGCTGACTTAGATACTATCTCTTCTGTCATTCTAAACTCCGATCTCATCAGTTACTAAAAACAGTGTATAGTGAATTTCTTTGGGTAACTAACTGAAATACAGTTTTATAAATTGAACCCTCAGGAGTCATATGCATTCCTTTAATGTTGGAAATTCCACATGCAGAAATAGAATTGTTCTGTTGGTACAACCAGGCACCCAGCAGACTTCATGAGTAGGAGCGGGAAAACAAATCGAGTTCACCAGATAAGAGTCGACCGCTCATGCAGGGGAATCAAACCGAGTTCACCAGGTCAGAGTCCACCTGGTTTTAACCACTACACCACTTTGGAGAGACGTGGTCCCTATAATCCACTTCAGTCAACATCCTGGCTGTCACATTCTGCACCAATTGAAGCTTCTGAACACTTCATATTTCAGTAGTCTAGTTGTATACCAGGGGATAGATCATAGTAACCAGTTTTTTTTCTGCAGCTAGCTAACCAGCCAAAATTGATAAAAGACATTCCTGACCACAACCACCACCTGCTTATCCAGCAGTAGGCTTGGGTCCAACATCCCTCCTGAACTACAGACCTATTTCTTCAAGAGGAGTGTAACCCTGTCTACATTGAGTGAAACTTTCAATCTTGGGTCAGACCTTCCAATCACTAGTAGCACTTTTGTCTTGTTGGGATTAAGCTTCAGTTGATTCACCTGTATCTGCTTCAAAACTGTCTCCAGATACTGGTCCAGGGTTTCTACAGCCTCCTTGGAATTGGTTAGAAGCTCAAGGTAGAGCTGAGTGTCATCCACATATTGGTGACAATTCAGCCCAGATCTCTAGAAAACCTCACTCTATGGTTTCATGTAGATGTTAAAGAGCATATGAGACAAGATAAAACCTTGCAAGACCCCACAGACCAAAGGCCAGGGAGCTCAGTAACATTCCTCATCATCAAGGCTGGATTAAAGTCCTCATCATCAAGGCACCCTCTCCAGTGGCATAATAGAAGGAGGAGGAGGAGAAGGAGGAGGAGTTTGGATTTATATCCCACCTTTTATCTCCTGTAAGGAGACTCAACGTGGTTTACAAACTCCTTTCCCTTCCCACAACAGAGGTAGGTGGGGTTGAGAGAACTGTGACTAGCCCAAGGTCACCCAGCAGAAATGTAGGAGTGCAGAAACACCTTTGGTTCACCAGATAAGCTTCTGCCACCCAAGTGGAGGAGCAGGGAATCAAACCCAGTTCTCCAGATTAGAATTCACCTGCTCTTAACCACACTGGCTGCAGAGGCTTGGGAATGTGAGAGATATCACAAAGGCCACCAAGATGGTGCACATTACATAGTAAGGAGTCAATGCATGCCTGCACACACATAGAACACACAACATGTACCATGCATCATGCAGCTCCCCGGGCATTTAAACAACTGCATTGCTGGATCATGAGAATACTGTGAGATACTGTGAGATACCAATTTCACCAGACAGCTTGCAAACATTTAATGCAGGGACCTTGAAATTGCACAGTCCATAGTGTATGCTACTTTTGCTACTAAGTTACTCTGACACTGCTCAGCATCATTTTCGGAAACCCACCCTCCAAGCAGGACCAGAACCACCACAAAACTGTCCCTCCCAATGCCAGCCCAGAAAGATGGTCCTGAAGGACATCATGATCATCTTATCGAAAGCCACTGAAAGATCAGGAGAACCAGCAGTGCCATTCCCTCTGTCTATCTCCTGGCACAGGTCATCAGGATAACCAAGTCTATTTCAATTTCATGACCAGGCCTAAAATGAAGTACTTGGAAAGGATCCAAGTACTTCATTTCATCTAGGCTTGCTTGAAGTTGTCCAGCCATTACCCATTCAAATCAGTTTGCTCAAGAATGAAACATTTGAAATTGGTCAATAGTTACTAAAATCTCCTGGGTCCAAGGTAGGCTTCTTTAGTAATGGATATGCCCCTCTCCCTCCCTCCCTCCCTCTCCCTCTCCCTCCCCCTCTCCCCCTCCCCCCTCCCCCTCTCCCCCTCCCTCTCCCTCCCCCTCTCCCTCCCCCTCTCTCTCCCTCTCCCCCCCTCTCTCTCTGGGAACTGTTGACTCAGTTAGCCAGCCCTCTCCTCACCAAGAATCATACAAGCAAGTGCTTATCTCTGCATTCCTCCTCATCCTGTTTGTGTTGTATGCCATCCTTTCCTCACCCTTCCCTCTATTGAGCTCCTCTTTGCTAAAGTTTGATTTATTTTCTTCTGAGGAATAGACCTCCTTATTGGAATTTTGTAGAGTTCCATGTTCACTTATAGTACTGCATCATTATTTATCAATAGTAGCACAGCCTTTTTGATGGAATCTGTATGGGAACTACAAATACGGGGATGCAGATAGAATCAAAGTGAGACTTGTCAAATCCAGGTGCAAAGTATGAAACAGCATTTTTGTTACGAATGGCAGTGCTTTTCCTAAATAAGAGTATGGTTTGGCTTCAAGTGCTTAGAGCCCAATGAACACGTTTTCCTCTGAAGAGGGAATATTAGGAGCCAGATTCTCAAACATAATTAACTCCAGATGACAGCTGAAACAAACAGTGATCGCCATCATCCAAAGATATGTAGCTGGTGGGGAGCTGTCTTTACACATCTTCATATTAAAGTGACTGGTTCTGATTCAAAAGGCATTAGTTTCAATTGCAGCATATATGTAAGTTAACCAACATGTCACATCTCCTGCTTTGTGCCTGATGCTTTTTATTTATTGTGTAGCACCATGTGCAATGCATTGATTTTCATCAAACACAGTGCTCAGGCAATGCAGACTCCTTAACCACTGGCTCCTTTTACACACCTTTTTTTGTCATTGATAACAGTCCAGATACTCATAAAGACTTCCACCCATGTGTTTTGGCTTCCTGGCATTTTTTATGAACATGCTGTTTGTTGTTTATATGATATAGGTATACAGTCCGATCCAACAGGCTGGGCATCCTTTCATGGCACCACAGACACATTAGCCAGCCATTCCCAAAGAGGATTCCCAGTGGCATGGAGAGGCTGAAAATGGGGCTAGTAGCCAGGAGGAAGGTGACTAATGTCAGCTCCTTTCCTGGCCCACTTCACCAGTGGCAGAGGGAGCACAGATATACTGGCGCTGAATCCAGCGCTGCATCCCACTACTGGAAAGGGCCACGGCAGCCACCCGCTGGTAGATTCACCCCCTCTACCAGGGCAAATGTCCCAGGGAGGACAAATCCACCCTCACGGCCCTGCACCATGCCCACCAGTGGGTTCACCTCCCCCTTTGGCTGGGACTGTTACAAATGTGTTGCTTTGTGATTTGTAAACACGAATGGGGAAGCCCAACTATGCGAGTGGAAGTATTTAAACATACCTGGCAACATTGGCAGTGACATCACAGAGTAATCTTACTCCCTTATGCTTGGAATTGAAGCAGTAGAGACATAATGCCTGACTTCTTTCAAAGAATTGATTCTGCTTCCAAGATGAGCCATTAGCCAGCATTTTGAAGAACTGCAGTTCTGTGTTGTTCCTGCAAAAAGTTTACAGCGGATAGAATTCTCGACGGCTCAGGCAGAAGCAGGATGTGGTGCTTGCTTTCCGTTTATATCCCTTTCATCACTTTTGTCATAATTGTTAGGGCAGTGATTTGGCCGTAATAAGTTTTAATCAGTTCACAGGTGTCCAGATCTGTAATGGGCTTGGCAAATCAAAGCTCAGATATTTGCAGCTGTGTCAGATTATGGTTTACTCCCAGGTGCTCATTCCCTCCCTCTCCCTGATCTCTAACGTATGACAAAACTTCAGACAAGCTTTCTTATTGCACCTTTTCTGTAATGTCCAAAAAGGAAGTTGCATAGATAGAGTGCACAGCCTGTTTTCCCCATTCATAAATGGTGCGTTCCTTCTGCATTTCCTTTTCAGACAGCACAGTTGGAGGCATAGAAAGGGCCAAAGATAATGTGACGGAGTGCATTTCTTCATGTGTATTTCTTCCATTCACATTGAAAGAAGGGAGGTGAATTACTTTTTTCACTTATCAGAAACAGAGTGTGTGGGTGAGAGAATCCAAACGCTTGCTTGTCCCATTACTTTTCATGATTAACTGTTTACTCAGTCTTTCCCTGTAACTGCCAGAAGCACCAAATTACTCCAAGGATAATCTGAAACATGCTGTTTACCTCTTATTATCTTCTTTGCTTCAGTGCATATCCCTTGTGTTGTGCATGATTTTCATAATCTGGAAAAGCTTCTGGATTCTGAGTTGCTGCTGGATTCTCAGGTAGGGGCTGCAGCCCACAGGTCCCTTTGTTAGCTTCATTTGTTGCCAGAGGCAGGCACTCCTGGATGTCAGAGACACAGCCACAACTATTCAATCTTACAGCTGGTCTGAGGGTCTTCAGAGCCCTAGGCTACTGCTAGCTGAACACTTTCCCAGCTGCTGAGACTGGGTGGGTACACAAAGAGGGGCCACACCCCAAATCAAGCCATCTTTGCTCCTTCCTTCCTTCCTTCCTTCCTTCCTTCCTTCCTTCCTTCCTTCCTTCCTTCCTTCCTTCCTTCCTTCCTTCCTTCCTTCCTTCCTTCCTTCCTTCCTTCCTTCCTTCCTTCCTTCCTTCCTTCCTTCCTTCCTTCCTTCCTTCCTTCCTTCCTTCCTTCCTTCCTTCCTTCCTTCCTTCCTTCCTTCCTTTCTTTATGTGGGTGGGATGGATGAGGTGGGAAAGGCAGGCTACATGAGCAGGTCCATTGATAGTGCTGTGATTGGGAGGTATCACAGGCGTAAACCTATTCTACCCTGGCCACAAATAATCAAATACCAACCAAACTAATAGTGCCAGTTTGATAAGTGAACTACCATAGAAGTGAACATGTGCAAACAAACCCCATATAAACCACTATAAACATAGGACGAAGTGCAAGACAAACATGTAACAAGAAGTCTATTAGAATCCAATCGAAAATAATTCTTAAGAAGAGACCAATGAATTCTGGAGCCAATGTTTCCCAACATGAAAATCTCAGTTCTTCAGACTTATTATGAAATCATAAAAAGTCACTTAAGACTGCAAAGGTTCTGTAAAATTTAGCTAATGCTGATTTCTTCAAGCAAAACAGAATGCAAAAGTTCGGGATTTCCAGGAAAACACCTGTTTTGCAGCAATAGAATGCTTCATTAACCATAGCTTTTTAAGAAATGGAGTTGCCTCAGCAGCAATAGCTTTTTAGAGCTGCTGCCACTAATAACATATAGTAAAGCAGTTATGTCATAAATACTTTACAAATATGAGAAATTATTATAAAATACATATGAGCATATATAAATAAATAGTTTTATAATGACATAAAATTGTGTAAAAATATTAATATATATATACACTAGCAGGCCCGGCCACATGTTGCTGTGGCTGAGTCTGGTGAAGTGGAAAAGAAAGAAAAGGGGAAGCAAACAGTTCGAACATGTGCCATTGCACAATGATTGCAAGGGAGGGGCAAGGGGCCCCTTGCTCCCCTCCCTCTCTCCCGTTCCCTTGCATGGCAACCCGTCCCTCCCTAACGTTCCCCTTTCTCTGCTAGGGTGGATGGGCCATGTGCAGGTGGCTGTCCCTGCCCCTTTCACTCCCTTCCCTTGCAGGCGAATTATCTAGCTTAAAACACACTGGGAGGCATGAGCTACATTGTGTTCAAATTTCAGAGCTGATATAGTCCAAGAAGCAAACCCCGGACCTCCTCCTCACCTTCCCCTTCCTCCAGCTTAGAGTAGGGTGGGCCATGTGCCAGATGGCTCCAATTCCACATCCTTTTCACTCCAGATGGCAGTGGTTTTCAAGGAAGGCATGGTTGTTTCCCTTGTATCAGAGGGTGTTGCTTTGACGGACAGCAGATGGCGCTGTTGCGGAACAGAACTATGGTTCCAACTGTCACAGGTGTGGCATGTACACAATAACTGGCACAGTTGTGACATGTACACAACAGGAGGTGTGGAAACAGTATGGAAACCTGGCCGCACGCGAATGCGACGTTGTGTGAAAATTTCAAAGCAATCAGTCCAGTAGTTTGGGAGATTACCTGTCAGCAGGAAAATGCACTGATAGATTTTTATATATATAGATATATTCATATATGTACATGTGTGTGTGTGTGTGTGTACAAAATTTAAGGTGTTTTGAAGCTTTAATGGGCATGGTCCCTGAATATCACAGGACTGCCTATTTCCATAGGAACTTTTCTGGCATTTGGTATTAATGGGATTCTTCAATTTCCCACCTTTTGAAAAAGAAAAAGCAACATTAGCCTCCCTAAGAAGCAGGGCCGTTTCTGTAACCACCCTAGATTTGCAGAATAACTTCAAAATAAGAACTGATAATGTGTTATTCTTTTCATCTTCAAAGGTCCTAGCAGATATTAATTATAGAGCTTGTTAGAGATATTCATTTTCTTCAATGGAATCATTTAAAATATGTTAATGTTTAGCTTGTTAAAGAATGTTTGGTTTTCACATAATATGTTAAAGGTGAAAAAACCTATTGTAATTTTTTTTTGTAAATATTTATTTAAATTTTAAAACCCTTTATTGTAAACCATTGAGGACTTCTTGATGATGCAAACATTAAAACAAATGTGTTTCTTGGCAGGCATTCTTGTAGTAATGGTCAATGTTGAATAAATTGTTTAAAAAGTGCTTTTTTCATTAACAATTTTGAGGGTGTCTTTTTAAAGCAAGCACCACCCATGAAGCAAAATTGATATGGTATCTGGTTATTTAATCAAGTACACTTTAGTTGTGACGCATCCTGTCATGATGTTCCTGGTTACACACTATAAGATTCTTTTAATTGTTGTTGTGGTAAAGAATGGTTCTGATGAAGAATTAAATTTTGTTCTGATTAAGAAGTGCATAACTATACACTGCTAATATTTTCAAACTTCCTGCTTTCAGGGAATGTATTTCATTTCAACTTGCGTGGCATTGCAAAGGATTCTGGGAATTTTCTCATGTGTAGCACTGTCCGGGCCACCTGTGCTTAACTATTGTAAGGATCTCAGTCGTTCTTGTTTCCCTTACAGCTAAACCTGGCCTTGACGGAGATTCTTTTGGCCGGGCGTCCGGCCAGGACCTGTACCAACCTTGTGAGAATGCTTATCTCGCTTTCGCATAGTAGAATTCTGTTCTCATGAGAACGGAGCCGGGGGGATGGGTTAGTCAGCATTATAACCTGTTGTTTGAGCGGGGTTGCTCATTCCTGCCATGTCGTGTGTGTGTGCTTTCCAGGATGTCTGAATAAACGGACTTATAATCAAAAGCCTTTTTATTTCTGCTCTTTGGAATTCCTTACACTATTGTCTTATGTTATAGGAGCATGCATCCTAGAACATACCAACACTCCTGTGTACCTGGATCATTGCTGGTGAGCAAACTGCCATTCATAGAAGCTTGCCTGCCATTTTTCATATTTTCTCATGGAGGAGCCTCTGATAACTCTCGAGAATCCTATGATTCCTGGAAATAGTTTGGAGACTACTTCAGGTCAGTTGATCAGGGACTGGCTAATGGGACCAGACCCCCACATACAGACATCCTCCCAGGTAGGCCTTTATGGGTGAGGGCTTGATTCTCATAGCTACTCCATAGCATAATATAACAATAAATACTTCCTCTTCATAAAAGAGGAGAAAATTGTGATGATTGAGTAGACATGGAGGGTCCATCATGCTACTTTGCCATTTAGCAAGATGTAATCAGCTTCTAGATCAGTTAATGATGTCTTGCACATGAACAGAAACATGTAATTGTGTTTTCAATCTGTCATGTGATTTATTAGGTATGTTTTTATCTCACACTTCCTTCAAGGAGGAGAGAAAGTGACTGGGCTGAGGTCATCCTGCACATTGTATGAGTGGGGATTTGAAGATGGATTTTCCTGGCTCGCCACTGCAACTGCTGCACTGTTTTATTCTAGCTCCACCTAGATCAGTTTAGTAGAATCCTGAAAATCTAATCCATTATTTTTTCTTTCAATATAAACCTTTTGAGTAGCTGAAAATTTTGATCACATGAATGTGTCATCATGTGCCATATGAAGTGGGTGAGGGAGGGAAGGCAAGTCGACCTTATAAAGTGGATGAGGGAAGGCAAGTCCGCCATAATGAATAGGGAACAAGTTAACAATCAACCAGGAAATGATTTGATCATTCACTACACATAGCAAGAGAAATGGGAAAGAGGTTGGGGAAGGATGCATGACCAACAGATCTCACTCTTGGGGAAGGTTACATCTAAAAACCATGATGATTGTCCAATATTCTATAACCCAATGTGTTTTTGCTTTGGCAAACACTAGCAATACATTCTAGATCTTCAAACACATCTTTAGTGGACATATCAAACACTGATACAATTTAATAAAATTGGGGAAATTATACCATGAGGGATTTGGTCCATGTATTCAGTCCATTCAATGAACAATTATATCCAACCTCACCCTGAATTTAGCAATGAATATTATTTTCAGAGCCATGATATGTCAAAAGAGTTTATGATGACTGATATATTGTTTAATTTGTTAAATTTTCTGAATTTATTAATCATCTTGCGTTCTCTCAGACTCTGAAGTGATGTATGAACATTACCATAAATCATGCAAGGTTTATTTGCAAGGAAAAGACTTAGGAAGATCAAATTGTGCAAACTGCCTGCTCAGCTGAAGAATGAGTCACTCTCACATACGTATCAAACATGAGTAGAAAACATTTATCTGATCCCTCTGGCTATTGCAGTCACTTGTATATAGTGCCTGCCAACAGTAATAGCAACCTAGAGCTTTGAAGTTATGTAAATTGTCTTTGCAGGCACTACTCAGTATTTTAATAGGATCACACTTTGGCAATGCTATAAATGGCAACATGCTGTAAGAGTCAGTGAAGCCAGCAAACTCAACAACCTTCACATTTTGCCTAAAACTTCAGGTCTTTTCTACAGAAGACTTTATTTCAACTGGGGGGCAAAGTGGGGAAAGGCTAACAAATGCATATGTTCAGCATTACAGCATAGGCAGGCTGTGGGAGTTTAAATCAGTTTTTCAGTGTTCAGGAAGCATCACTGGGAAACCTGGAATGCCACAGTAAAGATCAAAAGTGGATAGCAGATTTTAAGTGAAAAGTGAGCTGAGCTTACAAGGGAAAAAGTGAGAGGCACATGGGGCCCTTGGTAATTCCTGCCTCGCAAAAACTCATGTCGTGGTCAGAGAGCAATGTAAAAATTCAGCATGCTAGCAGCATTGCTCTGCTGACTTAGCATTTCAGTTGGTAGTGATCTACCTTCTTCAGGATGCTGGGTTTAGTGGATGTAGACCTCTGGAGTTTTGCCAGGATGAGGCACCTTACCTACTGTCATACTACCATTTCTTCCTGCCTGCAGGCAATATTCAGAGATAGAGGACCTGCATTTTCCTCCTAAGTTTACTCATGGACCAGTGGACCATTTCTACTACAAGACAGGTAATAAATTCAAAAGGATCATCATTTTCACTGAGGAAACCCAGCCTCGAATCCCTGTAAGATATTTAAAAACATGCTGGTTTTAATCATGATTTAAAAAAACGTCCTCTAACTTCAAATCTTCCTGTTCATTAAACCAAATTTGCGGTGAGGCCAGGGCATCAATTGTAACTGATATGTAAAGCAGAAGACTGTAGCGACAAGAGCCTATCAAAATCCCTATATCAATATATCTAATTCTCAGTGTGTCCTCTTTAAATCCATAGATTAGGGCCTTGGACAAAAAAAGACAGATCTTTTTAAAACCTGCAATAAATCCCAGCTCTGCAGAAAAATCTAAAATCTTCAAAGAACATGAAGGAGTTAAGCCCCTCAAATTGCATGTAGCTTTAATAAACGATGCTATCAGTGGCCGTTGCTAGGCAGTCACAACAGTATTGCCAGACTTCAAGTCTTGGCTCCTGTAAGCAAAAGGCAAGGAGCATGGCAGGCTCTTTCCAGGGTTCTTTTGGCCTTTGAGCAGTGAGGGAAAATGGTGCCTGGGGCAAAATGGCACCACCTGTGCCCCCACCCCCTGCGCCCCTGTGCCCTGTAGTATCTACACCTCCCGTGCCCCACTTACCTCAGTCGGTAGTGGTCCTGGGCAGCCTGGTGGGGTGGGGCTGAGAAGTGCTCGGCTGCGGTCTCAACTGGGCCTGGTGGACCTGAGGGGCGCCCTGCGGCAGCTCCTCTAGGCTGCTCCTTCAGCCTCTGCTGACTGAAAGAGCAGCCTGGCAGGGCTGAGGCTGGCTGAGGGAGGAAGGGAGAGTGGCAATTTTGCACACCTCCCCTCACAGGCACCATCCCCTCCTACGCCATGCCAACTCAGACAAGCCGAGTCAGTGAGGGAGAGGAGGGGTGTGGGAAGCACTTTTGCACCCCCACAGACACCAACTGAGTTGGCGCAGGGAATGCATGGGGGTACAAAATTTTCCCCACATGGCACACCCCTTCTCTCCCAATGTCGACCCGAGAGTCGAGTCGGCGTGGGGGAGGAGGGGTGTGGGTGGCAATTTTGCACCCCCCCATGTGACAGGATGGCATGCACCCAGGGATATGTGACCCCATGAGAACTCATGAGGCCATGCCCAGTAGCAGCCATCAGCCACTTGCTACTGTACTACTTATATGACTCACCCAGGCTTATCTGCTTGCTATTCTTCAACAGCTTAATGTTGATAGTGTGTTGCAGTGATTAAAGCTTCAAATTAGATTCTGGGAGACTTGTATTTCCATTCTGTTGTGATAGTTTATTTTGGGCCAGTCACAAACTCTCTGTCCAATCTACTTCACAGGATTTTTGAGAGAGTTATATAAGCTTCTTAGGGTCCCAAACTGTAAACAATGGTTTACAAAGTATATAATGTGGATGGCTAGTTAACAATGCATGAACAACAGCTCGTAAAAGGTCCAAAGGGGTTTTACCACCATGTATTGATACATCTCAGGGAAAGGAAACAGGACTTAGCTCCAAAGGAGACTGGGATGGGGGAGATGTGAAGATAAAACCTGTCTTAGAACAAGTACAAAAGGAATGCTATGCAGTATTGTTCTACTGCAACTTTTGTCAAGCAGGCTGGGGAGGGCCTGGTTTTAGCACCTAAAGACAGGTTCATTTTTCATAAACAGTAAAATCAATGAAGTTGAAGCATCTTCTCTTCTAGTGCATTACAGATGTTCAAGATGCACTGTTGATTCTCTTTTTGAACTGCTGTTGTCCAGGAAGTAATTAAGCCTGTGGCTGTTCAAGTGTGGCCAGAGGCACATGGGTTTAGCCTATTGTGGTCTGTTTTGTCCTATTTGTTTATTAAAATTCTGTATCTGTATTTTTACAAGCTGTTTCTGGTCCCCACTGGAGAGAAAAGTGGGATAAAATACTTAAAATATGAATAAGTAAAAATTGAGTTCATACTACGAGATTAAAGACAAGGATACCTTTATGGAATGGGGTGGGGAAAGGGTTGGCAGCAACTAAGCTATGGGTATTACTTCTGGGTCATGTCAGGGACATGCTAACAACAGTTAAGTAGTAAATAAGTGGGAATGTTAATGATGACAGGGAGCTTCTTTTTGTAGGAAAGGGCCCTCTGATTCAATGAATGGTGGTTCCTAACTGTTGTCTGATCCTTTCTGGGTGCTGGTGTTTAGGTGAGATAGTGTCTTAGGATTCTTTTTCTTCTGGGCTTGTCTCAAAGCCCTAACAGTGAACATACCAGAGATTCCAAGTATCACCTCAACCCCAGGTGTCTGGAACTTGGGAATGGGGAAAACACACTTATACCCAATCTGAAAATTTACTGTTCAAAATAAAGACAATAAGGTCTCATCAATGTCTTTTATAATGTGCGTGCATCTCTATGTACAGTATAGGGCTCAAGCTTAGTGTTATCCACATTTTCAGTGTTGGCATGCCATAAAGTTTGTTCCTCTCACATCCAAACCTACTTGTCAAAAACAGCCTTTTAAAATGTTTTGGAGTCAGTCAGTCTATTGCCAATCCATGATTATATTGGAGTAAGGAAAAGAGGAGATGCCAAAATGCCTGTGGTTTTTATAAACTGCATAAAGTCGTAGGGGTTTTTCTAGTTAGGTGGATAATGAGGAGTATAATATGGTAGATATATGTTGGTTGTTATGCCTTGTCAAGCTTTACCTATTTTTGTTATTAATTTTCTTAGGAGATCATTTAGAAAGACATCCTTGCCCAATAAAGTGTATTTATTTCATTAAAAATATTTTAACTATATAGTTGGTGGTTCTTCTGCCCTTCCAAGTTGCAAGAAGACCATGTTACTGATTCTGAGATGCCACATTTTGCAAAGCAGCATTTTCAGCTTCTGAAATATAGCACTGAACTGAACAATGTTTACTGTCAGGAAATCAAGCGGTGTGTGGCAGACAGCTGCAGAAGGGCATGGTTCCTGCCAACTTTAAAAGATTTTGCTCTGAATGAGTCCTAGGGAAGCAAGAATGGACAGAGCTTGCATGAATCTACGGCTTCTTGTCATCCGAAGAGCTTTGACTTTGGTCAGATCTGCACAACAAATGTATTATTGATTGGTGCTGCTATAAAAGAATCTGTTTTTCTATGTCCTGGTCTCATGAACGCTGTGCAGATAGCAAGTTGAGCCCATGGAAACAATCCAGGTTGCTTTCAAGCCTTCACATGGAGACACTTCTCTTTTTTAAAAAAATATTTCCTGCAACACATGCGTAGCTACGCAGGCATGCAGAAATGAACCCCACAGCCATGACAATCTTCCCATAATATGACCAGCTACATCTGGTAAGCTATGCACATGCAATCTGCAAAATTTAAAAGAAGAAAGAGAAGCGGACCTCCCTGCAATGGCAGGGCAATGGCAGGTGGATTCTCCCTGACCGTGAACAGCATGGTGGAAGGGAGGGACGTGAAGCGCCTCCTGCCTGGCTGTTCACGTGGCAGTGGCTCCAACCCAGGATTTTTCAAAAGGATCACTGGTTTAGCGATTTTCAAATATCCTAGGTTGTGTGAAATAAAATGGGGTATGCTTGTTTTTGGGGTGGGACCTGTGCCCCCCCCCAAAAGCAGGTTATATAGAGTCCTGCACCCACTATATTTTCCCTGTGTGGAATTGATCTTTCTTATGCTGGTTTTCCTGGGGATTTCCTAGATACTACTATGGCAATGCTCTTGCTCCATCAGGCTAAACCAAAATGCAAGCCCTAACCAATTGCCTAGGTTTGTTTTTTAAAGACTGGGAATTCCCATGAGCTTCCCATAAGCTTCATTTGATTGGTCCACTGAAGTCACTTTCCTACACACAAGTGGAAGCATCACCTTTTCCTGAGAATGGCACTTCAGCTGTGTGGAAACTACTCCATTGTGATTTCCTTTGAGACTGTGATGCATGAATATTGAAATCATATATGTAGGACTAATGTCATGGGTAAAAGTGACCAGCAATTCTTGGGAGACAGCATGTTGATCAGTTGTACAAGAAAGACCCTACAGACCAATTGTTCCAGTAGCACAAATACCACAATTATGTGGGTGATCAGAGAACCAAATCCTGAGCTGCTAAATGTATGTATGAAGACAGCTTTTCATGAAAGAACTGCTGCATCTTGTGGGCAAAACCAGCATGATGACTTCAAACCTTTTAAGCTGGAGTTGAAAACTTTAGGATTAAGGGAAAAATAGAACGATCTATCTTTATCCCCAGCATTTCACAACTATAAAGGGATTTGAACTTGCATTAGCCATATCTAAGTTCAGCATTATGGGAACAAGACTAAACATGACTTCTGAGAAGTAAATCTCATGTTATTCAGTGGTGCTTGCTCCCAGAAAAATGCCGTGAATACTACAATCAATATCTACAATACTGGTTTCTCATAATGGTACTTGTCAGGAAAGGGCTATCTTATATGTTAATTGCCAAGTTGTCACTTAACTTTAGTGCAGATAATTCAGCTTTTTATATAAGATCTCAAAAAAGATTCTATTCGCATGGATGTATATCATAATTAGGGCCTCGTGGTTATCATCATCATTCAACAGAGTTGCATTTGATGGTCAGGTAATGTCCATCTCCCCTCCATAAGTCCACATTCTTGATAATTAGTTAAATTACAAGGCCTTCCTAAACAGAGTTGTTCCCCTCCAAATCCATCTAAATCTAAAAGCATGTAACACTGCTTAGAATGGCATGAGTAACAATCTTGCCTATAATTTGAGGTGAGTCTAATGATGACTCAATTGGAAGATGGTCTACTGGTAGAAGAAAAAACAAAAATCATGTAATGGGACAATGAAAAAATGCTATTTTGTCTTCATTAACTCTAAGGGGGGGGGGGAGTAGCTGCATCCTTTCTGTGAAAAGGTCAGTAGGAAGTAATTTGTCCATAAGTGATTTGTAGCTGAAGATAAGATGTGTAGCAGCCAAGTTTGCAGAAGTCAGTGGGAGGTAATTTGTTCATAAATGACTTGGAATAGAGTGTGAGCAATATAGTGGCCAAGTTGCAGATAATACCAAGTTATACATGATAGTGAAAACCAAGGCAGACTATGGCAGACTCTACACGGGCGGTGGCACCAGCATTCCACCCACAGAGGCGCCTCCACACAGAAGCTCCTCCATTTCCTTTCCCCCGACTCACCTCCTCTCCTTGCCGAGCTCCGCAGGGATGGGTAGAAACATTTTAGACATCCAAAAAGCATGGGCTGGGACTTATCAGAGGCCGCCCTTGTTGCCCAGAAGTGGGGGTGGAATTGAGGGTCAGCTTTCAGGCTGGCTGCATGGTGCCCATGCGGGCAGGGCTTCCACAGGTCCAGTTCCTAATGGTCTTTTAATACTCAGGAGTGTTTAAGGGACTTTGGACTGCACTGAAGAGGGCAGGGTGGTAAAAATAGCTTCTGTGAATTTTCTCCATTTATAATAATAGAAAAATCTTATCCTTCTTCTAAAGAATAGATAAACGCCTATTTAAAGACATACTAAAATATGAACACTTTTTCTTACAAAAGTATAACTGGAAACTTTTTCTGGTTAGATTTTATTCTGCTTCAGCAAGAAAGTCTTCATTTCTTAAATTTCACATGAATATTCACAGCTGAGGTAATAGTTTGTCAACTGGTCAATTGTCAAAAAACAGCAGGTGATATCTGCAGCAGAAGAACTGCCAGCACAAATACCAGAGCCCAGGGCTAATTTATTTTTAACTCCTCTCAGTATGCATTCACATGCATGTGTGTGCCCCACAGAAATAGCTGCTCGGAATACAAATGCTTCATACAAATAATAAGATAGTTATTCAGTTTGGTTCTCAATCCAAAAACAATGCAAGAATATAAAACACGCTGGCCCAGTTAAGAGTTGGTCTGTTGTATCTGTTATATTTTCTCAAAACAAAACAAAAATCCAATGATGAAGCCAGGAGTGGACTGTGACATTAAAATGGCTCAAGAACAAGCTGAGCTGTGCTATCCTTATACTTCTGGGAGTGCCACATATGCCCCTCTGCTTCAACCAAGATTGCAGCATCAATGACACTGGTCATAGGCTTACCTGCCACCTCTTCCCCTGTCACCACCAGCTGGGTAAGAGTTGGGAAAACCCTGATGCATTGTCCCTGGCCAACATCAGGTGGGGAAATTTCTGGAGTTCTGTTGGTAGACCCCGGAGAAGAGTGAAACCTTAGTGGAGTAGAATCCATGGAGTCCTTTTTTCCCCAAAACATCTCTTTACTCCAGGGGATCTGATCTCTTTAGTTTAGAGTTTAGTTGTAATTCTGAGATATCTCCAGGCCTCATGTGGAGGTTAGCAATTCAAACTGCCAGTGGTTTGATGAGTTTGATAGCCCACTAGGAATTTTTTAATGGGTCAATCTGTTCCTCAGTGACACTGAAACAGTTGTACAGGATACTGAAACTTAATGCATTATGAAGACAGGGTGGAAACAAGGAAGGATGTTCAACTCTGGCATAACGCTGCATCATTAGCTGATGAAATCTGAAGAATGTAGGTCTCCCAATACTTCTCTCTGTAGTCATGCAGGAGTTCCATCAGCCCTCGCAAATGCTTGGCTTGGCAAAACAATGCATCTTTAAAAAGCCAGTGGTCATTGGCTAAACACAGGCAGAGATGTCTGTTGGGGGGAAAAAGCAGCACTGTAATTCCTTCAAGCTCCATCTGTGGAAATGATAAAGTGCAGTCATTATGGAAGGCTGCATGGCTAAATTAATTAGCCCCTTCCATTATCGAGAAGCCTGCTGAAGATTATTGCCATGTTCCTTTTAAATGCCATTATTCCTGGCTCTGTTTAGCAGCTGATGCAATTAAAATGGGCATAATGTAAAATTAACAACACAAATAACAGCTACCTTCATGTATGCTTGCGTAGTGCATGCCAAGGCTAAAGTGCCAAGCTGCAGCTCTCTCCAAATAAACAACACCTATACCCTTAAAAATCAAACATACCAGTATGTATCTGGATTCTTTTCTTCGGTGAATTCTTGGATCAATACTTTTGTTTCATGTTTTCATGTTCTCAATAACGTTAAGTGATTCAGTTACAATCTCTTTCCTTGTAAGAAAGAGAATATGCCCATCTGTCTACCCTCTAAAAACACTTTGAAAGAAATGGTGTTTTCGTTCCATTTGGAATAAGCATTTTGTTTGTCTCCTATATCTTTGCACACTGTGCTGTGGATTATTAGTAGATGCACTTAATTCTGCCCATTTATACCATATGAATTAAGCCCAACTATGACAAGAATTGATGAAAGCCATGTGCATTCATTGGCCGCAATCAAACAAGAAGTTAGGCATTTTCCAGTTCCATTCACCTCAGCTTGCCTATTCCTATGTCGGATCATTTTATCTCTTCATCCCAATCTATCACTTAAGATTATCATAGCACCAAGCAACGAGCCATTTTATTATTAGCAATTCAGTGTCGGTGTAAACAAACAAATGAAAAGTAGCTAATACTGAAAGCTACCACCAATCCTCAAACAACAACAACAACAACAACATAATACATTTTCCTCTTTGCAGACCTTCATGGATCATTATGGTATAATTAAATTAATGTAACCTTTTGTAACCTGATCGCCAGTACTTCCAAGACAAATCTCTACACACATCACTGGCCATAAAACAAATTATGCTTTCTGGAAGAGAAAACAAACCCATTTACATGAATACTTTGTGAAACCCTGCCTCTTACTCCCCCTCTTCTTGCATCTACAGATTGTAAAAACAACTCCATGTTTGTGATATCCTTTTTAGCTGCTCTTACAAATAGGAACATCAGGTGGGGTCACAAATATGCTCTAGTAGAACATGGTTTGCTTTGGGAGGGAGAATGCTGTTAAAGTTTGAAATTCTCCACCCCTGACTACATGGCTCCACGTACCACTTGTCGCAAGTTTGTATTTTTCCTAACTTAAATAACAATTTGTAAGCAAGAGTAAATCATCTCTGGAATAGATACTGCAGATATATTTATACCTACTGGTGCCAGCACTGGGCCATAATAGAGAACGGATTCCCAACCAAGTCTGGAAATAAACCAAGTCATTTGGTTCCTTTCCAGCCAAAGGATTATTTGATTGTCAAGGCAAAGTTAGTGTGTTTATTGAGAATAATCTAACTAAAGGCTTTTGAATTGTACAAACTGCAAACACTATTAGTACCACTGTTCATCAATATGATTTACAGAAGCAGGAAAAAGGACCCAACCTCATGCCCAGCTGAAGAGGTATCACAAATACGAACAGCAGAAATGCTGTTACTTTGGAGAGTGTTATTCGCTGCAGATGCTGGAAAGATTAACACTAGATTCTGGGATTATGCATCAAAACCCTTTTCTGATAGCATGGCTATGCTAAATGCTTGTCTATATGAAATAATGTTTAACAATGTCGTGGTATTACTGTACAATAACTGCTGACCTGTTGCACTCTGTTTGTGTAAATGTGCTTGCATGGCAGTGAAGCAGTGAAAAAAAGATCCTGATAAAATGAATTGAGCATTCTGACCACCAGAACATTTCCAGTCCTGCTGTAAAGCATTATACATCACAATGAAGGAAGTGTTTACTGTAGAAGAAAGAATAAGGAAAAAATCACATTATATTTACTGATAGATTTCCTTCTTGCAAAATTTCTCACAGAATCTGCTGCCAAAGAGGATTGGCCTAAAACCTTGATGTTTTATTTAAAAGCAGAAAGAATTTTCTGAAGTATTTAGTAGCTCATGCTGTGTATTTGGGTGGTAATTCCAGGTGGGGTATTTAAATGTAGTCCAAGAAAAATACTTTCTGTTCATCTCAATAGAAGCAGTTTGTAGGCAGTTTATGACAGAAACAGCTATTGTCTTAGAATAAAAATACATTCAAGGTTTATGTGGGCTAAATTAAATATATTTGGTTGAATTCATGAGCACATGTGGCAGAGTAAAAAGGCCAAAAAGGAAAATATAAACAAAAGGATATTTAGCTTCACAAGATATTATTCAAAGAGGTCATGCTATTACTGTTAGGGTTACTTGAATACCTTCTGGTTCAGCTTGCATCCTGCTTGCCCATGTCAAACAAGGAGGTGATTTTTGATAGACAGTTTGTTCATCAACTAGCTCCTGACTATTTAGCAGGTTGCTTCACTGTGTTCCTTTCTAACAGTTTGGTTTACTGCAATCAGTTTTTCATGCAGTGGTGATTGCCATAGGTGCCTCTAGAGGGGGTCACAATGGTATGCTCCCAAGCAGCGGCCGGGGCAGGAATAATAATGCTCAGCTTCACCTCACTGGCAAAGAACTCTCCTCACGGACTGGAGTGGATGCCTGGGGTGGATGCAGCTGGAGAAGGCAGTCAAAGCTGGCACAGAGATTATTTGTAATGTTTCATTTTGAAGTGCACTTCAGTGCAGTGCATTCTGCCAGGTCTGTGTAAAGAGTGGCAGCAAATGTGGATAGGTATTTGACAATACTAGAGTAAATTACCCTGTGGCGAGGCCCCTTATGCAGGAACTCTGATTGGTTGCAATCAGTCCAATCGGCTTAAAGCTGACATCATGGTAATACATAGCGCACAATTGTGCAATAGCAATTAGTGATTTTTAAAGCTCTCTGGTGAAGTAGCAGGGCAAATGGTGGTTAATTGCATGGATGCAGTCCTAAATAAATGCTTTTTTTTTTTAAAAAAAAGCTGCCTTTCAGTGTTTATCTAAATAGACATTAGTGACATTAATGGCTGTCAATCTGCTTGAATCAGCTAGGTTTTGCATAAGTGCAGTTTTGAGGGAAAACTCTCTGATTGTCACACTCAAACATTGTAAATTCAACTGTCAAACACAATTAAGTTGCAGCATCCATTACAACTTGATGCAATCAAATATCCTGTTTCATACATAATTTTATGAGAAAATATGTATGTAGATTCCAAATGTTACACTGCTGTCAATGATCTGAGATTGCAAATGCCTTAACAGACCAGGTGATCGGGAGCAACAGCCGCAGAAGGCCATTGCGTTCACATCCTACATGTGAGCTCCCAAAGGCACCTGGTGGGCCACTGCAAGTAGCAGAGAGCTGGACTAGATGGACTTTGGTCTGATCCAGCTGGCTTGTTCTTATGTTCTTATGTTCTTATGATACAATAGATGCCACAAGGAGGTCTTTGAAGAGGAGGCATCTACATGTTTTAAATAAATAAATGGCAGTTTATGACCGTCTAATTCTTTATATGTGTACATTTATAACCAAAACATTTTATCTCTCTCTTATCTCTCCCAGACTGACCTGGCCACTGTGATCCATGCAACAATCACCTCCAGGTTAGACTATTGTAACTCGCTCTACGCAGACCTTCCCTTGAGGCTGATCCAGAAACTGAAACTGATCCAGAACACGGCAGTATGCCTTCTTACAGGTGGTTCGACCAGGGATCATATCACCCCTTTGCTGCACCGCCTACACTGGCTCCCAGAGGAATTCTGGACCATCTTCAAGGGGTTGGTACTGACCTTTAAGGCCCTTTACGGTCTGGGGCCCTCATACCTTTGAGACCGCCTTACCCCATATGTCCCAACTCAAACTCTCCATTTGGCACTGGTGAATTTGCTGGTGGTCCCCACTCCACTATGATGCGGCTGACCTCTACCCAGGCCAGGGCTTTTATGACCCTGGCCCCGGCCTGGTGGAACGCTCTTCCTCCAGCAGTTATGGCCCTGCAGGACCTTGGTGAGTTCTGCAGGGCCTGTAAAACTGAGCTGTTCCACCGGACTTTTGGGAAGGCTGGCCGCTGAGTTCCGCCCCTCTCTGATACACATGTATCATCTGTTTATTTTTGTCAATTTGCTGGCCCCCTCCCGGGGTTAGGACCAGATGCCATCTATCAATTTGAGGATGGGATGTACTGTTGCTACTGTTTTAACTGGATTTTAATGATGTTATTCAATTAGTTTGTATACTGTTTGGGTTTTTTTGTTTAATTTGTACATCACAGAGCGGTCTATCAAATCAAATCAAATTAATCTCTATATATAAAAAGCTAACCGTGCGTTTGTTCTTCACGCCCTAACGCGGAAACGGCTAGAAGGATCGCCCCAAAACTTGCACACGCCACCACTCAGGTCTGTGAGCGTGTTTTCCGCTACGTCCAACCCTCACACGACACACCTGAGGCAGGTAAAACAAAAAACCAAGGGTCGCCTTCGCTGCGTATGTGCGACACCTCAATGCCGGGGCCCAAAGCAAGGCACCCGGCGTCGTCAGGCCCAGCAAGGTGGCCGGTGCCACAGAAACCAGCAACTGGAGGGCGGAAGGAGGGACCAACCCCCCCCCCCACTGGGAAAAGCATGCCGCCGCGGAAAGCACCGACCGGAGGGCGGAAGGAGGGACCCAGCAACCATCCAGAACAGCGGAGCCCCAGCTGATTTGACCCAGTCCTGGCTCCAAATGGGGTCGCGCCGGGCCAGGATGGGACGGGGGAAACCGGACGGTCAGGGCCATACCGCCAGAGAAAGCCACCAATGTGTAACGAACTAGTTAAGTCAAGGCAAAAGTAACTGTTCTCAGTCGCGCCGGGCCGGGATGGGCCGGGGGGAACCGGACGGTCAGGGCCACGCCGCCGGAGAAAGCCGCCAATGTGTAACGAACTAGATAAGTCAAGGCAAAAGTAACTGTTTTCAGTTCTTTATTGTACTGGCAGTCATAGTCAAATACAGGCGATGCGAGTTCTGAGAGTCTCAGAACTTTGATAATAGTTTTAACACAGGAGCAATCCCCTTTCACGCCACAAAAGATTCAACAGCAAATAGTTTCACACAGTCAAGCTAAGATAACATGAAAGTGAAAATCCCCCGTCAAGGCAGAGAACCAGGCTGACAGGTGGAAAAGAGTCAAGGACAGAGCACACACCAACATCATCCTGACACAACGGAGGGGAGGAAGGAAGAAGCCAGCCGCCCCCTCTCGAGAACCGCGAACGTAGGCTGAGCCTCAGCGAAGCATGGCCGGGTCTGCTAATAATAATAATAATAATAATAATAATAATAATAATAATAATAATAATAATAATAGTAGTAGTAGTAGTAGTAGTAGTAGTAGTAGTAATAGTAATAATAATAATAATAATAATAATAATAATAATAATAATAATAATAATAATAATAATAATAATAATAATAATAATAATATTTTCAATTGGCACTTGTTTCCATAAATCTTGAATGATTACTGAACAATATAGTACATTCACTGGATGAATTGGTAGGTACCTGTATGAACCGATGCTCCTGTACCAAGAAACACGTTTTGAATAGATGAAATGGAACCATATTTGCTAAAGGTAAGAAGAAAAAATAGCCGGAACAGTAAAAATCCCCCACCTCAACACTGCCATAAGGATAGTTCAGGTTCCTGGGCAAACATGGCTGTCCTATGTGCTATCATAGCTGCGCACTTCTATAGGTACTACAATGGGCCCATCATTTCATATTTGGAAGCAGTGTATAGCAGTGGTATGAAAATGAATCAGACAGGCCCATTTTTCAATTCCACACACTTTTAATCATTTGTATGGTCCCCTCCCCCGTTTCTTACAGAAGGATACTGAAAAGGAATCATCAAATGTCTTCAAAGTACCATCTGTTTATTTTATGGAGCTGATGGTTTATTTAAAGAAGTCTCGATGAAGGCACAATGCATCCACCTTGTCTAGTTTAATAGAGAGAGAAGATGATTAGAACCAGTGAATGCTAGCTCTAGCTACTTATGCCATGCCAGAAACTGAGCCTCAGAAGATTTTCAATGTTGATAGACCTAGCCTGCAAAACCTTGTCAAATAAATCAAACAGTTCTGGGGGCAAACCCATGTTGTTTTAAAACCACGAAATGGGTCAGTGGGTGTGGTTATTCACATGGCTGAGTGGTGAATGTATAGATTAAAATACATTTTGCCACACTGGTTTTTGGAGGATTGTTTTGGCCAAGTGTCTCCACACCACGAGCCAAAACTCTGGTCAGTATTTTCACAACAGAGCCAGGAAAAACAAGACAGGCTTAGCCTGTGAAAAAAGAAATGAAGATGTAGTGAAGGGAAAACAGTAGTCTCTCTGCCACTGCTTGACTCGATCCATATGTGGGTTTAAACACAGGAAATACCCAGCAGTCACCGCAATCAAGCCAGAGGCCTGAGCATCAGAAAGTGCCTTGTGGAACTAATTGGACTCTATTAAGATTGTCACTGACATGGGAAAGCCTTCTGAAAATCTAAATCAGAACATTCAGCCTTTCAAGATGCAGGGGAAAGGATAGCTCTCCTGAAGCCGATGCATTCATAGAGAAAGAAGAGCCACACTAGCAGTCAGATTTGCCTCCCCCATCTCAAATGTATTTACTCAAAAGCAAGTCCAATGACACTTACTATTTGCATTCACTTGGGGTAATTTCTAGTGGTTAACATGGATTTGTGAATACTTTTTATCCTTGGGACCATTTTCTTAACCTTTTTTGCCTAAACTTGCAGTTTTTACCAGGTCTGAACCTTTTCTAATTTGAAGAGCAATCTTTAAAGCCATTTTATGCATAAATATTATATGTTGTACACTGATAACAAGAAAGTATACCAAGGAGATGGTAACCTAAATTCAACTTCCAACATGCTAATTATACACTATTAAAATAAATCCTATTACTTGACATTGAGGAGATGTTTAGCATTTCTGTTCCAGATAATCTCTTGTTAAAGAGTTTGCAGTTTAGTAGATGTTGGTGTTTTAGCCAGTGTGGTGTAGTGGTTAGAGTGTTGGACTAAAGGTCTGAAAAATGCAGGTTCAGTCCTCTACTCTGCTATGGAAGTTTGGTGGGTCACCTTGGTCCAGTCACACTCTTTCAGTCTAACCTTCTTTGCAAGCTTGTTGTGAAAATAAAGTATAGGAGAGGAGAATGAGGTAAGCTGGCTTGGGTCACCATTGAAGGAAAAGGAAGGGTATAAATGAAGTCAAGAAATTAATTTTTTCCATTGATCCATTGCTGTGTAGGTTTGTATTACAATAACTGCCTTGGCAACCGTTTATGCCAGCAAGTTGCAGTTGCAGTAACTTTTTTGCTTTCCAGGATCCTCTGATGTTTTAGTATTGCATCCAAGTTGTCTTATATTCTGACCTTTAATGCATGCAGGGTTTTTGACGTTATCAATAATAACTGAAAAAAATCTTTTCAAACTGTTTCAACAAGTAAGATTGTGGGGGCTGTCAGGAGTGCTGTGTCAGCATGTCCCAATGCATCTGTATTTTTAAAAAAACATAGATGTGTTTTTACTATGAATGGTAAGATCCTATTTTTAAATATTTGTAATGGAATAAGACAACCAGAGTACAAAAAACATAACATGTTCATTGATTTTAGTCCATGCAAAGCCCCATCTTACTCCGTTTTCTTTCCACAACCCAGTTACTCAAAGTATATCACTTCCAGAAAGCAGAGAACTAGTGTTGAAGTGGGGAGCCAGACATTATTTACTGATTTAAAAAGTTTATTAGCTGCCTTTCTTCCATATAGAACTCAAGGCAGCTTTCATGACTGCCTGCCTCTGCCAAATGTTGACCCAGGCAGAACTAAAGATTTTAACCTAATGTCAGCATACCAAAATTTTTTTGTCATATTGATAGTATTTTCCGTAACACTATTGTACAGGACTGTTGGCTTTTTATAGAGTTATCGATCCACATCACTTGAACTAATAATAACCAACCACTTTGTTTAAGGTGGCTCAAGAACTTAAGTGGTTTTGTTTTCATTTCTTTTGTTCTTTTCAGCAAATAAAAGAATGACTAAAACCTCTCACACATGACAGATTCCTCCATAGCATAGACTTGTGAAGTTGTTGTACATGAAGCCCCTCACAACTTGCCAGACATGATCCTATCTTGTCATTCCCATTGACAGCGGACAAAACTAAACCTGCTGTCATGTTCAGGTGATATTCTTACTGGCAGTAAGAACGTAAGAACTATTTCTGTGAGTTGCAATTGGCCTTCCTTGAGCTACTAAACTCTAACACTAAATGCTGAAGTGCTCACATTGTTGCTTCAATGAGATTTATTTGTTGACAAATGAAAGCCTACAGCTCATCAACACACACTTCAATACATGGTTGTTACCCAAGAGCTTTACAAGAAATCACATTAGATATCATTTGAGTCATGAGATGTCATGTAAGCTTATTTTTTGGATGGAACTTAAAACGCTTCATTAGAAACTGATCTCTGTGAGTCGCATCAAGCAGACTGATATCTTATTACTTTTGCACAAATGTTAAACATTTAAATGTATAAGTTATACTGATTGGTTTCTTAAGGTGTGAATTAAATAATATGATGCTTATTGGGTGCCATATCAGTTTATTTCCTGAAGAAAGTGCAATTCTTAGGCTTCAGGGTGTTAATAGAACTACAAAAATAGCTTTAAAGATATCTGCAGTATTTTACACATAGTATAAATGGTGATTTCTGCCCAGCAAAAATAAAATGTCCTGATGATGTTTCAAAAAGCATTTTGGGAAAGAAATTCACACAGCTCCCTCCCCCCAAACACCTTCAGAATGTTTTATTTTTCTTGGGTTTTTCAAAAATCACTAAACTAGCAATCCCCCCCCCCCCCCCCCAACTGGGCTGAATATGTTTCCTGTCTGCTAAGGAAACAAAAGCAGTCAGGAAATGCCCAAACTTTCCACCTAAGCCTCTCCCACCCATTACTTTTATTTTCACTGTTTGCACCCACCATTTTGTGCACTGCAGCAGAGATTATCTGAAGATTCCCCACAGAAGTTTCCTCTACCTGCAGTGCACAGTTTAAAGTTTGTTTTGCCTAGTGATCCTGCACATGCTTCATTTTTCATTTTTTTAATTGATTTCAGGGGGATGTTTGTGAAGCTATGACAACTATTAGAGAAGATGCAACATTGTAGCTTTGCCCTCAAAACAAAATAAAAAGGAACAATGACACGAGATCGCTAGGCAAAACAAACTTTATTCATCTACTTTTTACACAGAAATCACACACGGATGAGCTGCAAGCAGAGGAAACCTCCATGAAAAATCTTCACCAAATGGCAGAGGCAGGAAAATCAGAAAATAAAACCATACTTCAAACCAAATATCATAATAAAACTAATCACTTGGCTGGCTGTTACCGTGTATGTATAATAATAAAATGATCTGCATGTCCATCTGTCTGTCCATTTGTATCAGAAAATAAAAACTAGGAGTTCCAGGGCAAAAAAATGAAAGGAATCAGAATATTTGGGCCAGGTTATCTCTACCACCCCCACGCCACCCCCACCCCCACCACCCCATGCTGTTTGCAGTGGAAGCTAACCTTGCATAGTGGTTGAAGTGTCAGATTAGGACCTAAAGGGATATCAGGGGAAGCAGCACTGATGAGGCATCCAATTTGTGAAGACCCATGTCTTGCTCTTATGCCAGTTCTTGGTCCCCATGCTTTCATGGCATCCCTTAGAGGAAATCTGGTTTGATTCCTCACTCCTCCACATGAGCAGCAAACTCTTATCTGGCCAACTGAATTGGTTTTCCCCAGTTCTACGCATGAAGCCTGCTGGGAGACCTTTGGCTAGTAACGGCAGCATCGGGGTGGCTGCGCTGTCGCCACCCCTGTACTGGGGAGTGCCCTGAGACCCAGCGCTACTTGAGGAGAGTAGCGCGAGGCTTAAGGTAAGTGGGGAAAGGGCCTAACTCTCCTCAACCTGTCTCCAGGGGTGGTAGGCTTAAGCATAATTATATGAGGTATTTATAAGCTATGAAACAGGGATGATGGAACAACTCTGTTCCTTGTTTTCAGAGGAATACTCTCCAAATAACGGAGACCTATTTTTACTCATTGCAACTTGATTGTTTTACATTAGTTCCTACAGTCCACTTTTAAGGAAGAGGCAACTGTATGACTTCAGACAATTTCGCTGGGAAAACAATCATGTTAGTGCAAAATGTTAGTTTTGTTAGTTTAGGGTTACCAACTCCATTCTGTGAAATTCCTGGAGATTTGGGCATGGTGGAAGGGGAACTTTGCCTGTGGAAGGGGAAACTGATCTCTATAAACTGACGATCAATTGTGATTCCAGGAGATCACCAGGACCCACCTGGAGTTCGGATGCTAGGATTCCCAACTGCTCAGTGAATTGGCAGGTAATTGCCCACCTATTCACAGGGCTGCCTGCTGACCTTCAGCTGGTTGGCAGGCTGCAGCAGACCAACAGCAGGGGGAGCAACCTACATGCCCAGCATGATGACATCACTTCTGAGTTGATGTGGAAGTACCAACATCCCACTGAGGGATGCTGTAGCAATCTCCCCCCAAAGCTCATGTTAATGGCATAATGTTGGTGTTTTCACTTCAACACAGAAGTAACATCATCACAGTGCTGCACAGATTACTGCCTCCAGCCCCGCCCCCATGAAGTTCCTACTGGTTGCATGGACGGACCTGGCAACCCTATTGGTAGCCCTTCCTCATCCACTCCTGCTCTAACTCACTTGAGCATCTAGGTACAGTAAGGAATTCTCTGTACTTGTGTGTGATATGGTTGTCAACCTCCATGTGGGTCCTGGAATTTTCTCAGAATTATAATTGCCCTCCAGGCTACAGAGTTCCATTCAAATGGCAGAGAGTGGCTTCTATGGCATCACATTCCTGCTGAGCTCCATCCTAAGGTTGTCAAATCTCTCATTATAGCAGGGGATCTTCTGGCATACCAAGGGGTGTGCCCACTAGTTCCTAAGTGCTGGTGGGAAGAAATGGAAGGAAACAGGGGCATGCACTAGCATCACTCTGATGTGCTATTGTCACTTCTGATGAGCACAGAAGTGATATCATTGGATGCTCTAGGATGTTCAAAACTCTGGTTTTACTGTAGAGTTTTTTGAAATCCTAGGGTGGTCCATGATGTCATCTGGTTTTTACCATCATGACATCAGAACAACATCGTGTCGTTTGTGTGCCAGACACTGCCCCTTAAATTCTCTTGGGGTGTTGCTAGCTGTGACCTGCCAACTCTACTCCTTCCCCAGACTTTGCCCTACCTATATTGTATAAATACATACATACATACATATACATATGTGTGTGTGTGTGTGTGTGTGTGTGTGTGTGTGTATATATATATATATATATATATATATAGTATAAATACATACATACATACATATACATATGTATATACATATATTTTGTATAAATACATACATACATACATACATATACATATGTATATACATATATATATATAGTATTTACACATTCACATACTTTATCTTTCACAGGAGAACAGGTGTATTTTATATATGGAAATGCATACTTGGATTACAAAAGGAAAGAGAATGTCAGCCAGTGGCTGAACCCCCCCCCCCCCAGCCACAACCCCCTCCCTCCAATAAAAAAACAAAACAGATAAAACAGATAGGAAGCAGAGCACATTTTAGGTTTAGGGTTTAGTACAAGAATTTGTTTTAACGATGACCAGTATATGTAGGACTAAAAAAGACTGTTTCCCACAGTAACAAAAGACTCGGAATATGTAGCAGAGAGATAAACTTAGGAAATATGACTCTCTTCAATTAACCGAGGATGGTGTTATCAGACCAACAGCAATGACTGCACTTTCCAAGTGCTGGATTTCAAACCATTTGTAGCAAATGATATTATGTGTGTGTAGAGGTGGGGAGGGGGATTACAATTATGGTGTGTGTATTTTTTAAAAATATAACTTTTGTATTCTTTCTCCTTTACTTTCTGTGTATTCACATTATGCTTACTGTGATTTCACAGGCATTTTTGTGCAACTGTAAATGAAAATGACACATTTTAACAAAGCTTTTAGGTTTTCTCTTTAAGTATTCCATGAGATACAACGATTAAATTCTCATAGAAACTCTAATGGTAAGAACCATGCAAAAGGCACTTGAAATATGGCAAGAGCTAAAAATGAGTGTGTCTTTGCTTATGGGAAGAAAGCTGTTTAATGTACACAATGAAAGGGGAGGGTTGCTGTTTTAGGTAAAAATCAGTGACGTTCTCAGACCCAGCAACTGTTTGGAGTTGTACAATGAACAGAAGGCACAAATGCACTGCAGTGCTTTGCAGCCGTCAGCTGGGGACCAAGCCAAGCCCTAGGGTGTCATTCCAGGAGGTGGTCTGGGACTTGGTTAGTAGTAGCAAAGGGATTGCTACCTTATTTGGAGCAACAAAATTGCTTGACCTGTACCTGCAAAATGACTATGGAAATAAGCTTCCTATGCAAAAGCTATGCTGTAAATGTTTGCTTTTACTGAAGCTTTTAGATCAAGCTTGATTTTGTGGGGTAGCTGAGGTTCTGCAAAAGGTGCCCTCTTGTGGTATTAGGGAAAGGACAAAAGAGTCTATAGGAAGCAAGTTTGCTGCCTGATTGATAAAAGCTGCCGTTCGGCTATCGTTGAGGCATGCCAAAGCATGTTGCTTTTCCCTTTAGTTTCTTTTTGACAACCTATTTAAGTCTTTGGTCCAGTACCAGAATCAATAATTTTGTTTGAACTGAAATTCTGCTATTTTTCAGCTGCCAAAAAGTCCTATGCCTTTCTCTCTGTGTCTTTTGGAAGTATTTTCAAACCTTAGAACAATACATGTTTTGTCCTGCTTTACAGTCTGTGTCAAAATGAAAGGAATAATCTGTAAAATGTTTAGGTGAAGGAAGCTCTTGGTTTGTCATTTTACCCATAAAAGTAAAACTTTTATCAATAAACATACAATGGTAGTATCCTAAAAATGTAACTGATGTCTCTTTTCTTATGGAATATACTAGGAATACATACTTTTAAAGTATATTCTTTGGCACTGAATGCAAAACTAAGCACCTGCTAGCAAATTATAAGTTTTGAATGCATGTGTTTTCCACTCAGGTCATCCACCCAAGCTCTGATGCTATTGGGAAGTATTTTTCCCCAGCTTCCACACAACACTGTGATTCATTTATGTGATTCATCAAACTCCTCCTGGAGTTTCTCCAGCTTTTATCTGATCTTTCTCAAACCTTCTTTGCTGAGAAGGTTTGGGAAAGATCACAGTAAAGCCTGGGTGACTTCCCTATGGATAGGAAAGTTCAGATTTCTCTATCCACATGGCAGCCATTTCCCCTGGCACTTTCCCTAAAGGGGCAGTCCCCCCCCCCCATTGGTGGGACTTTGGGTTTTAAAACCAGAAATTGCAGCTGTCCCGAGCTGCACATAGAAGGCAAGGTAAGTTCCTGTCACACAGCACAAGGGCCAAAAGCGGTGCCCTCATGCCGGTGCGGTTCACACTGTGCCTGCAAGAAGGTGCCGCTTTTGGAAAACCTTGCTCCACAAGTGAGGTTTAAAAGTGGCGCCTTCACGCTGCTTGGGGCAGTGCGCCAGCAGTGCGAACATCTCCCCAAGGATGGCGTTTTTGCCATCCCTAGGGTGCTGTATTCTGCTCGTGTGAAAAGGGCCAATGTCTGTAGCAGATTTTAAGAATTATTTTTTTCATCACCACAAACAAAAAGACTGGATTCTGACTTTTTTTTAAAAAAAATGAAAGCTGGGAAATCATTGCTATATTACGTCAATATAATGACATATAGCTGCCTTGCTGATTTAAATTTTTTTTAGAAAACCTTAGTGGCTTGGGGTAGTGTAGCTGCTACAGGAGGACTGCTACAGGAGGACTACAGGAGAGCCGCTACAGGAGGTCTGCTACAGGAGGACTGAAACAAGGAAACTATGAAGAAAATTGCCACCTAAAAGCCCCTCAATTATTTGGGTAGCCAAAGCACTTGAGCCTGACCCCTTGTGGAAATCAATATATAAATTAAACAATTGACTATGTCTGGGTGGAGACTATATAATGCTTACCACTTTTCTAAGTTTTGCATAACAACAGGTGAGTCTGCGGTAATACTGACCGGTGGGAACTGTAGTAAGCTCTGAATGAATAATGTCATTTCCTACTTACCCATCTTTAAGCTGTTTCCACATGGTCCAAATATCCTGGGTTGAGCAAGAGAAATATTCCTGGGCGGCCCAGAAGTTTGCATGGTTTCCTGTCCTAAAGTGGGTTTGCCCTGCAATATTTCCCTCATAGGGTATTCAGAAATCGTCAATTTGGTAATTCTTTTCAAAAATCCCAGGGTGAGTCTGCTAGAGCCTGCTACCATGCAAAACCAATCAGGAGCAGAAACAGTTTATTTTTCCCACCTAGCCACCTGATCTCCCCACCTAATGTTTATTCACTCAGATATGCTTGCAAAGTAAATACAAAAGACTTGGTCTGCTGTGAAACAAGCTGGAGTATTTCCTCCTGGTCTTCACTGGATTTCTTCACAAAATGGGCAGCCATGCGAATGGAAAAACCAGGATAAAACAGACCCAGATTGTTAGAAACCAGTTGTAACCAGGTATGATTGTGCCGTGCAGAAACGGCCTTAGTTCATTTTCCCAACAATGCCAAAGTAACAGGCTCCTTCACTGGCATACCATAATACAAGATTACAGACTTGTAATACAGCATGGAAGTAGCAGTGGCTGAGAGTCTTTAGGTGCCATAGAAATTAGATTCAAAAATCATACTCCACAAACCCGGGTCACTTTTTGCTGTCAAGTCAGAGATGACCATGGAATTTTCAAGGCAAGAGACAGTTGTTGACCTTTGACTGCCTCTTCATCACAACCTTGGGCTTCTTTGGTAGTCTCCCACCCAAATACTAACCAAGGCCAACCTGTTTAGTTTGTGAAATCTGATAAGATTGGACTGACCTAGGCTATTCAGTTTATAGAAGGGGTTTGTAAATACTGAATAAGGTGGCAAAATCAGAAATCTTTCAAAATTATCTTTAAAACATTGGGGATTAATCAATGAGAAAATAAAGATACTAATTAGCTGGTACATAGTATGTGAGAAGAACTTCAGCAAGAAACAATGGGCTTATATGAAGTTTCTTTAAAAAATGTGCATTGGAGGGAGCTGTGCAGGCAGAAGGTGATATGTAAAACCTACATGTGGGTGGCTCTATGTTAGCACAGGGCTGTAGTCAGCTGACTTGGTACCAAATACCAACAGGACCAAGAAGGTAGTATTTCTCAGCAGCTCCAGAAGTTGCTGCCAGAAAGATCAGGTGTTGCGTAGGAGAGAGATATCCATCTGACAGAGCAGAATTCTCTGGGTAGGAGGGCAAACTAATAGGAGAATTGGCAGATGCAAGAAGAGTACATAGGAACAGATAGGCAAGTTAAAAGTAGTTGATCTTCAGGCAGAAGTCTGGAGACATTTATAGCCAAGACAAGATGGGTAAAAGAGAAGAAAAGACAGGTAAAGGAGAACATACAACGCTCCTTTTCCTTCCACTTTGCAGTCTTCAGCGGTTCATGATAGGCATGTATGTATGTATGTATGTATGTATGTATGTATGTATGTATGTATGTATGTATGTATGTATGTGCCCCCACAGCCTTCTGAAACATTGTCAGAAAGATAAAAAGAAGTAGGGACCCACAAGGGACTTATGGAAGTGGCCTTCTTCTTGTTTCCTCTCATCATCTACCAACCCTTCTCTCAGTTTCTCTCACTCTTTGCCCATGGCTACAGTCACTGTGGGACCTGATGCAATTCTGCAGAGTCTGTAAGACAGAGCTGTTCCACAAGGAGTATGGTTGAGGCAGTGGCTGAGCTACAAGGGGGCCGGGGGTGCGCTGTGCACTGGGGGCAGAAAATTGCCCCTAGGCCCCTCACCCATCCCCCATGGCACTCCCCCGTGGTGCTCCCTTGAGGCGCCCCCCCACCCCCTTCCCACACTGACTTTAGTTCCTTTCCTTTTCCTAGAACTTTTTCAGGCTGAAAAAAGACCTGTTCACAGTACAGGCTAAAAATGGCCTGAAGTATATTTCCCATCAGGCCATTTTTAAGCCTGAACTATGAATAGGCCTTTTTTTCAGCCTGAAAAAGTTCTAGGAAAAGGAAAGGAACTAAGGTCAGTATGGGAAGGGGGGAAGGGGGCGCTGTGGAGATATGGGGGGACGGGGGGACAGGAGGGCATGGGGGGGGTGGAAAATATAGACTGCGCACCGGGCACAGTTTGGCCCAGCTACGCCTCTGGGTTGAGGCAGCTAGTTCCATCCTTATCTCCCAATTCCAACCAGTCCAGCTCTTCTCTCAGTGGGAGTAGTTTCTATATTAAAATCTATATTAGATTTTAAGTGTGATTTTAATTGTACTTAACTTACTGTGTTTGATAGAGTCTGTGGAGATGATGTATTTGATAGAGTTATGATAGAGTTATTGTTTTTATTTGTTTGATGTTGGAATATTGAAATATTGTAAGCTATCATGAGCCTGTGAGGGGCGAGGTAGCACAGAAGTTGAAATAACAACAACAATATTGTAAGGAGACTCAAGGTGGCCTACAAACTCCTTTCCCTTTGTCTCCCCACAACAGAGAACTTGTGAGGTATGTGGGGCTGAGAGAGATCTGAATGAACTAGCCAAAGGCCACCCAGCGTGAATGTAGGAGTGCGGAAGAAAATCTTATTCACCAGAGAAGAGTCCGCCACTCATGTGGAGGAGTGGGGGATCAAACCCAGTTCTCCAGATTAGAGTCCACATGCTCTTAACAATTAGACCATGCTTGTTTTAATAATAACTGTTTCTTTCTCTGATATATTCCCTCATGCCTACTATCATGTCATCCTTCCTTCTCCCCATGCCACTCTGTACCACTCTCATTTTTTTATTTCTGTTTCCCATATCAGTTATTTGGATGCCATGTACAGGCAATGCCACAGCTCCTTCTTTAAGCATCTATGGCATGAAGGATACAGTGGGTATTTACCTTGCTTTTCTCCCCAATAGGAACCCAAGTAGGTTATGTTATTCTCCTCTCCCTCATTTGATCCTCACAACCCCATAATTAGTCTGTGAGAGAGAGAGATCACTCAGCAAGTTTCTGCAATTGGAGGTGGGCTAGGTCCTGTGTCAGGGCAGATCTTTTTCTGGTAGCATGCTGGGTGCTGGTGCTTTTTCCTCCATTGCATACACCATCAATGCCTCATAGTAAGAAGAGACACTGATAATGGGTCTGGCAGCATGTTCCTTCACCTTCCTTGCTTTCAACAATGACACCATCAGCTCACCCACAGCATTATTGCCTTACCACCTCAGAGCTTCATGAGTAGATGCAGTGATGGTGGAGTTGGCAAGAGTAGCAGTTCTGCACAAAGTACAATAAGAAACTTTGATGCATAGCAGACCTTCTACAGAGTACGAGAGACGGAAAGCTTTTTTGGATTATATAAATCAGTAAACAATAAATTGAATACTTTAATAGAATATGATCTGGGCAACTAAAGACATTAAGGGCAATATAGATAAGTAATTATTGAACTTTGTTAGATCTTTAACATTTGAACTAGAATGTAATTATGTTGGAAAGCTAGATGAACAGCAGAAGTATACAAGATACACAATGATGTTTATAATACAATTAAAATTATTTTTAAAAATAAGTTCACAAATAAGTTTTTACCTAGATTGGTTCCTATTGAAGAAAGAAAGAAAGAAAGAAAGAAAGAAAGAAAGAAAGAAAGAAAGAAAGAAAGAAAGAAAGAAAGAAAGAAAGAAAGAAAGAAAGAAAGACGAATCTCATACATTAAAAATTAACAACTAACTGAACTTTAAAATTATGTTATGGTAGTAACATCTTTGCCTAGAGCTGAAAGAAAAGCAAGCAAGGTCTCAGGAGTATCTCATTTTTGACAGAGTTCCTCATCTGAGGTGCCACCATGAATAAGGCCTTTTCCCTGGTAATCATTTGTTTAAATTCAGCAGGTGGAGCACTACAAGAAAGTTCTCAGATGATCTCAGTTACCATGCAAGTCCACATGGGAGAAGGCAATCCTGAAGCTACCATGGTGCCAGACCATTTATGGCTTTAAATATCATGGACAGTACTTTGAATTGTACCCAAAACACATTGGGAGACCATGAAGATCTTTAGGTATTGGTAAAATGTGCTCACTGTGGCAGATCCTTGCTACTATATTTTGAACAAGCTGACTCTGCTGTGTACCAAAGCTTTTATGAAAGTAAATACATAGAATTAATTCATGTAAAAAGTGCTTTATGATTAGGAATCCAGGCTATTCCCTCAAAAATATAAGTAATAGATCCCTTTAAAGAAATAATATAATTGGTTAGAAATATGGGTCAATACGTGTTTATATATTTAAGATAAGGGAATGAATGACGGTAGTTGGAAACTGTGAGATTAATCAAATTTGCACCTATTGGAAATGGCCTTCACAATAAAAGCAGTTTAGTTGCCTCAGCATTCCTGGATCTGTTTTAATAATTAACATAAATCAGATGAAAATGTGAAAATCACTTGAAATATTATAGCTTCAATGAATGTATTATAAAAAACATATTTATAGGGCTCCGTTACCCAATCAAGAACCACAGTATGCCCAAAGTGCTGCCCATTCTTGCCTTTGTGAGCAGAGATTTCCTTTTTCTGCTAAATAACTTAGGACATATTTACACTACATATTTAAGCTCCATTAACAACCATTCACTGTTCCCAAAGAAACTTGAGGGTAGCTGTTTTGTTCAGAGGAACTATGAATACTATCTATATCAGAGAATGTGTGACATTTTATCAGACTAAAATTCCCATTATTCCCAGGAATAATATTAGTAATACTTTAAGTGACACCAGACTGATACAAATCTGAAGAGTTTGAGAAGACCATCATCACTAATTATTTTAGATTGTAACATGCGCTGTAGTATCACACACGTATAGTTCAAAGTAAACCTCAATAGGTCACAAATCAGATATATGAAGTGGTCCCCTAAGTAGATAGGTATAACATAAGAGCTGGCATTTGCAGGATTTTCCTATGGTTCCCATATGTCCAGTAGTGAAGCAAATAGGACCTGGGTCAGATTTACTTGTGCTGCAACCCGATACTTTTAAAGCATCAGAGAACTTTTCACACTTAGGCTATTAATCACATTCCTGTACTAACTTCAATGCTCATGGCATGCCTATAATCTACTATATTAGTGAAAATGTGATGGTATCATAATTTTGTTGAATGTTTCTTGAGACAAGTTAAATTTGAGTGAGAGAGTCATAAAAATAACTCTGGAATGCCTGCTGGCCAGACTCAGTAGTCTTATGTGAGAAGTAAAGTGGTGTTGAACAACGGTCTGCTCTGTGGATCCATTTGACTCACACTATACCAGAGCCATCTTGCAAAAATTAGCACTTTTCTGCAAACCACAATTCTTGGAGACATTCTAGTAAAAAAAAAAATCAAGACCAGTTTATGCCCCTGATCAAAATACAAAAAATACAAGACTGAACTGACAGTGAAATCTTCCCTTAAAACTTCTGAGACATATTTATTTTAAACATATACTGTTTTGAGCAACTTTTCATGCTCTGAGGACTTCCGTGGAGCATGCTGTCAAATTGTATTGGGCCAGTCCAGTGATTTCTCTGATTCATATTTCCATCCAGTATGATAGATTTTTTTTAAAAAAAGTTGAATGCAGAAATCTTTACTGGAAGCAAAATAGCAGTCTGAATGAGAAGTTTCTGCATGAGACCTCAAGGTACTGGTTATGTTTTATGAAGGTCTGGGGAAGGAAGGCCAAAGAGGGGAAAGCTCTCTTATATACAGAGTGCTTGAACACGCTGTAAAGTACATAAAGTAATCCATAAATATGCAAGATGAAAAGAAGACAGTGGATTTCCAATGGTTTCGTGAACCTTTCAAGTATGCTCTATGAGGAGAATCAAATGCTTCTAATAGTGCCAAATCCTACCTGGTGGCCATTTTTCATTACATTGTATCCATTTTCAGCAGCATAAACCACAGACTTCTGTTCTCTGCAGCCATCCTCTGGTCTAGACAGACAATTCTTTTGAGATCCGTTTTTTTTCCTTATGGGTTTATCAGATTTCCATCCCCTGATTTCTCCTTTATAATTTCTATTCCTTACTTGCAAACAGCAGACGATGTGATGACTTTAGCTATGAAAGCAGACCTACATCACCAAGTCAGTCGGCAGCCGTGGTGACAGGAATTAGTTTAACTGTGAGTCCATTTATTCTTGTTGCAAGTGACCCCACACTTTGTTTGCTCAGCTAGAACTGAATTGCTCTTGCAGCAACTTTAGAGGATACTCGCCTGCCTCAGAGCACAGAAAAAGAACCTAATTTGCAAGAAAGCATTGCTGTTTGGCTCCAGATTCCTTCAGCTGTGGCTGTTCTAGTTGCCAACCTGGAATACTGTGGCTAAATAGTGCCCGATATGGAAATAAACTGCAAAAAAAAAGAACTCTGGTAAAACTGGTTTTTAACATGGTGATTTTTGTTTAGTTTTTGAGTGGAAGAACGTAGCGCTATGGTCTTTCTGCAGTTTTGTTGTGCAAGGTATTTAAAAATCAGTTCCAGAAACCAGAACTCATTCTTTACAAAGCACATCAGGGCATCGTTCCAGCAGCACATTCAGGATAAATAATGCAGAGCTTCCAGTTATAGTTTATAGTTAGCAAAATAAAATCAAACAGGTAAAGACAAACCATTTAGGTAATTAATATTAGTGAAAGAGGGAAAACTATTGCAGAGTAACAAATACATTTCTGTAGACATACCACTTAACCTTAAAAAAATGATATACATGCCGGTATGATGGCTGCAAACAATCTTGTGATTTTCATCCACAAAGTATTTGAGCAGGAAGTAAAACATTTTCCCAGTGGATGAAATAACATTAATTTTTGCCAATCTAAGCAAGGCCGATTTAAATTTTGTGTGTGTCCAAGTGCTTGTTCCCCCTCAGCTTAATAACCTGCAAGCTGGAAACATTTCAAATGAAAAGCAGTTCACAGTTCCTAAGCTCAGCTCTGAATATGGCTGCCATGCATGTAAACAAGTAAACCATTATGTTTCTTATTGAGATAAAGAATACAATGATAAGTGAGGACTTTTACGAAACAAAGGGCTTCCTATTGCGAGTGTGGATAATCTTCCAGAAAACCCTGTGTTTTGGCAAATCACATCAGATTAATCTATTGGGCATCTCCTTTCATTATCAAATTTCCGCTGCCCATCACAGTGGCTGCCTTATCGAGCACCCTGTTTTCAATAGCAGACCCATTCCTAAGATTTCAGGTGCTAGCCTTCCCAACTCCAAAAACAGGTGTCCCTACTGTTTTCAGTCAGGAAAGGTCCCTGCACAGAAGCCTGGGAAAGGGCAGGGGTATCAGTCACTGTTCTACCTGAAGGAACAGGTAACAGGAAACTGTTGATTCAGTGAATTGAAGTTAATTGGCACACATTACTCAGCAGTAAGTGTTTTTGTGAATTAAAATCCCTTCAAAAATTTCCTGACAAATAGGTTTCTTAAAAAAAAAAAGAAAGACAGAAAAATCTCTGAACAACATTAGCTTATTCTTATTGCTGAGTTCTTTACAAGGATAACTTAGGATGTCAAAATAACCACTGAAAATACTAGCAGCATGTCACCAATTTCATGATTGTTTGTAGCGGCTGGATTGCAAGGCAAATTGCTTATGTTTGGAAGGAAATAGATTTCAAATTTCAACTAAAGGCTAATATTCCAAGCCAATTAGTGTGATGGATTAGAGTTTCTAGCTCTCACCAACCCTTGTTACGCCGTCATTTTTTCTGCCTTCCTCTTCTTTGCTAAGGAAATTGTACATGTGGTTCAAGCTCAAATACCTTCGCTATCCAGAATCAATGTGTGTGTGTAATTCCAAGAAAAGCAGAAATTGCCAATATATTATCGTAGTTCTAGCACTGAACTAGGCTGTGGTAGAAATCTGTATTCAGTTTTCCACTCAACCGTGTACAATTTCTATGAAGAAAAACAAACAAGCATGAGGCTGGGTGGGTGGGGAGCGATATGCATACTGTCCCAAGCATTTTGGAAGAAGAGCAGAATAAAAATAAGTGTGCATTTTTATTTGACTCTATGCAATACTTTTATTTTTATCCATGGCCAGGCAACACTAACTAGATCATTGACATAACACATGTCTCTTTCTGAAAAACTTTTATTCTCCCTGTATGAATTTACCTCCGAAAAAAATGAGCTGTAATAAAATAAAGGTATTCAGGAAGGCCACCGTAGAGACAAGAGGAAAAGCTTGTCTGCTCTCAGCTCTCTAGCTTGACAGCAGGACTGCTCACAGCACAAAGATGGGTCCCTAGTTATGCTTCGTGGGTAGGAAACATTTGATAAGCTCATGCCTTTGCTTCCGGTGCTCCACAGCACGGGCTTTGTTTCATCTATGGATGATTAAATGGTCTACAGGGCAATTATGAACTGGAGGAAGGAACAGCCAACTCGCTCCAGGTTTCCTCAATCAGCCTGATTGAATTTCTCAAAGGACAGCATCATGAGCAAAAGCGGCAGTCTCAGTGACTTTTTCTGGAAAAATGTTCTGTTGCTCAGAACTGAGCTTTCATTTAACTACTTGCTGTTTCATTTTATTATGTGAAAATTTGTGGCTTAATAGATTTACAGTCACCATAAACATCCAAAATGTGAAAGTGACTGGACAGATTAGGAATGAACAGTATGAATGTAGCCAGCTCAGACTACATATTGAAATATTAAAAATATCAATATTTTTAAATAAAACTGTATTTTTAATCTCTACAAGAATTTAAAAGATGCGCCACTGCAAAACATAACTTAACTGAATTATTATTGAGGGTACATCAACATTTCTCTTCCTTAATCATGATAAAAATGTATATTTACCACAGAACAGTTAGGTTAAGCAAAGCAACAGTACTTTATTCTGACACACAAAAGTCATAACATATGGTAAGGACCTTAAGAAGTATTATTATTTTTTGCAAAATTGTAAAAGATTATTATTTTAAATACAATTATTTTGTGCATATGTCTGATCAATAACTATAGTGAAGTATGGTGTAATGGTTAAGACCAGTGGACTCTAATCTGGAACCAGGTTGGTTTTCCCACTCCTACACATGGAGCTTATTGGGTGACGTTGGGCTAGTCAATTTTCTCAGAACCCTCTCAACCCCATCAACCTTACAATGTGTCTCTCATGGTGAAAGAAAGGGAAGGAGTTTGTAAGTTGCTTTGAGACTTCATATAGTTGAGAAAAGTGTGGTTGTGAGGTCACTGTCACTGCTGGCCACACTCCCTGCACTGTCTCTACCCTCCTTGTGGGGTTCCAGGTCAGGCTGGGAGGCGATGGCCTCAGAACAGGTAGCAGAACAGGGAAGCACCCAGCTTTCTCTGTCCCTGGCAAGGAGATTCTCCACTGTGTCATGGAGTCTCCTGTACCACCTTCTTCCCTGGCCATGCCCCTCCTTGCTTCCTTTATGGGGGTTACACCACCCCCAGACTCTCCCCAGCCAACTAGGGCATCATCATTGGCTCTGAGCCCTTCCCTCAAGGTTTTGACTGGCACATCCACCTGCCCACTTCGACCTGTTCCCTCCTCCCTCATTACCCCCAAAGCCCCGCCTTGGATTCCCTCAGGTGTTGAGGTCTGATGTCCTTTGGGTGAGAGTTACCAATCCTCCTTTCTTGCGACCTCACTAAACTGCACTTCCTGGCTGGGCAACAGATATCTGTCACCAATGCTGTCACCAATGCTGTCACCAAGGCAAACACCCACCTTGGCACCACTTTTCTTCCCTATCTGATGGTGGGTCCCATCCCAGGCATTCAGCCCAGTGGCTACTGCCACCATGATTTGCCCTGCTGAGGTAGGTTTTGGCCACTGGTCTCCCAAGTGGGGTGGCAACAACCAGGGGAGGGGTGGGAAGAGCTAACAGGCCCACACTGTATAAATCCAAACTCTTCATCTTCTCTTCTATTATTAAATAACAATGTAAATTAATTTATTTTTATACTCAAACTCTACTCTTCTTGCTTGGTCTTAACAGTGTTACACCCAGATCATTTATAAACTGAGTTTAAATTGAAAAATTACTCCCATGTAGGATCTTCCCTAACCTAAAGAACTAGTATTCATATCATACATATTACATACTCTTCAGCTGTAACTTTTTACTAGACCCCTGTGCTCTATGGTAAATACTGTCTTTTTTTGTTTTGGAGAGAGATTTTGGGACTCCTCTATTCATTTTTGTTTAAGTTCACACATATGCACTATGTGCTGCAGGCAAGCAACAGCTATGGCATGTCAGATAATCTGAGTTCAGGCCAGGTGGAAGGCTCAGCCTGGTGATTCAAGATCAAGTCAAGCACAGAAACTGCCAGGTAGGCTAAAGCCAAAGCAGGTACAGGCATTCTGAAGTCAAGCAAGTCTAGGAATCCAAGCAGGCAGGCTAGGCACAGAGGTACAAGGCATGGATCAGGGAACTAGGAGCATCGGGCTTTTCCAGTGAAATGCACTCGTTGCACCCAGGCAGAGCCAAGCGCAAGATATGGCTGATATAGGATGTCCTTGCTAGTGAGACCAGGATCCTGCAACAACTCAGTCCTCCTGTGATGTTGCTGTTTCCAATTCAGTCTTCCTCTGATGTTGCTGTTTCCGTAGCTTTTTGCCATGTCAAACTGCAAAACAGGCACTTCTTTTATTACTGAGATGCTGTCTCTGCCTTTGCCTTCTTTGAGCAGCTGGCTCATCACTTAACTCATCAGGGGCTGCTTCAGGCTCTCCCAGATGCACCACATCTGGCTCAGTCTTGGCTTACAGGGAAGAGCTTGGCTCTGTTACTTGTATCTCCTCTTGAGAAGCTAGCTCCTGGTCTATGGTGTCATCTGGCTCTGTATCTGATTCCTAATCTCCCAGGAATTGGCTCATGACACACTACATGTCTGTAGGTTTCAACCCCACCTCCACCCAACTCTTTTAAATGATAGAATAAATTATGTTGATCTCTTTGAATCGTTAATGAATATGCTTTGACATTATTTATTTATCTATCTATAATGTTTGAATGTTTCCTCAACCTCTCTGCACACATAAAAACCTAACCTAAGGAGAAAGTTTTTCACTCTAGCCTTTTCCTGGAAATGTTTTTAAATATAGCACACATAATTTTGACATGGGAAAACAAACAAACACACCTCATGGTCTTTTGTAGCCTGATAAAGGAAACCTCAAGAAAAGCTTTATCTGGTAATTATACCACTAGAAGCTAAAATAATTAAACTGAAGCTATTTTACTTTTATCTTTGGAAAAGACAATGATTCTAGGAAATGCTGAAGACTGTAGGAAAAGAGGATGAGCTACCATGAGGTGGACTGACTCAGTAAAGGCAGACACTGTCCTTAGTTTGCATGATCTAAGCAAGGCTATTGACAAGAGGACATTTTGGAGATCGTTCATTCATTCACAAGTCAGAAGCAACTTGATGGCATGAAACGTCTGCAAACAGGCCATCCATTATAGTCCTCTCCCCCTTTCGCAAGGTGTAAAATCAGGCTCACTGGGGAATGCTAAACCTATCAGATAAGGGGGCAGATCAACTCATGGTGTTTGGCAAAGCCAAAGGGAGAGGGGGCAAGAAAACAGCCCATCCTCTTCTGTTTCACCCCATTTGATTCCAGACTGTTCCAAGTTCCAGGCAGCACCTCAACAGAGCACAAGGCAGGTCATGGGGGTGGGAAAGAGGGGCGCATCAGGCATTCTAAACTGTTAACAGTCACCAGACTCCAGAACTCTTCTGCCCTATGAAGGTTAATGTACCCTAAGGGCCCCCTCCCAACCTTACCCTCGCCACTGTCAACACACAGTCCTTGAAAGAGGGGTGGGGCAGGAAGTCAAGAAATTGGAAGGTCCTGCAAATGGAAGAGCAGAGCTAGGGGAACAATGAGATTAGCAAGGACAAGAAAGGTTACGTGGGAGTCTGTGGCCCTTTTCCCACAAGCCTTTTAAAATATTTTCAGGCAGGAAATAAAACATTTTCTCTGTGGAGTTCTGCATTGTTTTTCCTCTTTAGGTTTGAAAATATTTTATTTCCAGCCTGGAAATTTTTTTATCTGAATCCCCTTTTAAAATGATTCTTTGGTTTTAAACATTTCCAAGATGTCTTCCCTTGCTGCGAGGGCATATTTAAAACATTTTATCTTTCTCCCTGCAATTTTCCAAGCCTCTATCCCATCCCTGAACTTTCTCCTCAATGCCATTTTATTGTATCCCTGAGCTTACTCTGTTCCCCCTCGCCTCTTTATTTCCATTATTTTTTGGGTTTTTTATTTTGGGGAGTTAAATATTTCAACCATTGATTACATTGCAGCTACATAAAATTGCAGGACCCACTGAAGCAATGAAGCATTGATTCTAAAATAAGAAAGGGAGGGGCACCTAATTACAGGCATGAACTGTTTTGAGGGGATGAGTGTGGACAAACATTGTGGTAATGGGGGGATCAAAAATGTTTTGAAAATTGTTTTAGGATGACTTGTGAAAGGGCCATTATCTCACACTGCAAAGAACTTGACATTTTTTAACATCTCCTCAGCAACCTGTCAGGGGGAGGCTATCTAAGTGATAGAGATACATTCCTGGAATAATGTAACTGCTTGAAAAAATGAATGGCCACTGCTACAAAGATATATATAACCAGCCTGCTATATGTAGCCACTGCCATCTGCACATTCTTTCCTTGATCTTTGCTTTATAGCTTCACATGCTTGTAGACAACTAGGCTTCCTGGTAGTCCTGTCCCATGGGAACAATGTTATATCCATTATCTCATGGGGCAGGAAGCCAGGTGCCTTTCTCTTGCTATCTGCTGGTGACCTTGGGATGCCTCAGCTCCAAAGGCTGTTTTTCACAAACTCTTCGGAAAACGGGGTGGTGGTGGTGGGGGTTAGTGGTTCTTTCTGTGGATAAAGGGAACATTGAATGCCAGCTTCGTCATAACTGGCTTTACCAGTTTGGTGCTTCGATGCCTATTCAATAAACATTACTGATCAATACTTCAGTCTATTGGCTTAAGGGTTTGAAACTTAACACAGCCTTTTGCTACCCTCTTCTACTCTCACCATAGTCTTGCCTAACAGCCACAGCTTCTGCCTTACTAAGGAGTGCAGCTCCCTTCTGATGCCTGGAATTTCTATCTCCTTTTGCCCCCACCTCATACCAGAAGCCTAGGCTATGAAATGAGCTGCATGCACTGCAGAATAAGCCATCTCTTCCAGGCAATTGTGCTTTCTCCATCTCTTAGCAGCAGCCTAATTGGTGGAATGGGGTGCACATGCTGCAGAATGAGCATACTCTGCAGGGCGGTTGAGCCTATCCCACATCCTTGCAGCAGCCTATTTGGGGGAACAGGCCACATGTGCTGCAGAATGAGTCATTTCTTACAGGCAATTGAAGATCCCCAAATTCCTGCCACTATTCCTCTCAGCCCATTGTACCTGAACATTTTTCTCCTTGTGGCTTACCTCAGCTTATAGGCATGACTTGTATTAAGAAAATGTCACAGAGAGTTACACTCACACGTCCCTGAGCTGATCATCTGATCAAAACCAGAGACATATGCAATTGCTTTAAAGTTTTATAAACTCAGGATCATTTTCTGCCCAATACCCCAATCCCCAGCCTTCAGAAAAAGAGAAGCAGAAGAGAAAAATGGTGGGGAAATGACCTCTATTGTGATGCTTCAGATATTTGCCCATACCTCTTTGGTCACAGAATCGTGAGTGGGAAGGAACCATACAGCCCATTCAGTCCAACCCCCCTGCTAAGTTCAGGGTCAACGTAAAGCATCCCTGACAAGTGTTTGTCAAGCTGCTGCTTCAAGACTGCACCCACCATTTCTCTAGGCAGTTGATTCCACTGCTGAACAGTTCCTACTGTAAAAAAAATGTTTTCCTAATGTTCAGTCAGTGTGTTTCCACTTGTAATTTATACCTATTACTGTGAATCCTACCCTCTGTCAGAAATAGTTCCCAGCCATTCAAATACTTAACGGAAGAATTCATGGCCCCCCTCAACCTCCTCTTCTCCAGACAGAATGTTCCTAGGTCCCTCAACCTTAGCTCATATTCAAGCACTGCCTTCAGGCCCCTGATCATCCTCTTTGCTTTCCTCTTAACCTACTCCATTCTGTCTACACCCTTTCTGGATTGAGGCCTCCAGATCTGCACTCAGTACTCCAGGTATGGCCTGACCAATGTGGCATATAGCAGGGCTATTGGATCATTTACCAGATGATGTCACACAGTGGTGGGATCCAAACATTTTAATAACAGGTTCTGATGGTGGTGGGATTCAAACAGTGGGCCGCCACACACACACACTTCCAGTCCCTATTGGGCAGGGAGGTTGCTTTAGTAACCCCTTCTCGGCACTCAGAAAAAATTAGTAACCACTTCTAGAGAAGTGGTGAGAACTGGTTGGATCCCACCTCTGATGTCACATTATCTCCAGGCAGCACCTGCAAAATTTCCAAGCATCTAAACACCTATTTTAACAGTCAGTTCAGAACATGCCATTGTAGACTCTTCAGCAAGGTGTATCTGACGTCTGGAGGCAACAATTTTGTTGTGAGAATAAAACTATTTAAAATATACGACAGTGTCCCTAATGCTGCCAACAGGTCTGGAGAAAATGTCCAGTCCCTTCAGCAGAAACTTAAGGTATAGAAATGGGTAGTGGAAACTTCTCATGTTATGGGGAAAAAAATATCACCTGGTTCATAACATCCCATTAAGCTACTACTAGAGGGAAACAACATCCCCCCCTCCAGATAGTGCAATATTAACTGTTCCTGTTTTCATTAGTGTTGCATGATACTGACACCATGACTTCACATCCATCTACTGAGCAGGAAGTGACATCAAGACTTTGCACCAACCTTCTCCCTATTTTTGTGCCCTCTGCATCACAGAACAGGGTGGGAGCTGAAGAGTGGTGCAGGAGGTTGCTCACCGTAGTGATCAGGTTGCTCTCACAGAGGGTCACGTACCCATAAAATAATTGCAGAATACATTTATAGGCCCCAGGGCTCAGCAAATGATACTCTACCCTGATCTAGTCCTAGGAACAAATCCTGATAGGTTAGTCACTGAACTTTAAAATATATTTACATTTTTGATAGTGTGAAATGACAACCAGGTTTCAAATCCATAATTTCTACTATTTCTACTATGAAAGATAGTTTGTTGATTTTGCTTAATTTAGGGTGAAAAATCGCTATATATATTTTAAAATTTCTACCCCCTCACAAATTCATATGAGAAGTTTAGACATTTCAACAGTTAAACAAAATTTAAAGGTCTGTACTCTTAAGGAATTATTAAACATAAAGACGTTTGAAAGCCAATGTGGTATAGTACTTTGAGTGTTGGTCTGGTTTCCAATCTTTTCTTTACAGAGTTGCCCCTTCTAAAGTTTAAATTTAGAAAGTGTGGCTCTTATGAAGACAGCACTCTGTTCCACTCAAATCCCCAGTTTTAAATAGCGTTAATAGAGACTGTGCTGCTGACTTCATGGACTTGCTGCAAAGACAAGCCAGATGGAGCAGCAATTTCAGTAATAAACAGGGCTTCTTTTGTGATAGCATTTGACAGTACCATGAGCTGAGCTGTTGTGTGGCAGACATATAGCCAGGGTGTTCACAATTCCAGGAATGCCCTTATCTGCCACATGAACCAGGTGGGAAGAAAGAGTTTGTTCCGGTGTAAGTTGGTGGCTTGGGAACTGCTTGTTCTGTTCCTTCCTGCTTTATGAAACAGTGGTGGGCTGGCTGGTGGCAAGCCAGGCAACAGGAGAGTCACTATGGGCCCAGGCAGGCCAGGAGCTGCAGCTACCCCATGAAAAGAGTGAGTATGGAGCTCAGAAGATAAGCTGGTGAGGGGAAAGGGAAGAGGAGGAGGGTTCTGGCAGAGGACAAAGAAGAAGAGAAGCTTGGTAACATACTCTTCCTGGCTTTTCAACCAGCTCCTACTCCTGTGTCTTTGAGAGCAGTTTGCTCTGCAGACATTAATGTTAATTTCCACATTGTAAAAAAAGTCTTCACCTGTAAGTCCTTGTGGCTCCCCTGTTTGTATTGTATATAATATAAAGCTAATAAAATACTTCATTATTTTTATATAAAGCTCTTAACCTCCCTATGCTCACAAGTTTTATTAAGAGTATTCAAAATGCCTTTGGGTGAACAGACAAAGGGTGCGGAAAATTTATTACCATTCTACATTGCATCTAGTACCACGTGTTCCATAATTTGTTGCTAACAACTCTGCAGGAGGCACTTATAGAGTAAGCACCCCACAAGGACACTTTTCTTTGCTGTGCCATAACTGGTAATTTTTTTAATGCCCCAAAGATTTCTCTCTCTTCTAAGCCTTGCCTGCCTGTAAGAGGGAAAGTGGTCCTCAAGGTGTTAACAGGCAGAGCCCCCTCCCTCATTCCAGAGTGTTTATACCTCCCAGCTGAGGTTGATTAAGGCCAGATGCTTTGGAGGAGGTCAGCTGACCCTAGGGCAGTATAAGAACCTGGAAGGTTGCAAGCTGAGAGAGCTTGCTCAGATGTAGGGCTACCAGAAAGGGGGGAGGGATTGTGAAAATAAAAAATAAAGGTAAAAATTATTAGTGATGTGATTGGATGAATATAGAAGAAGGTTGTTATTAGGGAAGTATCGTTAGGTTGAAACCTTGGGAAAAATAGTTCAGTTGGTTGGAGATTAAAAAAACATTGAAAAGGTTTCTTAGATATTTGGGGTGTTTGACTGAAAAAGGTACTTTTGCAATTATTATCTAAGCCATTACTTTAGGCTTTGCTTATGTACAAGCAAACATATTGGAAAAACATTCACCTATCAAAAATTTGTAGTTTTCCTGTTGCTGCTATTCTTCTGCTGATTTTGATGTAAGCTTTAGGTGCCTATTTTACGTAGGTGCAAAATCTGTCACATGCTAAGTCCCCATTGAGGAGAAAAGTGGCATATAAATATTTAAATAACCAAACAAATTAACCTTACTGTCAAAGAAATTCTGCAAAACCATTCTTTGTTACTGCTGTAAACATTTTGCAAGCATGAGCCAGGAATGGACAGTCTGATGGCAAGTAATCAAAATCTAAACAGGATGTATCCCGTTCTTTAATTTAGCAATTGTATCTAACATGAATGAGAAAATTAATAATGCCCAGAATTCAATAAACGTATTTGAACTAGTTTTGTTGCTGCCTCTTGGGTAGCCAAATGTAAGTCTCAGTGCCCACTCTGCTATGCTACTTTCACCTGCCCAAATGCTTGTGCCTGTTTTATAAGTAAAAAAGCAAGGGATGATTTGCCCTATGTTCCTGAACTAGAGCATGTAATGTCTGAAAAAGATGGGCATATTCCCTGTCACGATCATCCCTACTGTGTGGCAAAGTGTTTCCTTCAGAAAAGAAGCTTTTACAGAACCAAAACCTTTGGATCTACTATCATGACAATGCAGTAAGCAAGATATGGCACAGTGGGGCACTCTAAAGCCTCAAAATCTATTTGAAATCCATGACAACTGTACACTTATCCAATGGCCATTTCTCTGCTTATGAAAAAGTGTGTGCCTAAATGTCAAGCCATACATTTCTTCAATTTCTTCACTTGGAGATCAGTTGTAATTCTGGTAGAACTCCAGGCCTCACCTGAAGAAGGGCTGCCAACCTCCAGGTGCTGGCTGGAGATATTCTGCTATTACAACTGATCTCCAGGTGGCAGATCAGATCACCTGAAGAAAATTACAACTTTGGAAGGTGGACTCTATGGCATTTTACCCCATTGATGTTTCTCCCCTCCACAAACTCTACCTTCCACAAGCTTCACCCATCCCCCACCAAATCTCCTGGTATTTCCCAACCTGGAGCTGGCAACCTTAATCTGGAGCCTCCAGGCTGGAGGTTGGCAACCCTAACTCTGACCGTTCTTATAAGCTAGGCCCAGGTGCTAAGACACATAGTATAGAAGGTTAGAATTTTTATTATAATATTAAAAACCTGAAGAAATGTAGACTGAGGAAACAATTGTATATCAAGGTCTTAAGCACTTTGTCCTGTTTGCGGTATCATTAATTTAATTTGTATTCTTCCCCTCCTTCTTCCACCACCATTGTCAGTGAGGTTGATGTAGTTCTTCATTCTTTCCTAATTCTTTGGTGCACACCTTTTCCACAGCTGGTAAGCATACACCAACAAGCTTGGCCATTTGCGATTCTCATTAAAATTCTACTTTTTTTCAAGTTGGATGAAAAGTGATAATGTCACAGATCTAACGGTCATTAAGAACATTTTCATACTCCTTTAGGATTAATTTGCACTGACCCTGAATTCTGTATTTGCTTAACACAAGCAGTGGACCACTTTGATGTTATCTGCTTCTATCAACAATAGCATACAGTTCCCTCCTGGGCTAAAACAGCTCTTATTCTTTGGAGAATTAGTTGTATTAATCATTCTGAAGTCCAAGAGTGCACGATCATAAATTGTGCATGCGGACCTCACTTAGCAAATCCCTGGACTCCCATTTATCAACAATTTTTTTCCTCCTTCCTGGATATTTAGTATATATAGAGTAATTTATTTCTGAGGCAGTGCCTTGTGATATTCCTAATGCCCAAACAAAGCTGGAAAACTTTCTTCAAGAAATCTCTTTTCTCATTCCTGTAGGGAAGAGGCACAAATCTTGTACCTTAGCTATAGTTTGATTCCCTCAAGCGGCCAGAATGAAAACCACAGGCCAAACCTCCAGGAACTGAAGTCTTACAATTATTCTTTACAAGCAGTGTGCCTGCTAAAGTTTTATGATGCTTTATTCTGATTGAAAGAAGGATCTCTTGTCTGCTTCTGGTAACGGGGCATAATCCTTGGAACTTCTTTTTATTTTAGTGCTCAAATCACAAAAATCATTGTTTTCAACTTGTCAACTGTTGGTTGGCTCTCCCTCAACAGATGGTAGTTATTATTCTGTTTGAAAATAAGTCTAACGGGCACATCTGTGTACTAATCTACTATTTAATAAAGCATGTTTATAAACTATCTTCAAGATAGCTTTGCCAGCTCGACCCTCCAAAACAGCCAGTTTCTCCAAGAGGACTGATTTCTTTAGTGGGGAGATCAGTTGTAATTTTGGGAGATTCCAACCTACCTGCAACCATATTTCAAAATCACAGCAAACTTGGAACGAATATATCCAAGAAATTCTGTCATGAGTACAATATAGGTTTGTAGACAAATGAGAGAAAGCATTCTGTGCTTGCTGATTGAGTATGGCAGTTGTAGAGCTGTACTAAATTAACTGCTGAAAAGCGCTAAGGCCACAATCGTTCCTTTAGTGGTCACTGTGCTCTAAGTGAAAAATTCTTTATCACAAATCACCTTGCATGAACTTAGGTTGTAAGATGTATGGTCACATGTCTTGCACTGCATGATGATTTGTTTTGCTTTCAGTCTAAGAATTTACCTTTAAAACCATATTTACACCCTGACTCTGTGCAAAACTGTACAATAACCCCTTGACATTCTTAAGTACCAATGTAGACAATCAACCCAATACGCATTAAACTGAAAGAGTTCTAAAAGAGAAAGTGCCCCAACAAAACAATGAAATGAAAGCATTGAAACTAAATCATACATGGTACAAATAAAACTGATAATTAAAAACCAACACACATGTATATCTCCGATTATTTACATTCAAGCCATAATTCATAAATCAGACCAGACCAATTGGTTTAATGCTATTAAACTATACTAAAAAACTGGTGAAGATCCAAGTCCTCTGTTTTTAACTAACATGTTAAACCAATTCGTTGAAGGACAAGGTGTTTCATCAATTACATACACTGGATAATAATTTTTTGCCTTAAAGTTTAAATATGCAAGGCTCTTCAAAACGTATACCACAAGATTCTTGCCTGCAAAATACAGATGGAGTCAACATGGTTAACTTATATAGATGTAGTTTAATTGTATGAATTTTAAACTTTTCCCCCATAAACTGTTTAGAATCTTGGAATATTAACAATATAACTTCATAACACAGTTGCAATTTTTTGTAGAAGAAAACATCTTTGCTCATTTTTATTATTATTAAATATATGTAAATCTAAACACGGCCATTGGCTAGTATTAAAACAGATCTTTCATTTGCTGTTCAAAAACCAAGCCACTTGCCAGTCTGTTTTAAATAGAATAAACTCAAGAGAGCAAGCAAAAAGCAGAAGCAAGGAAAACATTTGGAGTGAACAAATGGAAAATGTCAGTTGGGTATACTATTGCAGTTTATCTGTGTGACACACACTTTCATCAGCATCTGAGATTTTCCATTTTTTATACCAAAAGGGCAAATCAAAGGGTACAGACTTGGCTTTTAAGAAGAAATAACTGCATTAATTGCTAGAGTGTGTTTTCCCAGCATTTACACCATTATAGTTGAGCAGAATATTTTCCTGAATTGGCAGAAAAACATTTGTAAGCACAGAGACATTACTCAACATTTCTAGTTTAATTTTGGGATTAGCTGGGGTCTAGACTTCTCAAAGTGCTTACTGTCTTCTTGTAAACATGTGGTTTGGAATACTGCACAGTTCTGATACAACTTTCTTGTACAGTAAGTGTTTGGGCCCTTGCACAGTGACAGAAACAGCAAAAATATCAAGAAATGCCTGTAGTGAGCAAACCCACTCCCGCTTTTCCCTCCCAACATAACAGAGTTGGTCAGTTTAAAAGGCCCAAGTATAAATGAGAGCCTTATAATTTAATCTATGGCCTTAATACTTAGTCAAGCCCTTAGTTGAGGCCCTAGAAAGAATTGTGGGAAGGAGAATAACCACCTGGAAATCTCATTTGAACCTCCCAAATTTCTCCTCAGATCATTTTCAGTTCTTATCAGATTAAGTTTCAAGGGTTTCCCCTCCTTTTAGTTAATTTTCAAAGTGATATTTTTCTGTGTCCTTGAGTATGAAGAAACCTGTACTTTGACTATGAGTGTTCCAGTTTTGCTTAGGATTACTAGTTTTTCTGCTATGGTGGAAGACCACCTACTGGCAAGAACTGCAGCCTACCCCAACTCTGATTAAAAAATTGCCATTGGTTAGTGTTGCCAGTTCTCCATGGCCACTGGTAGGGGAAGGACGTTAGAGTTGTCAGATCCAGATTAGGAAACTCCCGGAGATTTGGAGATGGAACCAGAGGAGGACAGGGACAGAGGAACAGCAGTGGCGTAGTGGTTAAGAGCAGGTGTACTCTAATCTGGAGGAACTGGGTTTGATTCCCCGCTCTGCCGCTTGAGCTGTGGAGGCTTATCTGGGGAGTTCAGATTAGCCTGTGCACTCCAACATAGGCCAGCTGGGTGACCTTGGGCTAGTCACAGTTCTTCAGCCTCACCTGCCTCACAGCGTGTTTGTTGTGAGGGGGGAAGGGAAAGGAGATTGTAAGCCCCTTTGAGTCTCCTTACAGGAGAGAAAGGGGAGATATAAATCCAACTCTTCTTCAGTGCAGTACAATGTCACAGAATCTACCATCCATTTTCTCCAGGAGGACTGATATCTGTAGTCTGGAGATGAGCTGTAATTCTGAGGGTTCTCCAGGTCCCACCTGGAGGCTGGCATCCCTACCATCAGTGCAACAGTGTTACTTCACTTCGGTATGGTTTTACCATAGACTATCCAGTGATTCCTAGAGAGGCATGATATCACTTATGGGTTTCTCTGGAAGTTATGTATCACTATAGTGTTGATAGCCCATCCCCATCCCCCACCCTATCCCTGACCCCTGCCAGTTACCAGACTCTAGTTTTTCTGCCAGTTGCCAGACCCTAGTTTTATTATCATATGAAATTCTGGGAAGTTAAAGGTGGAATGTGAAAATAGAAACTGGAAGCAGAGTGCAACTACAGAAAATGTATTATCAAAAATTATAAATGTACATTAAATTTTAAGAAATGTTGTGTGTGTGTATGTTTAGCCTATTTGGTTGCGTACTGAGAGTTGAAGATACTTTCATTTTGATTAGTTTTTCTTTTAAAGTTAAAAACACTCGTGTTTAGATCAGATTTTGACTATTTTCAAATTCACACCCCTGAGAATGATTAGGGAGAAACTTCCAATGAATTCAAATTAAAGAATAATTTAAACAGATGGATAGTTATGGAAAACGTATATCATTAAAAGGACAAGTGTCAACAAACAAAAATAATTAATGATGATCACTGACAACAGGTGGATACAAAATGAAAAGTGAGTGGAAGATAAATCTGCATTTTGTTGACAACCTAGGTGACAGGATCTAGGTATAACCTGTGGCAGCTGGGTCTGAACAGCTGGCTTTTCAGCTCTAGCACTAGGAAAACTAGGCTCATTTGATATTTGTATATAACAAAGAACATGGTTTTCTTGTTCTTCCTTCCTGCAGAAAGTTAACATTTCCCATTGATTGCATTTGACACAATGAAGCTACTGCTTTGCAAAGAACCACAAAGAACCACATACTTACTGGTCTTTAAACAAGCTGACTGGACATTCAGTATGTGTAACTTGTCTGAATAGAACCATATGCGTATTGGTGCCATCAAATAACTTTTGGACATAATTCAGAATTGGTAATATTAAGGATATGATATATAAAACTGCTTGATAAATTGTCATTATTCCTTCTTAAAATGCTTGTTACTGCCCCATCTCCTATTAGCTCCCATTGGAAACAATGGGGGCACCCCCTTTGGGAGTCCATAGTTTTGGACCCCCTTGACCAAACTTCACAAAACCTGGGTGGTATCAGTAGGAGACCCTCCTACTGAAGTTTGGTTCATGGGGGCCAAAGTTATGGACCCTCAAATGTGTAGCTCCCATCTCCTGTTAGCTCCCATTGGAGTGTTTTTTCAAAAAGGTGCATATACAAGCAGGTCCAGGAAAATCCCGTGATAAGGGGGGGAAGCGCCAGAAACGGGACTGATCTGTGTTCTGCTGTTCGGCAGTGGGGAGATTGCGAGGAAACCTAGATATTTCGGGTGACTATCCCAGGATTAATCGCCAGTGGGAAATCGCCCATAGAAGCGCTCAAGCTGGAAGAAAGGAAGGCAGGAGCCTCCTCACATTTTTATGCTATGTTTTCTATAGTCTGCAAGCCTACATGTATAATTGGTTCTGACTCCAGTGCAGTATTACAATAGGATAACATATTGCCATAGTATCTATTAATGTACACTAATGCATATAAACTAGTGAAAAAAATAATGTGGAACTCCCAGCATGATATTGCAGAATGCAGTAAAATTTGATAAAGTGTTGTTTTCCTTCTTCCTTTCCACAAGCATTTCTGTGTAACTTTTGGAATAACAGGTCTGCACGGATAATAAAAGTATGAGAAATGTATATCTGATCCAGATTTTGGTATATAGTTGCTATTAGTGCTGTCAATATTCACAAAGGACACCCTTATTATTTCTATAGACGATTTGGCCCAAATTATTTTTCCTGTTTATTGTACTTTTTACTGGCAAAACATCAACAAATATACTAAAATGTCTCTGCCAGGAGTTTTGCATGAGTGTAATTGCCTGACTACAGCAAATCTATAACTCTTTAAAATGGTAACAAAGGGATTTGCTATTTAATATACATTTTAGATATCACACAACTATTGCTTAAGCTCTTAACAGTATTGGACACTAACTTTTTTTTAAAATCCAGATTTATTGAGGTATTTACAGAGCAGTCACAGAAACTGGCTAGGAATAAAAAGAGCTTGTGGTAAGATGTGTAATATCTGCCCCCAAGTACATCTGGTACCGTGTTTCCCCAAAAATAAGACAGTGTCTTATATTAATTTTTGCTCCCCAAGATGCACTATGTCTTATTTTCAGGGGATGTCTTATTTTTCCGCTCCACAGCTGCATGCTCTGGTGTTCTGTTCGACGGGCATGCTTCCAAACAAAAACTTTGCTACATCTTACTTTTGGGGGATGATTTATATTTAGCACTTCAGCAAAACCTCTACTACGTCTTATTTTCAGAGGATGTCTTATTTTTGGGGAAACAGGGTATTTTCTGGGGTCTCAGATCAGCCTCTGTTGATCATGCGAGTATTTGAGTTTTTGTATTCTGCCCTCATCTTATATAAAAAACCTTACTACAGTAAGCATGGTGTAGTGGTTAACTCCTCAGCTCCACCTGTCTCACAATGTGTCTGTTGTGGGAAGGGGAAGGGAAGCCACTTTGAAACTCCATAAAGGTAGAGAAAAACAGGATATAAAAACCAACTTTTCATCTTTTTAAAATAAATTTCACATCTAGGTAAGAGACATGAAGACGGGAATTTGGGAGCCAACTGTGACATTTTTGTTAGCATTATTAGAGGTATGATGGAGCATGATTTGGTTCATAATTGGCACAGAATAATTGAAATTATGTTAAGATTTGTGATAGGGAAATTTGCCAAGAAAAATCAAATTAGTGTTGAGATTGTGTACCACATTTTTCCTTCAGAATTAACACCGAACAAGTTGGAGGTTAGGAACTGGCCTTAGCATAGTTGTAGTCATATCTCAGGAGTTGATTTTCAAAGGAGGCTCAGAAGTTCTGCTGTTTGACCTTGTGGCACACAACACATCTATCTTGCTATTATTTAATGTCTCCTAAAATTACCAGGGGTTGTGGCTTGGGGATGTACTAGAGTCATGTATAATCAATTGGCTGATTTCAAGCAGTGTTGGTTTGGAGTCTGTAATAGACAGGATCAGTATGAGTAAAATAAAAATTAATCAAGATAAATATGGAATTGCTTAAGGTTAAGAGGCCAACTGATACAGAGAAGTTGAAGATTGGCTTGTCTTAAACTGAATCACTATGAAAGATTCACAGCCAGAAATTCTTCTGGACTTGGCTTTGTATCTCTTCAGGAGGTAGCTATGGTCAATCATTCATTTCACCAGCATTTATTGAACCCTTTTCTGGGTGGTAGGGACCTTGCTTTTTTCTGCATACTACGGCAACATTTCCACACAACCAAAATAAAACATTTTGAGGCAGGTAATAAAACACTTCCCTTAGGAATTCTGCTTTGTTTTTCCCTAAACATAGTTTATTTTTGGCCTCAAAATGTTTTAAATGGATTTTAGCAATTCTTTTGTTGAAACATTTTCAAAACGTTTTGATTTGTTGCATGTATTTCTTTAAAACATTTCCCATGCAGTCTTTGGTGCCATTTTCTGAGCATGCTCTGTTGGCTCACCTGGTTATTTTCATCATTTTTTAACATTTATTTTGGTGGGTTTAATCTTTAAGGCCTCATGTACACAACCTAAGAGAATCATAGCTTTGAAGCAATGTAACACCAAATCCATGGAGAATTTTAACAAAACCAGAACGATCACAAAATGGCAGCAAGGAATCATTTCGAGGTTGTGAGTTTAGACTAATGGGAGAGATTGAAAACATTCTGCAAATGTTTTGTAAGTGTTTTCAGGGATCTGTGCAGAAGCAGTCCTTACTTAACTACCACAATGTTCTTTACATGGAACTGCCCCTGAAGGAAGAGGGTCCAAATTCAATTTACTAGGTTGTAAAGTAGTAGTTGTAAAACCTTGTTCCCAGGTCTTGGAGAAAACATTTTCTTTTCTTACCAAGAGCTGAGATTAACTACTAACTCCTATTATGGATCTCCCTACCGAGCAGTACCTTCTTCTACAGCTCCTGTTGTATGGAATTCTCATTTCTTGAATTTCTAGATGATTCTCAATTTTTAAAAAGGCAGTTTAAAACCTACTTTGGTAAGACCTTTAATTTAGTTTCTCATTTTTACGTTGTCTTCTACTTTCTAGGTATTTTAGTTTCGTTATTCTGTAATTGATTTATTTTTACGGTTTTTGTTTGGTTTTATATAAACATTATATATAGATAGAAATAATAATGACAGTGGCAACTTGCTTTTGTATTCAGATATGTAATTTGACTATTTCACCTTCTTTCTATATTGCATTCTCTAAACTCTGAACCAGCAAGATTTGCAGTAGGCAAAATATGTGATTATGGAGAAAGCATTTGCTGATCAGATCATATGTAGGAGGAAAATACTGAGAAGTTGAGTCATTTCATTTAAAGAGACTGGGATAAATTAGATTTCTTGGTTTAGAAGTATGTGCAATTCAGGCAGAGAAATATGAAAGTAAAAACAATGTTAGCCATAAGAAGTATTCTGAACCAAAGATTCTGTGAAAGTTTAGAATAACAAGTAGAGTTGTAAGCACTTATTTTACTTGTTTAAGAACACTTCTTAAAAATGGTGACGTGAGAGAATGTTAAAAGAAGTATTTATTGAATTGTGTATTTAGTAGTCCATCTGTAGGCATCATTTTATCTTGTATCCAGAGACTTTTCCCTCACAACACAACTAAAACTTCTAACAGATCTTATAAAAAGAACCATTATAGCTTTTTTTGTCTGCATAGCGCAGAAAAATAAAGTGATCACGCAGTAACTGAAGACATTTTTCAGAGAATCACTTTAAAAGAGGATTCATTTAAAATGTTTTGAGGCTGGAAATAAACATTGGGGTGGGGTGGGATGGGGGTGGGGTTGAAAACAATGCAGAACTCCATGGAGGAAAATTTTTATTTCCTGCCTCAAAACATTTTCTTAGTACAGAAGCTAAGTGCATCTTTTCCCCCAAAGCCACCTGCAAGATGTCTCCTGCCTGGCTGTGCAGAATGCAGAGCTCAGGAAGTGTCTTATTTTTCTTGCCTGTTTTGTTATCCAGTCAGTTTCACCCTCAGCTTGCAGTGCACCAGAGATTTTGTGTGTAGCTGAAGTGAGTCTCCCTACTGCCATTTGTTGAAGTCTGCCTCAGGAAGTTTGCTCTGCAGGCTCTGATCCTGGGCACTTAATTATATTCAGCTGGTCTGCTGATTACGGCAATTTATAGTTTTCCTATTTAAAAATTTTTAATGAGCTAGTTCTGTAACTATGGAGACACAAATACAAGACTCTTAGCCACTCAGAAGACCCATCTACCTCCCTTTGAGAAGCATTGGGTTGACCTGCCCTCTGCAGGCTGACAGTTTTTTCTTACTGCACAGAAAAACTAAGTTGGTCCATGGAGTACGGGTCAACCCAGTACTTTTCAGTGGGAGGTAGACAGGTCTTCCAAGTGGCTAAGATTCCCAAATTTATGCCTGCATAATTACATAGATAGCTCACTGGTTTTTAAATATATAAATTATATATTGCCAGAATTGGCAGAATCAGCTAAGTACAACTATGTACTTTTGGGGCTGAAAAGGCACCCAGGATTGGAGCTGGCAGAGCAAACATTCTGGGGAAACGGTCAGCAAATGGCGGTACGAGCAATTGCTTCAGCAGCACACAAAATGTTGGGCACAAGCTGAGGGCGAAACTGACCAGTGAGCAAAAATGTTGGGTTCAAAACAGCCTTTTTTATCCTCTGATGTATTTGCTGTCTGGAAAGCACACCAGAAACTGCTTCATTTTATGATGTCCCTCATATGTCTTGGTTTGGGTGTGCAGAGTGAAAAGAGCCAGTCACCTGTTTTAAAGATGTCCCACAGACATCTTTTTTGTGCTGCGGAATGGACCTATCTGTCTTATGTTGCTAACTGTCTTATCTATCAATTTTTACACACATATCTATATAAATATATGAATATTCTTTCTTGGAGCAGTGAAAATGGAGTTGCCTTCTAGACCAGTGATTTTGTCTTCTTTGAGTAAGCTCATAATAGGTTTCATGAAACATCTGGAAGAATAAGTCAAAGGGTGGTGGAATTCCCACAGGAGAATGCATGTCGAACAAGAGTAAAAGGCTTGTTGAACAAATCTGAGAATCAGGTAGTACATCAGCAAGGCTTGCCATTGGATTGAGACAAGAAATACCATTTTTACATACCCTTCTCCCCAGAGCCTACCCTAAATATTACAAAACATGTTAAATCATAAGAATGAAATCCCACAGCCAGTCCTGACAAATGGTGAAGTAGATAGCCTAATGATGTATCTGGGTTTGGAAGGTACTGATGAATATAAAAAGTATATAAGAGTCGCAGGATGAAACCTGGAGTTTTACTGGTAGAACAGTAGACACTTTTACTGGAGCTTCAACAGCATGCTTCAACCTGGAAATAATTTTAATAAGCAGGATGAAAGTCATTAGGTAAACTTTATTAATAGTATAAACATTGATATCCTGATGGGCCAAACAAAACCCAAGTGAATTTGGCAGAATACCATTCTTAATTGAATAAATAAATTACAGTTATTTTGAAGGGAACATCTGAGAAAATAAATGTTTTTAAATCCACATTAAAAATAGTGAGCTCAAACAGTGAATTCCAAAATTTAAAGCACAACTTTTCAAAGATGAACTGGAATATTATAGAAACCATACTGCAGTTTTCCTAAAAAAACCAACAGCAACTATTCAGTTTTGGCCAAGAAAACTTTGTTCATGACTGCCATAAACTTAGCCAGCAGTTGTGATCCTTCCTTCTCCTTTCTTTGCAGGGATTCTCAGGCATTCAAAAGTCTTTGTTGTTAATAGGTATAGCCAGAGATATAAGCCTTTAGGCACAAACTTGAGGACAGGAGCAAAAGGTTTCATGGCCCTTGGAAACCTTGGGGGTCTCATGGCACATTTTTGTAGATGATGGGTCTGAGCTTGAAAAGATCAGCCTCGGCTGGCCCAGTGTTTGGATTTTACAACTTATGCTTCATTCAGTCAAGCAAGAGTTAACTGCTGAAGTCACATGCCTAGAATCGCATGAGCTTCTGGAAAGATTTCTCAACTTTCTTCTTCTAGCAAAAGAGGAGAAACAGACACACAGGCACATATACATGCACAGCCAGCCAGACTGAGCACTTTCATAGACAAAGTTTGCTGTTCCTATGTCTAGTGTAAATTCATTTGCAGTAAAGTTCTACAAAAGTAAAGATCTGCAAAACAACTCACTTGTATCTCTGCCCTAATATTCACTCTTCTAATTCATTGCAATACCAACACCCAGTGTAGCCAATCTGATCTCTGAACTAAGCAGGGATGACTTCAATTACCTTGTTTCCCCGAAAATAAGACAGTGTTTTATATTAATTTTTGCTCCCAAAGATACGCTATGTCTTATTTTCAGGGGATGTCTTATTTTTCTGTGTTCTGTTCGTCGGGCATGCTTCCAAACAAAAACTTTGCTACGTCTTACTTTCGGGGGATGCTTTATATTTCGAACTTCAGCAAATCCTCTACTATGTCTTATTTTCAGGGGATGTCCTATATTCGGGGAAACAGGGTAGTACTTGGATGAGAGACTACCAAGGAAGCCCAGGGTTGCTATGCAGAGTTAGGCAATAGCAAACCACATCAATTTGTCTTTTGCCTTGAAAACCCTTTGGGGTCACCATTGATCAGCTGTGATTTGATGGCACCTTCCACCACCAGGATGTCATCTTGTGTAGCTCTATGTGTTATTTTTACAGTTATTGTTTGCTTATTTATTTAAATTATATCATTGTAACAAACTCCACGTCAAGGCAAAAGGCCAGGCAAAAAGTGCTCAAAGAGATAAATAAAACAGTCTCCCCTGTGGATCTGTAGCATTACATAAATATTTATACCAACAGCACAATCCTATTCAGAGTTACTCCATTTAAATGAATGGGCTTTGACTGGAGTAACCTTCCTTTAGGATTGCACTGTAAATGATGTGGTGGATGAGCAGCATCTCTCTGCATGTTTGATGCAGGAAAGGCGAAGGACGGTATGGCCAATGGCCACATTGAGCTTTGAGTTATGGTAGGATAACCAAACCTAATCATTCAGCCTTTTAGGGAGTTCACACTAATGTAATTGCTGACGGGGTGGGGGGAGTATAAGAAATGGCACAATGTCCAGAGGTGATAAACCTTAATTTCTTCCAAACATAATCCTGACATCCGTGTTTTGGAGTAAGGTGGCAAAGACATTTTGGCTGTCCCTGAAGTCAGGTACATTGTTGCAGTCATCATACACTGACCATTTGGAGAGTCAGCTATATTCAAGAATGAAAGAGTAATTGCAGTTCTGATTAATTCAGTACTTCACAGTTTTGTTAAACCTAAAGCGAAAGAATTCATACTGCAATCAGTTTGCAATCTGCAAGCCACTTATTTCTGGACAATACTAGTTGCGAAGGTGCTTGTAAATTACGCCCCATGCATCTTCTTTTAGAAATACTATCAGGAAAAGTTCCTTTTAATCTGTGTATTGAAGCCTTTTCTCATGACCATCTCCTTTTTTCAGCTCTTTCTATCAATACTAGACAGTAGCAGACAGATATATCTGTAACAATAAGTCGCCTTATATATCTGAATCAAACAGTGCTGCATTTTGCTTCTCCTGGGTAAGTTGGCTGCCTTTTATTAAAGTACAATAAGACTTCTGTGCCTTTATCTTTCATCTTCATCTGTACTGAAACTAACTCTTTAGTTTTCCCATTAGTAAAAACTATGGGTTGTAGAATCCACAGTACTTTGAGCAAAGCTCTGCTTAGAGCAATGAGTATGGAACCTTTTTGCCTCCTGCTCCCACTGTAATTCACTGTGCAGGCTAAGATATTTCCCCAGGGGTCAGGTAACCCCAGGAACAGTTCCAGGTATTATCCGGAGATAAATGTTGAGTAGATTTTTGAGTAGAAAATTTATCAAAAAACCACTTTCAGCAAACCATTGCCTCTACTTCCACAGATGGTGGTGCCTTCCAGTCAGTAAAAATCAAGTTTGGAATGGACCCAACCTATTGTCTTAAAATTCTCAGCCACCAAGAAACAATAAATATGTCTTAGCCCAATTGTTTCAGGTAATATTTCTGCTGAACTTTCTTTTAAATAATCCTTACATTTTATATCTACAATGTCAAACTTTTTTTACTGTCCCATATAAGGAGGTGAAAATATATAGTGGTGTTGATGCTTGAGACTGTACTTGTCAATCTCATCTTTTACATTATTTGTTGGGGATCTCCTGGATTAATAGGTAGTTGGGGAATTTTGGCTCCTCAGGTCAAGTTAGGTGATGAGTTGGGAGTTTGCTGGAATCTTTTGCAACAGCTGTAAATGTCAAGATGTGACATCAGCTGTGTTTACATTATATCATTTTTATTTTAAGTATTTCTAATCTTGTATATCATCATCTACTGGTTTCTGCTGAGTCATGTAATCTTTTAGGGTCTGACAATATGAGCACACAGTAGATATCCAGGAAGAAATGAAGTAGCCATATCTCTGCATAATATCATAGTCAATGGCAGAGTCTTATGTTGGCCTAGAGCAACTCATGGTCAAGACCTTCAGATGGGCTGCAAAGCTATACCAACTGGATCCTAAGCCCCCATAGGATCTTCATTTTTTGATACCTTGGAAGGACCTGATGTCATTTATGAATGCATAGAAAGTACATCATGTGTATCAGTTTGCATGAGAAAAGCAGAAGGCAAGGATGTAGGTAAGGGGGGGTTTCTCGGGTTCAAACCCCCCCCCATTGCATGTCTGAAGCACCGCTCTCCGTTTGTGGGTTTTTTGTATTTCTTAATGTTTTTTGGGTTTTGGCCTGCAGGGGGCGCAGTTTTAGGCTAGCAGCACTAAACTTTCAGGGATTGTTTGGGAGACTCTCCTGATGATACTACTTGGGTTTGGTGAGGTTTGTTCATGGGGTCCAAAGTTATGGACTCCCAAAAGCGGTGCCCCATCCCCCATTGTTTCCAATGGGAGCTAATAGAAGATGGGGTCTACACCTTTGAAATTGGAAAGAAATAATTGTTGGCACGTATAAGGCTAAAGCCTTGAAAACAAACCATTTTACAGATGCAAATAATTGTGTCATTTTAAAATGTTTCTTTCTCCCAACTTCAGCCTCTTACCTTGACACAACTGGTCTGTCCACCTGGACCCACACCACAGTAACGTCAGCAATATACTGCAATGCTCTGTACACTGGTGTGCCCTCAGAATCAGTAAGAGAACTTCAGTTGGTGTAGAATGCCACAGCTCAGCTATTATCAGGAGCTAAATGAAACGTGTGTATTACTCCCATTCTACAATCACTCTACTGACTGCCCATCACCTATGGGTTCAAGTTGATATTGGCCATCACATACAAAGTCCTCCTGGGCCTTGGGCTCTCATATCTGTGAAACCATCACCTCCCCTGTGGACCACCTCAACAGCTTTGCCAATCTGAATAATCTTCTGAAGGTGCCAACGTGCAAAATGGCAAAATCAACAGCTGCCTATACACGTGCCTTTTCTGTTGTGGCCCCTATCTATGGCACAGCCTGTCTGTCAGAAAGGTGGTCAGAAAGGCTCCCACTCCACGGGCTTTCTGCAAACTATGCAAAACTGAATTATTCAAGAGGTTTTTTATGCAAGCAGTAGAGTTGCACTATAGCAGTGATGGCGAACCTTTTCGAGACCGAGTGCCCAAACTGCAACCCCAAACCCGCTTATTTATCGCAAAGTGCCAACACAGTAATTTAACTTGAATACTGAGGTTTTAGTATAGAAAAAACGGTTGGCTTCAAGGCGCAGGTTACTCGGGAGTAAGCTTGGTGGTAGTCAGTGACTTTGCTTTGAAGCAACTGTGCAACACTTCGAACGGGTGAATCACGACCCTAGGAGGGTTTACTCAGAAGCAAACCCCATTGCCAGCAACCAAGCTTACGCCCAGGTAAAGGATCACACTTTTGTTCTTCCCATGAAAATCAGTAGGGCTTAACAGCACTTAACAGGGTTACCTACACTGCTTCCCCAAAACTAGGTCTTAGGTTTAATGATAATAATCTCCCTGAAATAATTACACTATTATCACATGATGAACTGTCTGCATGTGTGCCCACAGAGAGGGCTCTGAGTGCCACCTGTGGCACCCATGCCATAGGTTCACCACCACTGCACTAGAGTAAATGATTTACAGAGATAAATTCTTAGGGACTGTGGTCTATACTGTTGTGCTTAGCTTGCTGAAACTAGGATCCTGCTAAGTAATTTTTGTACTATTTAATATGTCATGTTACTATTTATGATTTGCTTTTGTTCCCATTTTTAGATTTCTTGTTAGTTCTACAACATTAACCATATTGTTAATTGAATGTCCCCCCCTGTCAATTATATTGACTCACTCTATGTAATCCACATTGAGTTCAAGGGAGAGTGATGGACTATAAATAGACAAACAAACAAATAAACAAATAAACAAATAAATAAGGGATCCATACATACCACAGTAGGGATTGATTCCATAAGAGATTCTTGATTATGCAGGTCCAGGCTGTGAACGCTTCAGTAGTCAAAACACGCCAGAATAAATTAAATATCAGTGTGGTAGCAAATAGCAGCTCAAAAACATATAACTTTACTTCAGTGTCATATACAAGGGTTATTCATGTCAGCTAATAATTCTAAAATAGCAAATGTACAGGCTTGGCAACAAAATATTATACTCAATACACACCCTGTCCTCCTTTGCTACAGTCATTAAGTCCTACATCGTTCAGATGTACTATGAAAAAAGCAGAGTACATTACTGAGAGGGAACATTCACCACTTCCTTGTTAGCAAATAACACAGGTTGGGGCATTTTTGCCTTTGCAATTTAAGCAACTTTCCTTTAGCATGGATGGTTACAGAAGTTAGTTGGTTTTCATAGATGCCAGTAAACACTGACTTGCTTGTAGCCCTTGTGTTTTGTGGATGGAAATTTTTCTGAGGCAGATTTAAAAACAAAAATGACACCACTGACATACAACTATGATATATAGAGAGGGTGTCCTGGGTGTCCTGGGTGAGGGGAGGGTAGGATGTGGCAGTTGTCTTAACACAATGGAAAGACACTGTGAGTGTGTGTGTTGGGAGGGGGTCCTTTTGAGTCAACCAACTTAGAATCCAAAAGAACAACATCTACTTCTGTTTCCTCCAATTCCCTCTGCAAATGCCTTGAAGGGTAAAGGTGGTGCTCCCCCTCCCCAAGATTTCTAACAGAATGACTTGCTGGTTGCTCTTTCCTTCCCCGAAATGTATCAACAAAACAAAACCCTCTCACTATTCTTTTTTTAGAAGACCACTGGGGCACTTGCTAGAATGCTGGTATATTTGGATGTTATAGCCAATGGCTCAAACAATAAATACTACTTGACTTGACTTGACTTGACTTGACTTGACTTGACTTGCTAGAATGCTGGGGATGGCCAGAAAGATAGAGCTAGAGTAAGTGAGTAGAAAGAGAGAATGAAAGCTGGAGTAGGGTGGCAGAAATATAGAGAGGAGGGAGTTGGAGTAGGAAGAAAGAGAGAACTGGGGTAGGGAGCCAGAAAGTTAGGAGGACAGGGCAAAAAGAGAGAGAAAGAGAGAGGTGGGTAGCAGGGCAGGAAGAGAAAAATAAGAAAAGGGGTTGCAGGATGGAGAGTAAAAGGCAGAAATGAAGGGGCAGAACAGAAGAAAGAAGGTGGGGTAATGTTCTCTCTCCGCAATTTTCTTGCAGGTCCCCACTCGCTGTTTTTTTCACAAAATGGACTTTACTGCTAGTTATTAAATAATAGGGTTAATTAAATAGACAAAAGGACAGAAAGAACACAACAGGTTTCTTCATTTATATGAATTAAGCCATTACCTGCTTATTTGCACTGATTGTAATGCTGAATAAATGCACTAAAATCTATGGAACTGTTGATGCCAAATGAGGTTCCACTTGCAGGTCCCTAATTGTTACCCACTATTTAATTTCAAACACATTAATGCCATCAAGATGTTTATTTGACCACCCACAATTCACGATGAAACTGAAGTGGTGCCATATTTCCTACTTCAAAACTGACACAGATACAAAGCCAAGATAAGTACAGCAACACAATTGTACAGTGCATATTTCAATGCTGCCTGACTTTTAAAACAAACTGTTAATATTAAATCGAATGTATAAAATTGTAGGAGCTGAGCATGTTCCTCAGTTTTGCAATAAATATCTAGTTTAAAAGGATTCATTGACAATCAAGCATTTGTTTAAAATGTCTTACATGTTTTGTCCCATTGGGAAGATAATCCCAGTACGCAGCTAGAATCTCCTGTTAAGTCTGGGTAACTTTTAAATGGAAACTGCTTATTGCTGACTTCATCTTGAAGAGCTATTTGGACTAATGTAAATGTACTGCAGAACTGTTTACATTTCCTAGCTGTTCTTTCTCTCTTGTGTTTACTGAATATGACAGGTTTAAGTAGACCTAAAGTGGATAATATTTTAATGGTATTGCTGCAACAATTCCAGTTTCCCAGACAGCCTCTCTCCTGCAGTGCCCAAGAAAATGTCCAAGGTGCTGACAGGCCACTGTCTCTGTTTTCAGTGAAATAAGTACGACAGGTATATGCATGGTTGCAGTCTTCAACCAATTCACTCCAAAGCTGTCATGTTACAATATGTGAGATGATCAGGGAAATGCAGCAAACAGTTGAATTTAATGCTTATAGATCTCCAATGGAAACTGCAATTTTTGCCTGCATAGAATACATCACAAAGATTTTCTTCACAATGAGTGTGCAAAGGAAAGGAAGCAAAACACCTGCCATCATCTATGTTCATACTGTATGCGAATTAATTATGCCACAATTTCATTATTGTGCTCTGCATAGTCCTTTTGAGAATCTTAGACAATAGTTATAGGAGCTTTATGTCACATACCTTATACAAAGCCTTCTGTGAACAGAATGCTTTCCCGCAAAAGCCAAGAAGACAAAAGGATCAGACAATATTATTTCATTCTGCATTCTCATGCATCACCTTCCCCCACATCTAGAGTTCAGTAGATGAAAGTATCAGAAAAGCTCCTACTAAACAACTCTTCTTCTGTGATTTTAAATTCTGTAACTAGGTTCCCTTTAGGAACTTTGGAATAATACCTGTGATGGTTTTTTGTATGGAACATTTGTCTGGATAATGCTGGTTGTTATTTTGGCATTATGCCTAATAAAGGTTTTATGTATGTATGTATGTAGTATCAGAAAAGCTGCTAGACAATGGGGTTTCAGTGTGTTAATAAATGTCTAACCCAAAACCATTCCCTATTATAATTATAATAAACACTATGAGTCCGAACAGAATTATTTCTAATACTTGGTCTGACAGTCATTCTTGTGTTTCTGTTGTTGAATTTCATTTTTCTTGGAGGCAGGAGAGACCTTGGAGCCTCTCCACCTCTGTCTTTATACTGTTGGCTCTGCCCCCCCCCCCAGTCTCCATGTGACCAGAGGTGGAGCTTGGGGGGCAGAGCCAGCAGCATCAAGCGAGAGGTGGAGAGACACAAGGTGGAGAGGTGGAGAGCCCCTTGCCACTCTGATCTCCACATAGAAATTGGACATGGGGCCAACTGGCTGGCCCTACACCTGATCTCCATGTGGAGATGGGGGTGGGATAACCCTGGATGACACAACTCCCAATCTCCATGTGGGTTAGGGGCAGGATCAGATAGGGGGAAGGGCCATGACAGCCGACATTCAGCTGCACCCCTGTTCCCAATGGGGCATAGGTCAGGAGGCAGTGCTCAGGGTGAGACCCAGGTGCCGTTTTAACTAGTTATATCCCTGATCTCCAAAGGACCTCTCCCTGAAATCTTAATTCCCATGCAGGAGCATGTGGGAGAAGATGGTTTTTCAAGTACCCTGGTCCCAAGCCAAGTAGGGCTTTAAAGAACAAAACCAACACTTTGTATTGTGCTCAGGACCAGAATGGTAGCTAGTATAATTGCTGTAATAATGTCACATGGTCCCAATAACTTACACCTGCCAGCAGTCTTTATATTAACCATAGAACCTCAGCCTTGGAAGAATTAAGTTTCAGCTTGTTTACCCACATGCAACAAATAAATAAATAAACCCATTACTGATTCCAAGCACTGGTTCAAAACATCAATAGCATTTTCAGAATTAGGTGGAAATGAAAAATAGAGCTGGATATCATCCACATATTGGTGACACAACAGCCCAGACTTCCTAATGACTTCAGCCCGTGATTTCATATCGATATCACATAGAATGGGGGGTAAGATTGAACCCTGCAGAACCTCACAGGTTAATGACCATATAGCAGGGCAGAAATCCCCAGTCACCATCTTCTGCAACTCTCCTCCTTGATAGGACTCAACATGGTGCCCCTTACTTCTAGCACTGAGAGAGTTTGAATAGGTACTATGGTTGATAGTATCAAAAGCCACTGAGAGATCCAGCAGAACTAGCAGGGTCACATTGCTCCGTGTAGTTCTTGGTAGAAGTCATCAGCCAAGGGGACCAGAGCAGTCTATGTTCCAAACCTTAGCCTGGAGCAAGATTGAAATGGATCCTGTCCAATCAGAACAGTTGGCTAACTGTACAATCAAATCTGACTGTTCCAACTAACACTTCTGTGCATTGTATTTCTGCTTTCTGCTAATCACTGCATCGTCTCATTGGCTTTCTAATTCTACAGAAGTATTGGTCTGATGTTTACATAAACTATTTCAATCTCTGAAGTAGTGCATGCTAGGTAGGAAAAAGGTTTTGCCTGAATATGTTGGTAGATCACCCTCTCCTCAGGAGACAAATCTGTGTTTTCAAATTCTGGCTACATAAGCTGGGAGAGGGAAGGAGGAAGGAGGGAATCAAAATTCTAGGCTCCCTGATTATAGGCATCCTTTTAAAAAGCAACATGTCTGAATATTCTGAAGTGCATCATCCATCCCTCCTCTTCTTGTGACCTTCCAGTTCTCATACTCCTATCACTTACTTTGCATACCTACCTAAGTAGTAATTTGTTGTACCTAATGATTAATTTTCAAATTGTTTCATATGTTGATAAACTTAGTGCTCTGGAAAAAACCCTCTGTATGTAGCCATTGTCACTTCTGGGCTATTTGTTCATGCATAATCACTTCATTCAACTTCAGTCTTTGTTTTGCTCTGTACACCTTCAAAATATGTACTATACAGATAATACACTGTTTCAATAGAAACATTCCACAGATCTTATTACATTTTCAGTTTTCTAACTCTTTCTGGCAGAAAATGTAGTATACCACTTCATTTAACAAGACAACCCTCATCTCTTAAAGCTAGTACCAGTAATAAAAATTGTTTATTTTTCATCATGAATAGAGAAGCACTGACATGTGGCTTCATGAGCAAGAGAAACTGAGAGTACAAATAAATAATTCAAATGCAGATCTCTCTCATCTGTCCAATGACTTTGGATTTAATTCTGAATGTTATTTTCTGTTTGAAGGGATTCCACAGAGTTTTTTCAGCGCCCACAATCATTCTTTCCCTCTTTCCTACTGACAGAAAGCTTAAAAGTTTTTCAAGGCACTATTATGTAATAAAATTCAGGAAGTTGATTAACATTCACGTATATGTCTTGCTCTATACTAAAAACTTAATATGCTATTTTGGGGTCCTAACTTAACATCTTATATATGACATGTAATATACATAGCTTAATTATGTATCTGTAATATTTATTTTTATTGCAACATTTAGCTCAACATTCAATTCCTTCGTATGTGCCCATCCATGTGTCCAACTGTTAAAATATACACATTTCTAACAAAGTTCTTCAATTGATAGATCGATAGCTGTTCAATACCCTGCTTTACAAACTCCCTAGGTGTTATTGCATTAGTGAAAAACAGCTGTCATCTATAGTCTAGATAAGACAGTATATTAAAAGAGCTGTTTATAGACCTTTATGATATAAGTGAAAAATCTAAATATTGGTAAAGAATCATTCTACAGAAGTATCTGTGTTAGTCTGTTGTAGTGAAATAGTCCATTGGCACTTAGAAGACTAGGGCTCATTCCGCACACGCAAAATAATGCACTTTCAAGCTGCTTTCACAACTGTTTTTGCCATTCCGCACAGCTTCAAAGAGCCCTGAAAGCAGCTTGAAAGTGCATTATTCTGCGTGTGCGGAATGAGCCTAAAACTATTTATTCTGGCTTTTTTAAAGTCACAGCTCACTTCTTTAGATGACACTACATTTGGCTGTTCCTAGTCTTTGCTGTGTATAGGGAAACATACAGAAATATAGGCAAATACACATGTCTTTATAATATCCGAATGACAAAATGGGAATCTGGAAGTCATCTAAAATAATTCTATAAGCTATACATTATAGATCTTGTTTGGAAGTTGCACCCACTTTGTCATGCCCCCACAAAGGCTTTTGTTATTTCCCCATTAAGCTTTAGTTTCCCCATAGTTAGCATGGGTTTAGTTCATTGTTAAGTCTTCTAAGGGAGGGTATTTAAGTTAGCCCCTGTCCCTTTAAGACATTTACCAATAGGCAGTTTCCTTTCTTTACCCAGCAATCCCCTGTTTTAGTTCTAGGAGTCAGTCAGAGTGATGTGTTAAGAGTAGTTGGAGACTGGAATACTTGTGACGTACATATTAGTATATGGTGGTCCATGGAGCACAAGTTAAGTTTAACAGCAGTTAGAACTAGACAAAGACTGAAAGAACTGAAAGGAAGCAAGACACAGTGGACTTTCTTGAAAGCAGCCAAGAGAAGACACAGTCTACAGCTTCAAACCTGCTCAAAACAAGCAAGTACTCTGATTTAATTAGACCAGGGGTAGGGAACCTGCGGCTCTCCAGATGTTCAGGAACTACAATTCCCATCAGCCTCTGTCAGCATGGCCAATTGGCCATGCTGGTAGGGGCTGATGGGAATTGTAGTTCCTGAACATCTGGAGAGCCGCAGGTTCCCTACCCCTGAATTAGACCCAAGAGAGGAGTTAGGGTCTTGATTTCTCTCCAGTAATAAACCTATTGTTGAACTGTTGAACCTGGCTTGTGTCTCCCCACTCTGTCCTAGCCAAGCACAGGGCATCAAAAATAAATGCACGGGGGGTGGGGGGTGGGCAGAACACACTTAAAACTTCCCCCTTGCAATTGGAATAGGCCATTTGTCATAAAAGAAGGGTATTTTTAAACATGAATGAACTTCTAAACAAGCAGTCTTATATAGGTAATTTTGTAGTGCTACAGTTCCAGAAGAAGACTGCAGAGGCATACCGTCCATGGGGACATGGAGTATCCCGGCCTCTCCTGCAGCATGGTGCCCCAACTGGTGCCTGGTGGCTCCCTCCGTGCCGGAGTGCTGCTCACCGACTGAGCCGCCTGCTGACATGGCGCCCACCTGAGCCCCCCACCTGAGCTGCCCACCACTAAGCCCTGCCTTCCCTGTTGGCTGCTATAAGTGGGGCACAGTGGGGGGGGCATGGGGAGCTGAGCATGAGGGTGCGGGGAGCTGGGCATGAGCGGGGTGTGTGTGTGGGGAGCCAGTCATGCCCCGGGTACCATTTTTGCCCAGTACACCTCTGGAAGACTGTACTACATTCCTTATATCTGGAACTTTTCTTACACTTTGAAGTGTCAGGTGGGATTTGGGGATGTTTTCTATTTGCATTTCTCAGTTTCCTGTTTCACTGTTATGTTGTTCTGAATATTTGAGTCTCTCAGCTTTAGCACATAAAGAACTTTGAGGAGGCAAACAGAGAAAAGTAAAAATAGAACTATATTTAATATCTATTTAGAAATTTTATAAAAGGATGTAAACTTTTAATATGTTTCCTTGTCACATTTGCATGCGGACCTCAAGACAGTGTGCATGGTGATCCCAATAATATCTTTGTGACTCTACAGTAGTGATATTATCATTGACTGAAGTTTTTGTAGAGCAACTACTTAGAAATTACCAGATACATCAGGTTTATTTTGAGCCAACGTTGTATAGTGAAAAGACTGGATGATCTTGTGATAGATGCAATGTCTAGTTCACCATGTTGTTTTATATATAAAATGAATGGAGGGTAAATTACATGCACTTTCCTGAGCATTTTTGTGGCAAAGACTGATTATACAAAGGCTGATTATGCACAAGGTTTCTGGTGCACGAAGGAGGTGAATGTCCGTTGCAGCAAGATTTCTTGTACAGATATATTTCCTTGAGCCATGCTTTCACTTTCCATTCTCTCTGAGGCAAGAGAGACCACTTCTAGTTTGACTTTTAATTCACTTCACCCCCAGAGCAGGCAAATTTGCACCAGTGAGCACAGCTTTGCCCCAGACATGTTCCCTCTGCCCATGGCTAGCCTACCTTTCTCCACCCTTCCCACTCCCTTGCCATCCACACCTTCTCCCTCTCCTCCCCTCTTTTTGGCACCACCCCACCTCTCCTCTTTACTTCCGCACTCCCCGATGATCAGGAAGGCTTCTTAAAACTTCTGTCTTCTCCTGTGGCAGCAGCAGCAGAAGGAAGGGGGAAGGGGAGGAGAGGGGAAGGGAAGGGAGGCGTATCAAACATATGGTCCTCTTCTTCAGTAGTGTGTGGTCCATGGAATTGTTTTGCCAATTCCTTTTAAGGGGTGGGGTATTTTGGGAAAGGGACTACATATCGATATACCAGCTATCACAGGTATATTGATATAACTGCAATGTAAAGGTTTTTAAGAAAACCTTTTATCTTGTAACTATTGGTGGGATTACATCTGTGCCTTCAAAAAGGAGTTGATGGGTGGAGTTAAGAGAACCTGGAAAAGCATAAGCCCACTGAGATTTCAGCAAGCAGCTGCAGGGCAGGCAAAGAATGGTTCCTTGTGTGTAAACAGAGAAATGCAAGGAGACCACACTACAGCCCCACTGTGCATCTAAGAGCCCTGAGGTAAGCATTCCATTTATAATGGGCTAGTATTTTGCTGCATGAACTTGTTGTGTAGATGCAAAACTGATACATTTTCGACTGCTTTTATTTTCCAAAATGGAAGTGAAGGTACAGCACATTCAGGCTACTTTTATTTATAGGGGGACAGTATAATTTTTAAACTTTTGAAACATTTGGAAGTTGTTATTGGTCAGTATCTCTGTGGGTCAAGATCCTTAGTACAAATTCCTTAACCAAAGCATCTGGAAATCAAATGATTTTGCTGAATCTTTAGAAAACCTCCGTTTGACTTTGAGAGGTTAAACTTTTGAAGCCCATTTTGATAAAGATAAGTAGAAGGATGGGCAAAGGGAAAAAACTGATTTTGTCACCCTTGAAATATGCTTTGAATCCACCTTCGCTAACCTCATAGCCCAAAATGCACTCTGTATTATTAAGAGAAAGCTTGCAAGTGTAAATACTCTCAATGAAATCAACACCATCAAACTGATTTGTAACTAGTCCCTTAATACTGCCATAAAGTTTACTGCAGTGAAAACACTGGCTCTGCATATTGCTTTCCTCTTCCTCAGGATGTGTTTCACCTTTTGTGGCATGGCTACCATAAATCTCTTGATCCAACAGCCTCTTGTCTGCAAGTGATTTCAAGCACTATCATAAAAATGAAACAGACAGACTTAATTTGAGTTCCAGACTTAAGGAAACCTAACTAAAATATTAGCATAATTTCACTGAAGACGGAGGAAATTGTTTAAACGTGTGTATTAGAGAGTGTCTGCAATTTAATACATCTCTCAGCTGGCTCTTGGGTGCCACCCAGTGAATGATTTAACAGCATTGTTAAGGGTGTCCGTGGCGCACCACAGGCCATGTTAATATGCAGCAGTGATCACAGACGCTCACAAAGGAGAATGGTAGGAAGTGGGAAAGATTCATGACATGTTCAAGCTGAAACTGCAAATAATAAGCTTTATATCTTTCCTGGAGGGTTTCTCAACTGGGCAACCCCCTCAATTTGCGTCATGGATCAACAGATTGGACAAATAATTACTTCAGATATTTCCTGCAAAGACATGAAACAAGCTTCCTGAAAGAAAGTCTCCCTCGTTGTTTGTGAGTTTGTTTTATCTTTTACTGAGAGAGTGCTATATAATCAGAATTACCTCTATGGCAGACGCAATTCCCAAAGAGAGTGCCATGTTTGATGACCGTTGCTGGAATTCTAAACATCTTGCTATAGTTTTGTTTTTTTCTAAAAGCATTTCCAGCTTCTTGGGCAAAAGCTTGAAAAAACAGCAGAGGGACCATTTCAGTTAACTTCTAGAATATTTTTGTATCTTTTTTTAAAATGTATGATTTTTAAGGAGATGACACAGTGCTGATGCAAACTCTGTAACTGAGGCTTATGCTTTTGATCAGTGGACATTTGCCTCATTTTTATTGTTTTTCAGTAGGCAGAAGCACAGCTTAGGAGGGAGCAATTTTTGACTAGAAAAAAGGATAGTGGGGAGAGAATTAAGAACTGCAGCATCCAGAGATTTTTCTTCATTTTAAAAACAAAATTGGGTTTCATGATATCCATCTGTATGTCAGATGGAGTTTGCCCCGAAGCATGTTCACTGTGTGAAATTGGGAAGTTTCTCAGCCAAACTCATGTCACAGAATGGGTGTAGGAATAAACAAAATGTCTCACCAAGCTTCCTTGAGGAAAGGTGGTAAAGCCACACAATAGAATTCAGGAGACATTTTATTTATTTTTTTATTTATTATTCGACTTATAAGCCGCCTCATCCCCGAAGAGCTTGAGGAATTTTTTGAAAATAGAATGAAAACAATAGTGGACATTTCAGAAACATCTGGAGAAGTTTTGAAAACTGGTTTTCAACAGTTATCTCAAAGGAGAAGCAAAGAAAACAGGCTCTACCTTACATCAAAGGGTGGTTCTGTGTCTAAGTGGGGTGAAGAACAGTGATTTATGATGTACCACCATAAATCAGAATAGATTGGTCCTTGTGCAATGAAGAAAGGTGAATAAGAACATTTAAGATTCCTTATTTTTATTCTTCTACATGAAAATTACGTACCCTGTCTCAGAAATAGGATACAAGGAAGCTTTATGCTAGTATAATGCAAAGATACAGTGGAGTAATTTAAAAGTTCAGCATCACCTTTTGAGGTATTATAGCACTGAGACACACCAGTACCATGCCTGTACCACACCAGTATAATCGCAGCACTGGTGTAGAATAAGGATACAAGAGGGTGGTGGAATGGTATCCTAAGCTCTCCAGTCTATTTCCTGGCACTGCCATAACATTATGTTTCTGACAGCTTTACCCTAATTGGAAAAACTGAATGAAGGCAAAAAAACATAATCGCCATCTAGCCCACCATTTCTCCTCACATGATGCAGCTTAGGATACCAACAAACCTTGCAGCCAATCACAGTTATCCCAGGCACTGCATAAACCCCAGCCATGATATTTGTTTTTCAGGTAACAAGGTACATGACATAATGGGACCCCCACAGAGAAGATACTGTTTCATAAGGTTGTAGCAAGTGCACATCAGGCAAATATGGTGGGAGGCGATTGCTATAGCCCATCACAAACAGTGCTCTGCTCACAACCCTTATAGCCACTTCAGTTCAGAACTCAAACACCCATCTGGATCCATACTCCTCCCACTTGACATCCAGGACAATGAATTCCACACAGGGAAGAGGAGGAGGAGGCCCTTGGCTGAAGGCTTGGCTTATGCAAGGGTATCTCTTGGGGGTGTATTGTTTTTAAATTGAAATCATTTTAATTATGGACAGGCTGGGAGTAAAGAAAGTTGCAGCATATATGGTAAATAATCCTATTTACAGCCTGTACCTAACATACGGGTTGTTTGAGAGAGAAAGAGATAGAGACTCAAAAGTCTTCCACCCATTAGAGTCTGTCAGAAGTGCCTCCCACACAGTAGTTGCACCCTGTTCATAAAGGAAGAGGGACTTGCAGTCAAGTGGCCAGAAACTCATAGGGCTGTTGTTCAACATGCAAAGTTTTTTACCACAGAGACTGAGGAAATTCTCAGATCATCAGAGGTGCCTGACATCATTTTTGGGTGGTCATCAGGAAGTGATGTCACATCATCAGTGATTTCTCCTCCCCAAACTCTACCCAAAACACTCCCAGGACTGCTCACACTCATTTACATTAAGGAAATGGGAAGTCAGAGGAAGCCTGGGAATTCCAAGAGAAACATAAAATCTTCACAATGGAAGTTGCCATTGTATTGTAATGTGCAATGGCCTTGTATCTCAGGAGCAAGATCCAAGAAGCATCCAAGCCTTAATTTTTAAGTCTTGGACTCAACTTCTTCTCATCCCTATCCTGCTTGGCCATAAAAGGCAGTTAACAATAATATAGTAGCAAACCTTGGTTAAGATTATGGTGGGATGTAATATTTCCTTGTGATCTAGCAAAATAGTAAAAGGGTGCTTCTCCCCTCCTCCACCTGTGACATGCATGGTAATAAAACGTCAGTCTTTAGTGGCTGTTTATGTTGAACAGAAATTAAAACTCCCAGTTCAGGCGCAGGGATGTTACCATTATTATTGTGTTCATCTAATTTGCCTTTGGAAAAAAGTACTTTGCTATATGACAAATGGCACAATCTTTTTATTGTCATTAAAATTTAGGTTTATAACAAACTAGCGGGCCTGGCCACACATTGCTGTGGCTCAGTTTGGTCAAGTGGAAAAGAAAGAAAAGGGGAAGCAAACGGTTCAAACATGTGTCATTGCACAATGCTTGCAAGGGAGGGGAGGGGCAAGGGGCCCCTCGCTCCCCTCCCTCTCTCCCATTCCCTTGCATGGTACCCCACCCCGTCCCTCCCTAACATTCCCCTTCCTCTGCTAGGGTGGGTGGGCCATGTCCAGGTGGCGGACCCTGTCCCTTTCACTCCCTTCTCTTGCAGGGGAATTACCTTGCTTAAAACACGCTGGGAGGCATGAGCTACGTTGTGTTCAAATTTCAGAGCGTTTGGTCCAGCAAAACCCCGGACCCCCCCTCACCTTTCCCTTCCTCCGCTAGGGTGGTTGGGCCATGTCCAGATGGCGGGCTCCATTCCTTTCACTCCAGATGGCAGTGGTTTTCAAGGAAGGCATGGTTGTTTCCCTTGTATCAGAGGGTGTTGCTTTGACAGCCAGCAGATGGCACTGTTGCGGAACAGAACTGTGGTTCCAACTGACACAGTTGTGACATGTACACAACAGGAGGTGTGGAAACAGTATGGAAACCTGGCCACACGCGAATGCGACGTTGTGTGAAAATTTCAAAGCAATCGGTCCAGTAGTTTGGGAGATTACCTGTCAGCAGAAAAATGCACTGACAGATTTTTATATATATAGATGTCATACTCAGTCTTTCTTGCCAATGAGGACCAAAGCTGCATTGTTCTCCCATCCTCCATTTTATCCTCACAACTACCCTGTGGGGTAGTTGGAGATTGGAGAATAAGAGACACCTGACAGGTTGCTTAAAAGCTGTCTTATTGTGAAGATAACCTGAATCCCAGTGTTCCAATCCCCTTCATTTTGACACTGCAAATTCCATCATCATTTGGGGGCTGATGGCCACTTTTCAAATGTGTATCATACTGAAAAGAAACCTATACAGGTTTTGGCCCAGGAATTGTTACAATCATCCTGAAGCTGGTGGCCAATTTTGAGTCTCTTATTCTGTTGAGTTATGTCTGCCATAAATGGACATATGGACAGACAGGCCAATTATTTTATTATTATAGACTTGTGGTAACAGCAAGCAAACTTAATTGTTTTGTTATGATATTTGATTTGGATCAGAGAAACTTCTCAGCTGCCACTGGCATGCTACAGTGCTTTAAGATCTACATAGCAGCTGGTTGACTTTGGGGGCAGTGAAGGTTTACCATTAGACTAATCATAAGTATACATCAGTACCTCATTGCAAAAATGGTACAGAACTGCTTGCATGTTCATCTATGTTATTTTAAAAATTCATTCAATTTGGTCTTTTTCTAAGGCAGGGGTCCCTAATCTTTTTGCACCAGTGTTCATGTTTGGAGTTCCAACATGGTGTGAGGATGCAGCACCTGGGAGTGACTGGGCCCATGTGGAGTTCAGGGGCAGGTGCACAGCTGAACATGGAACCTGCCAGCACTGATCTCATCCTGCCCCCAAACTCCACAAGCAGTTCAGGAGTGAGGCACACTTGTTCAATACTAGGCTCATCTGGGTCCAGATTTAAATTACAGGAATTCTGACCTAGGGAAGTGGGCACAACTACAAAATGGCCACCATGAGAATAGGAGTCAATCAGATATCAGGGAGTAAAGTTATGCATACATCTAATAATAGTTCTTCAATGTTTCAGGCAGAAGCCCTGCTTGGCAGAATGTCTATTAAAATGAACATATAGTATACTAATATTTCCTTGCTTATAGACACAGAAAAGGTCCTTGTGCTGTGAAATCATCTGCTGCTGAAGCAACACTTTGAAAGCACTGCACAACCATAAATTTCAATGTCCAATCAGCAGCCCAGCTGGGCAAAAGCTCCACCTGGCACGACCAACTTTCTGAAAACACTTGGCAAGTGCCAGGGAAGGTGTTGATAAGTGCCATGGTACCCACAGCCACCAGCTGTAAATCTCATGTTATTCACTGGGTCTTATGCCCAGGATAAGTGCTCTTAGGATTGTTCCATTTGTGAACTGTGAACCTTGGCACTTTCACCGACTGGAAGACCTGCCACCTGCCAGCCTCCCTTGACTTCCTATAACGTGTGAAATATACACAAAATGGATGAATTAACTAAGCATATGTCAAGGTCAGGAAATGAAGAGGATGATGGTCTCTGCTAAATGGGCTACACAAGAGCACTTTAGAATGTGTGGTTTGCTAAAGAGCTTATTTAGTCTTACTAAGCTAGGAAATAACTTTGCCTGAATATTTATAATCAGAATTGATATTCCCAGTACCTTGTACTATAAAAGCCAACCTTCATATGGGAAAATAAAACAATATAAACTTATGAGGTACAAGATGACATCACTATTGTTTTCCTTCCAAGAAGAGGATGAGTTTTTAAACTGGAAATATTAGGCATTAAAAAACTGAACAGGATTCTGTCAGGCTAATCTCATTATGCTGGTAGCCATTACAGTCAAAATGAGTTTCCTTTGCCTTACTTTGGGTTGGATTCAAAAAAAGCTCTCAGAGGAAAAGGGTCATTACATTAAGGTAGTGAGTTACTAAACTGAGCTTCCTATTATCCTGGGGTATGTATATTCATGTTTTCTTAAACCATAGTAGATGAGATGAATAATCCAGGTATTGTTCAGTGGTTTGAGTTACACATTTCCTTCAGATGAGTGAAATATTGATAACTAATGAAAGGAAATGTAGAACATTTGAAATGAACTAAAACAGACTAGAATGTAACAATTCTAAATAATATGCCCCCTAATTCTGGAAGAATTCCCTGTGGTTCAGGAACAGTTACGCCTTTTTATGCAAGCCCAGGGTTAAGATCCTTACATCCTGTTCAGCCACTACCGTAACCCTGGTAAAATAAGCATTTTATAACCTGGAGCCATTTTGTCTGTAGATTTTGGCTCCTGGCCTCTAAATTCCCTGAAGAAGAAACCAGAATCTCAAAAATGGTATATTAACTCTAATACTACATTAAAAAAACCCAACTCTTGCAACTATACTGAGAATTAATTAATCTATATCCATTTAGAATAATAGTCGTAACTTACATTGACAAGAAGCACTTTTAACATCCTGTCAGGTCGCAGCCAACTTATGGTAACCCCAGGAAGGGGCTTTCAAGGCAAGTGAAAAGCAAAAGTGGTTTGCCGCCTTCCTTTACACAGTCATCTTTGGTGGTCTCCCTTCTAAGTTCCAACTCTGCTTAGCTTCTGAAATCTATTGAGATCAGGCTATGCACGCCACTTTCCCTCCCTTTAACATCCTATATTGTATAAATGGTATCATACCAAGCCATATTAGGCATATTCAGATGGTAAAATTTTATACAGACATATTATGATCTTGGAATTATATTGTAGGAAAAACCACACTTTGAAGAAGAGAACAGCAAAAATAGTGATTCGTATTTATAAACTTTATAAAGTTGCCTTATGCAGAAAGATTATTGTTCCATCTAACATTGTCATCTACTCCAACAAACACTTCTCCAGCATATCAGGCAAAGAAAGGCCTTTCATAACACATAAAATAACACATAAAATTCTGTAAATGGAGATGATGGAAATTTTGCTTGTTTATTTTTGATCATTTCTATCCAAAGATGTCCAATAAAGTTGGTTGAGGAAGTTTCTAGTATAAAATAAATAATAAAACAAATCTGGTTGATGGTTTTAAAGAGTTTGTCGTGACCCCAGAGAAGCTCTTATTATTTTCTTATTAAGCATCAGTTTCCCTATAGCTAGTATGGGTTTAGTTCCTTGTATAGTGTTTTAAAGGAGGGAATTTTAGTTAGCCCCTGTCCCTTTAAGAAATCTCCCTAGAGGCACAACAGGTATTCCTACCAAAACTAAACACCATCACTTTACATTCTCTGTGATAATGGATACACTGAGTGTTGGTGTTGCTGTGTGTGAAATTCAAGCATGCTGTTCCCTTAGCAAGGAAACTCATTGTGCTGTTCTGTACTTAACATCATTAATAAGCCTCAGGAATGTCTTTAAAACAGGAAGCTGCTTATGAACTTTATTATCCTAAAGAAAACAGATTGGTAGCCAAAAAGGAAGGGAAACGGGCAACTCTCACTTCTTGCAGGACATCAACATTAAGTATTGAACAGAAAGCCAAGACATGCTGGATAAGCAGAAATGGACTAAAATGTTAGTTGGTATTTCCTTTCATTGCTATGTAGTAAAATTAGGGCATAATTTTTTGGAGAAAGGGGGTTGAACACAATCATCAATGTTTGGCACATAATCACCAATGTTTGTGTTCATGGAAATTCTGTTAGATGTTCATGCAAAAGCTGCCTAAAAAGACTAGCCACGTGTCTGTAGTATTCAGATCCTAACAAGAAGCAAATGTCCCAAACCAAAGAATTTTTTAAAAGTCTTCTGGGGCATTTGCAGCCCTGTGTCTAATCATTATCTATCTGACACATTCTGTCTCCCGTGTTTTGTGTTGTGTTTTGGAGTTATAGTTCCTTTATGTGTGTTGGAATTCTTCATTGTTCATGTCTTTCATAAATTATCTCGTTTAATCTTCCACATGGCTTTCTTCAACCTCTATCTGTATCACCATTCTTTCCCCTTTGTACCACCTTATGAATGCACCAACTTCTTCTGGTTTATTTATTTATTTATTCGACTTTTATACTGCCCACCCCCGGAGGGCTCTGGGCGGTGTACAACAACTAATATAATCTAAAATACTAAGAAGAGCACATTCAATAAACACATACAATATAATAAAATTAGGGCTCTAAATCTCACATTAAAACCATTTAAAGCAGCATATAAAACATCACGTCCGGCAATCTAAAGGTCCCTCTGAGGAGGGAATGGAAAGGCCCAAGATGTAAAAGGCCACAGATGATAAAAAGGGAAGGAGGGGGCACCATCAGCAGCTGGCTTCTCCAAAGGTCCGGTGGAACAGGTCGGTCTTACAGGCCCTGAGGAACTCTCCAAGGTCCCGCAGGGCCTGGACAGTTGGAGGAAGAGCGTACCACCAGGCAGGGGCCAGGGCTGTAAAGGCCCTGGCCCTAGTGGAGGCCAGCTGCATCATTGAAGGGCTGGGGACCACCAGAATACTGGCCTCCGCTGAACGCAGAGGCTGAACTGGGACATGCGGGGTCAGATGGTCCCAAAGGTATGAGGGTCACAGGCCGCATAAGACCTTAAAGGTTAGCACCAACATCTTGAAGACGATTCGGAACTCAACTGGAATCCAGTGCAGACAATGCAACACTGGCAAGATATGATCTCTAACGACACCACCAGTGAGCAGCTGGGCCACAGCATTTTGGACCAGTTTCAGCTTCAGAATCAGATGCAAGGGCAGGCCCATGTAGAGCGAGTTACAATAGTCTAACCTGGAGGTGACCGTTTCTTTCCATTATATTCAACTGCCAGAGTGTAAGCCTAGGCTGTGAACTGCCAGATATCCTAAATAATGGCTAATGTTTCCCAACTTATTTAGATTAATGCTTTGAAACAATAGGACTCAACCTGGTACCTATCTGTGTGTATTTGAAGCTGCTGCCTGTGTGGACTTTATATGTTGCTTGGAACAATGCTGAAACAGTGCCCAACTGTGCATCTCGGCATGTTTTTCTGACAATGATAAATCACATTTTAGTAGCTTGGGGCAACTGTTGAAAGTCTAGGACCTAAAGAGATTAACTGTGGAAGTCTGTAAAAAATTGAAGTGCCAATGCCTTGTTATGTGACAAGATGAGCAACAGTCCCATCTGTTAGCATTCCAGGAGAAAGGAAAGGGTATGCTAAATGGGTTATTCAGGAAACACCCAGTCATGGGATTTTGCCTCCTTGTTGTGTATTGAGTTACAAATACAGTACTTATCTATAAAAGGCCATCCGCAGGAGAAAATTTAAGCTGTTACATTACATTTGGACTAAAATTTGTACTAGGAAGCTGAATCTTTTAAATGTAAACGTTTCATGCCATCTAGAACAAACCTGTTTCACTGAGCATTTCACTTATAGTTGCTAAAGTGTGAGGGAATTTCACTTGGAAATGTATTGTGCTCTGCCTTCTATTTTTTTTAATAGTCCCGTCACAGTTGATTTATCATGGCTTCATAGGGTTTCTAGGCAAGAGATGTTCAAAGGTGGTTTACCATTCCTTGCCTCCAAGTTCTAAATCTATCTTCATTTTCAAAATGACCAGGGGTTGCATAGTTTGGTTACCTACTATCTCTGAATTCTATCCAAGGCATACAAAAGCTAAGAGACACCTTTGTGGGGGTTTTCTTCCTCACTGGACGTGCTCATTCTGATAGGGAAATCAAAACTAAAAAGAATTTGACTGTGCAGTATTTTATTTATCTTTTTTGAAGCTATTTCTAGAATGGTTCACTATTTTATTTTTAAATAGTGTGACTGATATTCCAAACTTGCCTTAGGATTAGGTGGGGTGGGAAGGGGGTGGGATGAGAGAGAATGTGTCTCCTTTTATTTTCTGATGACAAATACTTCTCAGTGAAGTTTACTTGGCTCTGTGAATTAAATGCTGGAAAGGATATTTGGCTATTTTGCATTGTGTGGTAAAAGTAGTATCTACAAAATGTTTGAGCTACTTTCCAGTTGTTCAAACATTAATTATACTGACATGGCACATGGCATGTACACTCTGGGAAAGCTCTGGAACTTTAAATCAGACATTATGCTACTAAGGCAGAAAACCATTAGTTGCTGTTGCTGAAACTGTGAAGGCAGTCTATTGAGAGAAATGTTGGCTGGAAGACAGAGCTCATGCCCCAGTCCTTTAAGCAGTTTCAAATCTCCTCCCCCACCCCAAAATCTTTTTCCTGTGTGTTTGCCTTTTTCGGGCTGGTTCACAGAACAGGTTTCCTCTGATTCTTCTGTTCATTGGTTCAAATAAATGCACTAGTGTACAGTACAGTGCAAACAGTTAAAATTTAGCCTTGATAACAGTATTTCAAAAGTAAATGCAATATTTATGTTAAGATCATCTTGCTTGGAGCAGCTAGATACCCCGTCATTCCTATACCCTGTTCCTACACCCTATACCTTCCTATATCCTGTCATTCTCAGGCTCCATCCCCAAAATCTCCCAATCTGTAGTTGACAACTGTATTTGGGGGTCCTAGTGGCTAGAAAAGTGCAGTAACAGTACTTAAATAAAAATGGTATCCCAGATCTCTTCACACAAACTGAAGGCAGCATGCATAGATTTCCCATTATTGTATCCTAAAAACAACTTTGCAAAATAAATTAGCCAGGGAGCTCAAATCTAGTCTATGGTTTTGCAGTGAGCATCATGGCTTAATGGAGATTTTAATTAATCTTCCCAGTCCAAGTTAATCATTATTGGGTCTTACCTCAGGTCCTACTTTGGTGTTGGTGGTAAGGTGGGCTGTAACAAAAAATAAGTCCAACACTCTAGTGACTAGATGCTGACTCTAATGGCATTTTGTCTTGGCAGTTAGAATTTGTCTGGGTGTGTCTTGATTTCATGTGATAACACAAGTTAACAATAACCGTGTCACAATTGCAGGAAAGGTTGTGTGTATGAATTGGACCTCAGAAGGCCTAGGCCCATGTTGGCGAACCTTTGGCACTCCAGATGTTATGGACTACAATTCCCATCAGCCCCTGCCAGCATGGCCAACTGGCAGGGGCTGATGAGAATTGTAGTCCATAACATCTGGAGTGCCAAAGGTTCGCCAACATGGGCCTAGCCCTAGGAACATAAGAACATAAGAACATAAGAACAAGCCAGCTGGATCAGACCAGAGTCCATCTAGTCCAGCTCTCTGCTACTCACAGTGGCCCACCAGGTGCCTTTGGGAGTTCACATGTAGGATGTGTGAAAGCAATGGCCTTCATGCGGCTGTTGCTGCCCCGAAAGCACCCTGGACTGTTAAAGGCATTTGCAATCTCAGATCAAAAGAGGATCAAGCATTTGCAGCCATAGATCGACTTCTCCTCCATAAATCTGTCCAAGCCCCTTTTAAGCTTTCAACTGTCCAGGTTATGTGGCCACATCACCACCCTCCTGTGGCAGCATATTCCAAAACACCTAACTGCCATCGCTATGGGAAGTGAAAGTGTTTTCCCTTTTTTATTAGTTCTGTAATTCTTCCCCAGCATTTTCAATGAATCGCCCCTGCACCTAGTCTTGTGAGAATGAGAGAAAAATTTCTCTCCTGTCAACATTTTCACCCCATGCATAATTTTATAGAACTTCAATCCTCATATCCCCCCCTCAGACGCCTCTCTCTCCAAACTAAAAAGAGTCCCAAACGCTGCAGCCTTTCCTCATAAGGAAGGTGCTCCAGTCCCTCAATCATCCCTGTTGCCGTCTCCCTCTGCACTTTTTTTTTTTTTCTATCTCTTCAATATCCTTTTGCAGATGTGGAAGTACCAGAACTTGAACATAGTTACTCTAAGCGGTCTTGCACACTCTATTTTATATAAGGAGACATGACAATCTTTGCAGTTTTATTATCAATTCCTTTCCTAATTATCCCCAGCATAGAGTTTGCCTTTTCACAGCTGCCATGCTACATTGAGTTGACATTCCCATGGAACTATCAACTAAGACGCCCAAATCCCTTTCCTGGTCTGTGACTGATAGCACTGACCCCTGTAGCGTGTATGTGACATAACAGAACATAACAGAAATAATGCTGCAAACATAATTATGTTTTTTACACCAATTTCACCTCATTGTAAGGTCTTCACATAGAAACACATCATAGTCTGATACACATTTCCTCTAAGAAATGCCACAAAAATGGAAATAACCATGAGAGTCATCATGGCATAGTGATTAGGACTGAGGAAACCTGTGTTCAAATCCCTGCTCGGTCATGAATCTGGAACAGTCACTTTCTGTCAGCTTAGTCTGCCTCCCAGAGTTTTTGTGAGAATAAAATGAAGACTGGCAGAGCAGAACCATGGAGTTTGCTATGAGCTCCTTGGGCAGGATAACAATGTAACTCATTGGTGGGCAAAAACTATAAAAGTGTACCAACAATCTCTAAAACATTTTCCTCTAGAAAACCATCTTTTTTTTTAGAACAGCATCTATTTCCAGATAAGTTACCTCACTGCTAAAGAAAGAACTGACCAGAACTGGTTGAGTACCATTGGAAACAACATACCGGTATGCCTATATAAAACAAAACAACAAAGAAAACTTGATCCTAGCCTATTGCTCCAGAAAATATTGTTGACTGCCAGAGCAATTCAAGTAGCTGCTTCATATTTAATCATATAGTGAATTCTTCCCAAGAGGAAGAAACCAGTTTCAGAGAAGAAGGCCAGTTTTTAGAGCATCTGAAAGTAATTAACTCTTGCTGTCTGGTAATATCCAATGTAGTAACATGTGCCATGCTTCTCTGCAGAACTCATTGGATAAAAGCAAATGTATAAAGGCAAGCCACTTAAATTAAAACTGGAAAAATAACCCAAAATGTAAGTGGCAGCATCACTTTGGATATATTTAAATGTTCAAGCTCTTTTCTCTTATGGAAATCACAAGGCCGGCTCCAGTGACTTAAAATAGGTACATAAAATAGCCAATTAAAATCAGATTAAAGCCAGTAAAGTATTACTGCTAATGCTCCATTTCCTTGTCAGCTTAATTCCAGGTGTGGTATGGTAAACCTAGCAAAAAAAATTTTCAGCATTTCCAAAAAGCTTTGGGTTTTGGCAAATAGCCCACAGGGAGTTCCACCACTGAAGAGCACCTGCTGGGAATATTCTCACTGTACTTTCCTTGTAAGAATGTAGACTTATATAGCAGGTTCAGGAAATTGCTTTTCAATTAGGTTGGGATTATGACAAGACACATGAAAGAGGACAAAGGGAAACCAATATTTGTAATGCACATCTGATGATGCTGAATTGTGTGTCCTCCTCAGAATAACGTCATGTAGTACCTTGTATGGAAATCCTCTTGTGATTAAGCACTGCACAATGATCATAGGTAGAGTGACCTTTTAGGAAATCTATTTGCAAAGGCTTGAGAAAGGGGATTGCCCAAACCTGCAATTTTTTAAGAAAATGCATTGCATAGAGTTTGCCGGCAATAGAAAGTAAACGGATTGGCCGATAATCCTCTTGTGTCGCCTGCCTTCCTCCCAACCAAGTACCAAGGCCGGCTTGGGGGCCAGGCCAGCATTCGACCAGGTCCGGCCATTGTTATTTGTGGGGGCTGTTGGGCAGCAGATGGTGAAGCTCAGTAGCTGAGCAAGTGGGCTGCCAGGGGGAGGGTGTTGTGGGAATCAAGGCTTCCATTGTTGACTCAAAGGGTCAGCAGCAGGGAAGCCTTCACCCAGGTACAGCTGTCTTTATTGTGGAGGCAGCTCAGCAACACATAAACAGTTTGCTGCCTGAGCAAATGGGTCCCCGGGAGGTGCCCATAGAAAGCCTGTTGCGAGCGATGAGGCTTCCTTCAGTGACTAACAGGGTTGGTGGTGGGGCGTTCCTCACCATGCATTTGTGTTTATTTGCTAGGAAAGGGAGGAAGTGAGGAAGAGGTTCATGATGAAATGGGCTTTGTCTTTAGTATTATATAAAAGGCTAGCCATGGCTGGTACAACTTACTTCCAGCCAGTCATCATGCACACACAGCTGGGGGTGGGGGGCAGAGCTTACATAGAACAGGTAAAAAAAGTATTTAATTTATTTTATTAAATTTATATCCCACCCACTCCCAATCAGATTCAGGCTCAAACAAAATAGCGTAATATGGTAGTTACTTGCTCTCTTGCACAATCACCCTTCTTCCCCACTGCTGAATAATTATAGCCACTGTACCATATGCAGCTGCCTAAAGAGGAGCATGGGAAGGTTGCCACTGCTGGCAGCTGTAACTGTTCCATTAACTGCTATGTGGCAATTCTGGAATCTGGGAAGAAAAGCAGGCATCCGGGAATAGGAGAAAAAGGAGGAGGGAGCTGGTAACATGAGGCCAAGAAGGGAGGAAAGGTAGTGGGGGTTACCCTTGGTGTCTGCCATTAACCCTTGCATGCCAATGAAGTCATCTGGGAAGAGGATGAGGAGGGAGCTGGTGATGTGAGGTCAAGGAAGGAAGAGAGGTAGGATGGGTTGGTCCCCTCAGAGGGCGCTATTAACGCCCCAACAGTTTTCTAGAGCTCGTTGTATTTGTTCATACAGCAGGCTTTACAGCCAGTTATTACAAAAGGGCTTTCTCTGCAGAGAATTTTTAAAATCAATTTGAAAGTCATGTTCAGTGAGAAGAAAGTAAAGCCTCCCTCACCTCTAGTTCTAATTTGTTGTTGAAGTGGGGGAAAAGTTAAGAAATCAATCTGGTGATTGACATGCTGGACAGAGATAAATTCAGGCTTCTTATGGAAGTTTGGATGATGGGCAATTATTTTCAGCACTCAAAAGAATGACAGAAGGAAAACAGTTCTATGGACAGCCTTAAAATGGTAGATCATGAGGTATTATACAATCTTTCTTCTGACAAAAGGAGTTTTTCCTCTAAGTAAATAACTTGATTTGTGCATTTGTTTCCCACTTGTTACACTTGTAACAGACTTCCCTCTGTGATACACCTCTGAAGATTCCAGCCACAGATGCAGGTAACACATTAGGAACAAGATCCACCAGACCACAGCCACACAGCCCGGAAAACCCACCAGAACCAGTTTCTTTAGTTTGCATTCATAATGTTTACTTGATCCTGCTAATTTACTTGCTTTTTTAAAAAGTTCATGATCAGCCCAGAGAGTAAATGACTCACATGTAAACTAAAACCACATCTTTTCTTCTGTCCCATTTTTGGCTGCTTCCAAGGCACACTGTCAATCATTCTTCTCTCAGCACTCACCTGGTTATTTGTGTGTTTCCACACTGCTGCATCACAAAACATCATGGCCACTTGCTTCAAAAAGATAATATCTCACACATATGGGAGCTGTCTTTGATCTCTGTGGTCTGTCTAAGGGTCAGAGGCCTATCTGCTCTTTCTCTGCTCCCCTCACTTCAAATGGCCTTTTTAATTTACTATGAAGCTAAAGCACAAAAGCAGGAAAATAAAGGCCTGGATTTAACAGTAATTAATGTGTCCATCTGTTTTAAGATGTATTGAACATTTGTCTAGGACAAATTTATTGCTTTATGGTACAATGCAATTGCATAATCTGCTGAAAACTTTAACTTAATATACCTAGGCAAATATATATATACAAATTTCTCTGTATCTAGCAATAGATTATCAAATAATTAAAATTCAATAAATGCTACCAGACCAAGACAGGGTTTCCAGCTATAAATGGCAACATTGTAAGAGAATTTGGGGGGGATGTGACACTTTTTGGTGTGTGGGGACACACAATGTCACTTCTCACGCAACCACAGAAGTGATGTTATTATGTTAGGAGCAACATTATATAATTCACCCAAAACTGCGGTTAAACCACAGATACATTTTCTCCTACCAGTCTGTAAAGTGCCAAAAGGGTATGGGAGACCTGATCAGGTAGATCTCTAGAGATCTTTGTCCCCGGGCCAAACATGCTCATGTTGGGAAACCAAAGTCATTTTCCTGAGCCTAAATAGCCTTGAAGGGGGCGGGGTGGGGTGTGTGTGTTTGCTTCACTGCAGGGCATCACATCCACTACTGCATTGGAGCTGTTTTGGCTCAAGAAAATAACACAGGGAACACGACTAAGGCCCTTCCCACATGCTACAATCTCAAACCAAATCAGGCCCTGGTGCCTTTAGGAACTTTGCAGAGTCTGGTTGTGGGAAGATGCATATGTTGGTGTAGGACTACAAAGGTTTGATAGTTATTGGGATGGAATACAATCAGCTTTCAGAGAAAAAAAAATAATACTGCTAGATCTGGTCCAGAATGGCAACAACTGATCCCTCACTGTGCTAAGGGGATAAGGGGTGCTATTACAAACTCTCCATCACAAAGGCACTAAGCTTGCCACTTCATATATCAGCTGCATGTCAGGAGGGTCCTCATTCTTGACTTTCCTGAAGGAGTCACTGGAGTGTATACAAGCCTGTTTATCATTTATGGTTAGATTGTTTTGTCTGACCATATTTTGTTTTCCACATTCTCCCACTACTCTAGGGTTCCCAATTTTGCCCTGGACAAATGGTAGGAGATTATGGGGGTCATCATAGAAACAATTTATACTACTATGCAGCAGCAAGAATTTCAAGAAACTATCTGGGGAAGCACCTGAGTGTCCAAAAACACAGGCTGTTGTGTAAGGTTGCCAACTCTGGCATGGGAGATTTCTTGAGGAAGCTGGAGTTTGGGGAGGAGAAAGAGTTCAGTGGGATAAGATGCCCTTCAAACCTTCCATTTCTTCTAAGAGAACTGATCTTTTTATTCTACATTTCCACACAGCTCAGGGTATTTTACAATGAATAATTAAAAATAAAATCTCTAACTTAATAACATGCCTGAAGTGCACATTTCTTTAAAAACTTTACTGAATAAAATAGCCTTATTGCTCCTTCAGAAAGTTTTGAAGGATGGTACCACCCTCATCTCCTCAAAAAACCCATTCTGTAAAGTGGAAACAACTACGTAAAAAGTTTGTGCCCTAGCAGATGCTAGACAGGCTAACGTTAGGCAAGAAACAAGCAGAAGCTGACAAGCTGAGGACTGTAACTGGTTCACATGGATATATATGGAGTGAAGTAGTTGTTTAAAAACTGTTTTAAAATAGAAAATGTGTGTTCTTGATGGCAAGTCCCTATTAACAATGGGACTGCTGCATTCTGTACCAGCTGTAACTTTCAGGCTGTCTTCAACAAAGCCAACAAAGAGCACATTAGAATAGTCCAACTGCAACATTAAAAACCATGGATTAGGATGGTCAGAACAGCTGTATAAGAAAGGAGAGAGCTAGTGAACTAGGTACAGCCAATCAAAGGTGTAGCTCTAAGGCACAGGTCTTCAAACTATGGCCCTCCAGATGTTCATAGACTACAATTCCCATGAGCCCTACCACTTGGCCATGCTGGCAGGGACTGATGGGAATTGTAGTCCATGAACATCTGGAGGGCCACAGTTTGAAGACCCCTGCTCTAAGGGGACAGGGGGCGCGATGCATTGGGAGCGCGCCCCTGTGTGGGGGCATGGTGAGGGTGTACTGGGGGCATTCTGGGGTGGGTGTGGCTGAGGACGCACCAGTGCATTGGGAGCTTTCTCCCCTTGCTACGCCTCTGCAGCCAATAGAAGGCATATACGGGCACTTCACCATCCTGTAAGGCTGAGTCAGTGTCCACTCTTAATCTGTTCTGCAAATGCTAACACCTTTCTATCCACCACCAGTCAATCCAAGCTTTTCTACAGATCTACCTTCCCAACAAGCATTACCTCAGTTTTATCTAGGTTCAGCTTCAGACATTTTCCTTAGACAACTGACTGTGGCCTTAGACATTTTCCTTAGACAACTGAGAGACTGGCTCAGAGCCAGGACAGATGCAACTGGAAGCTTAGATAATGAATGTAGATCTCAGTATCATCTACATATCGATGCCTTGTCCAGGGGTAGTGTGCCACCCCCAAACTTACCCATCGATAGAAGGTGCTTGGACACCCTTTTCTTCACCCAGTCCAACAGCGTGGGGGTAGCAATCAGGGGGAAGACAGATGCGACTGGCAGGAGATGTGGAAGTGCTGCTAGACTCCTTGGAGGGATGGGACGTGGCACAGCAGCTGATGATGGCTGAGGAAGTGGCACAGCCTGAGGAGCAGCAGCTATATGTGGTACAATGGCTGATGGGGATGGTGGAAGTAGACTATCCCAAGAAGCAGCTGCATGCAGAGATGAGCCCCATAAGACTGACGTCTAACTCCAAAGTTTCCAATAACTCATTCAGCACGCTCATTTAAATAAAGACATTAGCCCTCTATGCATTAAGTCGACAAGACTGATCCCACACTATCCCCCATCTCCACATGATGGTTGACGCATCAGCACTGTGCCTACATATGGAAAAAGCATGCTGCATCCTGATCATGAGAAATGAGCATCTGCAAGCACACTTCCTCCACAAGTAGGACAAACATGACAAGTTAGTGCTGCGTTTTGGTGGAGGAAGGCATTGTTATTATTATTAATGATTTTTTACATCACCTTATACAAAGATCTCTAGGTGACTCACAATAAAATCAGAATAATAAAACATACCAATACCGTATATACCGGCGTATAAGACGACTGGGGGTATAAGACGACCCCCCCCCCCCACTTTTCCAGTTAAAATATAGAGTACCACCTGCTCAGTACCACCCACTCAGTACCTGGCGTATAAGACGACCCCAGACTTTACAGATGATTTCCCAGGGTTCAAAAGTAGTCTTATACGCCAGTATATACAGTAAATACAATTAAAACATCATAAAATTAAACCTAACACCCACTCTACCACCACACCTCCCAGTTCAGCAGCTGTAGAGGAGGTTCCAGGGAGGCTAGCCAAAAGTCCAGGTGAAGAATAAAATCTTCACCATGTGCCTAAACTCATTAAGGTAGGTGCCTGGCAAATCCCTAAGGGCAGGGGTAGGGAACCTGCGGCTCTCCAGATGTTCAGGAACTACAATTCCCATCAGCCCCTACCAGCATGGCCAATTGGCCATGCTGACAGAGGCTGATGGGAATTGTAGTTCCTGAACATCTGGAGAGCCACAGGTTCCCTACCCCTGCCTAAGGGGAAACCAAGGGCGGAGTGAGGAGAAACTGCTGCGGTGCTGCCCACTCCCACCCTGCCCCTCCATGCCCCCTCCATGGCTATGCCCGCGCCACGGCTCTGCCCAGGGCATCACATACACACAGCTCTGTTGGCACTATGCCACTGGGGAGACCATTCCAAAGCGTGTGGGCAATCATCGAGAAAGCCCCTTCCCCCACATGTTGGCAGAGGGAGGTACTACCAGGGGACTGGCAACCGGATCTCTAGCCAAAGAGTTTTACATCAGAGGCCTAACAACTTTATTTCAAAGAACAAGAGAAACCCCTTCGTAAACAAGGCATTACCATTTTAAAAACCAAGAACAAACTTCATTTAATATCTTTATTGGGACCAACCACATGGCACATAACAGTGTTCAGGCTTTTAAGTTCCCCAGAATTCTTCAGCTGTCCGTATATAAAAAGTAGATTTTAAGCAAATTTTTAGGTCACGGTGTTAAGAAGTGCTCCTCATGCTGGTTTATGGTGGATTTCCCAACAGACAAATAAAAAGTAGGTTTCAGGTTGCTGCAGGGCAGGGGCCATCAAAGCAAGAGGTAATAAAACATGTAGACTTCTTCATAATTTTAAACCAGAGGTTCCAGCAGATTTCCCCAGCATGATTTTACAAGCCAGGACAAGCATGGATTAAGAGCAAAGGGGTGATTCTGGCACCCTAAAGATCTTGTCAGCTGAATGTACCCACAGAAAAAAAAGACAAACAGGTGGTTCTGACACTTCAGATACTGCATCTGCTCTCAATTTGGTCTCCAAGTTGGAACAGATGACAGTGATTTTATCAGCAAAGAACCTTGTAAGATCATAACAGTTTAATGCAAAATTAATATCATCAACAAGATTGAACTTAAGTGTTATCAACTACCAAACCTCTTTAAAATATGTACTGTCAAAGTCTTTCATGGCCAGATTCAACTGGTTGTGGTGGATTTTCCAGGCTGTGTGGCCATGGTCTGGTGGATCTTTTTCCTAATGTTTCACCTGCAGTTAGGAACAAAAGCCACCAGACCAGGGCCACACAGCCCAGAAAACCTACCACAACCACTCTTTAAAATAGTTGGATTCAGTGGAATTTAGTTGATGTAATGATGGTGCAGAAGAGAGCCTTCTTCACTGCTCTTGCTGCTATCTCCTCGGACTCCAAATGAGTTCTATGATGTGCTCTGTTTACTTCATCCCAACTCTTCTGCCAATGGTATTCTAGTCAGTCCACTTCATATCCCCCAGCTTCTCCCTAGTAAACCAAAGTGCCATAGATGTAGAGGGTGTAATGGTCCTGACCTGATGAGGGTCCTCAACATATGCATGACATTTCCCCAAAACCATTGTCATTGGGTTTTTTAACTCAAAATCTGAGACCACCTCTATGAGCTTGTCCATGGAATGCTCTTGAAAGCTAGGTAGATGATAAATCAGCAGAATCTTTAACCTGTTCCAGGAACCCTCCACAATGAAGATTCAGAGCTGGACTGCACTGCAGAGTTACTGTCAGAAAGAGATTTACAGACAAGTATTTTATTAATTAATTATCTAAATGGCTAGCTCGCCCCCACTCCCAAAATATGGCATAGGCAGCTCAATCCAAAGGGGGGTGGGACAGTAGAGTGCGGGAAAGGAACAGTGCCTCAGTGCCACCTCCAAGGAGGCAATCGACAGCACCAGGAAGCCCATCATTGTAAATGACTTCCACCGTACTTTTGGGTGGCATGGCTGCACTGCAAAAACGGGGTGTTCCTGGGCCAAAACTTCACTAGAAACCGTCTAAAGTTGGTTTTGCTTCTGAAATGCCTCCTTCCATGCTGTCATAGGCCCCAATGATGCAGAAGTGACAGTATGGTGGCAAACTTCCAGATTCAGGTGCTGCATAGCCACACAATGCCTTGCCGCAAGGTAACTGGCATCTGTGCCACTTTGCATGGTGCTGATGGCAATGGCACTGTGGCAGAGGTCACACCATTTCCAATGCACAATTAATTTCTCACAAAATTTTCATTATCGTATGTGCATTTCTCAATGTTACTATTCAGTTCTTCCACAGAAATATATATCCCATTGGCTTTGAAAATTGTTAGCTGTGTCTTTTGTGGAATGTATACTTTGCTGTCAACAATTGTTTCCCCTCATGAGATCTATGTTTGCACTTATATTGAAATCCCTCATTGTTCTCATTTAATTTTCTATAGTTTACTTTTAAAATTTTTCTATAGTTTACCAAACCTGTATCTCTGCCAGGCCTTGTGCCTGGCTTGTATCAGCCAGGAACTGCCTTCCATGTCCTAAATGAGACTTGTGCCAACTGTGAGCTGCTGTACCTGGACTGGCTGAGACTCCCACCAGCTGTGAGCTGCTGTCTCTGGCTTTTCATGACTCAGTCTGGCTATTAACTGCTGCCCAGACAGGGTGAGACTCATGCTGGCCATAAGCTGCTAGCCATGGGCTAGATGAAACACATAATTCCCATGATTCCCCTCATTCTATTCATTGTGCATACTGGATGGGTAATAGCACTTCTTGTCACTGCAATATGTCATGATATTCCAGTGATACTTACCTTCCCTAATAGTAGCTTGGGGTTTGTTGATCTACCACGTGGTTATGCTGCTCTCAGTTCCATAAAGAACCTAGAGTACCAGTGGTTGATGCTGGCGCAAGGAACCATGTCCCTACTCAGATCCCACAGACTGACATCTCTGGCAAGCTGCGTTCAAACATCACTTTTTCCCTGTCATGCCCCTTCCACACATGCAGAATAATGCACTTTCAATCCACTTTCAACGCACTTTGCAGCTGGATTTTACTGTGCAGAATAGCAAAATCCACTTGCAAACGATTGTGAAAGTGGATTGAAAATGCATTATTCTGCATGTGCAGAAGGGGCCTCCAGTTGCATCCGCTGCACCTACTAGACTGTTGATCTGCAGACATGTGTTCAAAAACAAAACCAGGCAACCACTTCAAATATATGTTGTTGGCACAGGATATATGGAATAATACTGGGCATAGAGAATAAACAGCTATATCTGTTGTTGGAGCAGGCCATATAGAATAATAAAGTTCTGTTGCATATCTGTACTTTATACATTAATGCATATACATTAGTGATGCTTGCATCACTGTTGCTGTAGCCCTGAAACTACAAGGGCATCCAAGAAGGAATTATAAGTGGTGACTTCTGAACATGATTCAGTATGGTATGAAAATAACTACAAATTCAACAAGGTTTGCGGACTATTTGTTTGTGCTCAGTGCATTTTACACTGTTAAAATACAGTGCATAAAGAATTAGCAAGTCTGAATATATGCTTCTCAGTTCAGCAACAAGATTGGAATTGTATCTCTTTCTCATTTGGACTAATTCTTTATATTGGTTAAAATCTAAAGGATAATATGTCAGTAGCTTCCCACATAACACTATGAATGTGTTAGATCCTCCAAATAAAAATTGCATTGTGTGTTTCTATGGGCCATTTTTTTTAAGTCAGAGGGTCACACTACTTTTCCCATAGTAGCAAATCTGAATTGTAGAAGTTAAATTGTTCAAGGCTAATCAAGCTAATCTGAAAGAGAGGAAGTTTACCCTTCATTTCCCAACAGATTCTCTTTAATTTTGCAGCCACATTGACAGGTGGCCTCATCACTCCGAGCATTACAGACCACCTTGAAGATATCAGCGCCAGTGGCCTTTGAAGTCAGAATAATCAACAAGCCATTTGATACTCGATCAGATGAAATAGCCTTGTCAGAAAAGGCCAGCTCTCAGGTATACTGATTGTCTATCAAATGGGGGATAACCTGATACATTTTACTAGTGCAGACTCATGGACCTTATGGGACAATCTAGCAGATGCCTTTTAACAGCCAATTTCTTTTCAGTGAGACAACTGTGGGTTGCAAAGAGAGTCTTTTTAATCTGATGTTAAAAAATAACAATGACCATACTCTGGTGCGCTGGGGGTGGGGGGAGCTTGCATACTGCAACTCTGGAATATAAGCAACTGTGGCAAAAACATCCACATGTGGTATTCACATATATGTATTTTTCACATGACGTCGGAGTTATATTTTTGTAGAAATGGGATATTAATAGATCCATCCAAAGCTGACTGAAATGCCAATGAAAGTAGAGGTACGTTCCCATTTCATTCACCCTTTAACACCTTTCCTGGAGAGATCTGATTGGCTTCCTGAAACTAGTGAAGTCTTCCTGAAACTAGTGAAGATCGTTTCAAAGCTTGTCTTCCTGAAACTAGGGAAGATCGTTTCAAAGCTTTTCCAGGCTACTGATATTGATACCTCTGCTGGGTGTATGTTCAAAATTTTATTTATTGTACTTATAGTCAATTTTTCTTTTTCAAAAGCAAAACTCAAGGTGGCTAAGACGAAATACGAAGGACTGAAAGCAGACAAATGAAAGAGGCCTTTTTTCCCTGCCCTTCCTGCTCACACAGTGTCTGGCTGCTGATGGAACAGAAAGTGGATAACAGAGGGGAGAGGCCATGAGAGGAAGTTCATTCTCTCACCCCCTCCTTCTGTGGCACTGAAGGACTTGGAATGTAAAGCATGAGATATGCCAGGTAGTTCCTGTAGTATTGCTTTAGTGATGTATTTTATAAGGTTTTTAAATAGTGGCGTGAATATATCATTTTCTTTCTTAAATTGTGCAAAGAAGCTTTTTAAAAGCTAAAAAGGGCCTCCTGAAAATAATGATTTAATCAGAAACTGTTTTGAAGTACCAACTCTAAGTAAATATGAATTGCACACATCCTTCCAAATGAAAACATGTTTGGAAACATGTTTATTACTCAATTTCCAAGGATGTACAGCACCATGTATTGGGCTAGCCTATTTTATCTGTACAACAATTTTATCTTTACAGCAGGTTAGGCTGAGAGATGGTTGGTTGCCTGAAGCCTCCCACAGGAAACACTAGCAGTGTGTCCTTTTCCTTATCCTGCATTACACTTTCCCCATTATTGTGTCTCTGTTGTCAAAGTTACTGTTAGCTACAATGTGAAAGCCCAGCTCCCTTCTGACCCTTAATCCCAGAAGGAAATAATTGTTTATCCTATTTATATGCTTGGATGGTACAAAGAACTGTGTTTAAAACCATAACATCACTTTCCTGCATTTCAGTAGTAGGGCACTGCATTTTTTTCATAAAAATGTGTCAGACATTTTGCTGTGTTTAGCACCTAACGAGGAAGCAGCATTCTTCAGTATGAATGGCCACAGTTCATTCCAAGAGTAATGATAAATGTCAAGGGAAACTGGAGTGCTCAACCACAATGCGAAATGATCTATTGGTAGTCGTTAGCACAACCCAAACACTAAAAGCTTCCTCTCCTCTAATGTCTAGGATTTGCAGGTGTTTCAGATCATGAAGGTTCACACCAGACACCGTCCAAAATAGAGGCCAGCTTCCTGACTTATTAGGGCCTATGGAAACAATGTTGCTGCTATTACCTACAAATAACCCCTGAGGTTTGACAGCTGGCACCTTCAGCAACCTTTCTAGGCACATCTTCATCACAGCTTTGATCCTGACAGTAGGTAGAGAGGAAATCTTTTGTTAACCTATAAAGAAGATGGTGCTGCTTCAGGGAACATTAATCAGCCTTTTCATGAAGATTGTAGTAATAATTTTAAGTGGCTTTCTTGTAACAGGCACATACAATAAATGATGAATGGGAAATATTCTTCCTGGACTAAAACTAAGACTGGGAGCTTTATACAGACTAGAACTGTTAGCTTGTCATTGTTAGACACAATTAATCCCTAACATATTTATTTTTGATTGATCAGGTTATATATGAATAATTACCTTTCAAGCATATGGGAAATAATACACGTAAGTTCTAGTTAGGTGTATATAGATGAGTATAAACCTGAGTGATTTTGTAAGACTAACAGATGCTTATGTAACCCCCATGCCCTGAATGGATTGGCCCAGAATGGGTTGACCCAGTAAGGGGGTGGAGACTCGGAGCAGCAGAGAGGCTGAAAGAGCTCTTTTGCAGAAGAACAAGGCTACCAGACTCGGACCTTGATTTCTATAAGCCCTTAACACCTTGTTAAGGTAATTGCAATATTGTTGGAAACTACTGGGAAGGTAGTTGTTGTTTTTGCTATGTTGTAAATGTTGGAGTTTATTGTTTCAGGGTTTTCTTTTGTGGTTGTAATGGGTGAGAGTTCTCCTGGAGACCTTCATCATGTTGCAACCTGTTCATCAAGCCCTTGGAGTCTTCAGGAGCCAGCCAACTTGCAAAGAAGAATTTGGACTTGGCAATATCAGTAGACTGTAAATAGAAGGACTTGAAATGCAACCTTGAATTATAACGTTAAATGTTGATGTTTTAAAAGTGTTAATTGTAAAGAAAAGTAAACCATTTTGTTGTTTAAAAATTGTTGTTGCAACTCATTCCAAGTACTGCCCCACAGAACCCACAAGCTGAGGTTACACTTACACAATGTACTCCAGCTGTGACCCTTTGATTGGCAGTTATCTAATCTCTAATTACAACAGGAAAACAAAACTGACTGGAATTAGAATGAATATTAATTGCTGTGAGAAGACACTAACACTGAAATATTGACTTTAACATTTCTGTCAAGCCAGACTTGAATCATGGATGGATCTTCTTGGACTCAACTACACGAGATTCTGGAAGTTCCACGAAAAGATCTCCTGTATTTTTCCCCAGCTAAAAATCAGGCTTGCAAAGTTCTATACACAATTAGGATAACAGTACAAAGGAAGGGGGAATGTAGTCTTCTTCTGTCCCTTTTTAAGGGTCAGGGTTTGAAATGAAATTTTTAAAAATTTTAACATATATAATATAATTAATGAAATGGGTCCAGGACAGTGATGGCGAACCTTTTCAAGACCGAGTGCCCAAATTGCAACCCAAAACCCACTTATTTATCGCAAAGTGCCAACACAGCAATTTAACCTGAATACTGAGGTTTTAGTTTAGAAAAAACGGTTGGCTCCGAGGCGCATGTTACTCAGAAGTAAGCTTGGTGGTAGTCATGGCTTTGTTTTGAAGCAACTGTGCAACTCTTCAAACAGGTGAATCATGACCCTAGGAGGGTTTACTCAGAAGCAAGCCCCACTGCCAGCAACCAAGCTTACTGTCAGGTAAAGAATCATGCTTTAGTTCTTCCCATGAAAATCAGTGGGGTTTAACAGTGCTTCCCCCCCCCCCTCACGATGCACTCTGTGAGCACATGCCCACAGAAAGGGCTCTGAGTGCCACCTCTGGCACCCGTAAGTTCGCCACCACTGGTCTAGGACTATGTACCAGCCATAAGTTCGCCACCACTGGTCTAGGACTATGTACCTTTAGAACAAGCATACTGTCAGTCACCTGCTCAGACAATAAAATGCTTGTAGGTTTTCAAGGATTTTATTGAAGACATAAGAAGACAGTTCTGGCGAAAAGGCACCAAACAGTTGATACTATGGGTAGCATAATCCCCACCCTCACATGGGAACAGACAGAATCAGAAATGTCCAGCTTGGAGGCTCTTCCCAGCCACAGAACTCCAAGGCCAGCACTGTTGATAGACATTTCCCCCCTCCCAACAAGAGCATCCTGACATTCCAGGGGAGTGGGGCTGACCTTAGCTTCCAGAGTCCCCATGTACCAACAGAATCACCAGCAGAGATATGCCACAATTTTCATGGAGTGTTTCTATTCTTGCTTATATGGGGGATTTAAAGGTGAACCTTTTCCCCCTCTACTTTTCAGTCTTCCTGTACTGCAGGAAAACTCTTTGAGGACAGCACCATCCCTGCCTGCCAGCCCAGTCTGGATCGGGCTGTTAAGATATCTTTATCATTTTTTATTTGCTTATAAATATTAAAAGCAGAGCATAAATGGAAACAAAAAGATAGTCTATGCCTTAGAGAGTAACTTGGACAACCTCTACCCAGCTGCATTCCTATTTTCCCCAAAATCTAGTTAGATGCTTGCCAGTCTGTGTCTCTCTCTGCCAATTCACTCTATCTTTTTTCAGAGGGTCAAATTAGATGTGACAAGAGAATCTACATGTTTATTCAGACATTTTCTTGTCTAAGTATAAAGCAGCTCTGATGAGCTAAACCATATTCTCTTTCCAGCTTTCCCAACATAGCCCAAATGGAGGCACAACACAGATGCATTCAACTAGTCTTATTTATTTAAATGACTGATCAAAGTCACTGCTTATTACTGTAAGCTAACTGGTCCAAGGGCAGGCTGTGCTATGAGTGGATTCACTCTGACTCCAAACTTAGCCAGCATTTCCACCAACCTTGCTTATCCTTGCCTGAACATGTTCTATGTGTCCAGAGTGTCCAACCTCATCTTCATGGCCTGATGTGCTGTAAGGGCCCTTCCAGTTTTAGAAGCATGCTGCTCAGTACCAAAGGCACTCCTTCCCAGTGTACTAAACCATAAGGCCTGTTTGGGATACACCCTCCATCATGGACACACCCTCCATCATACCTGATACCTCAGGCTGTTAGCCAGTTCTTCCTACCTAGCTTGAGCAACCTGCCCTATTTCTGCCAACTAACTGTAGCCTAAACAGTCTTTGACCAGGCCTAGTTAACTTAACATACCTTTTTCTAGGACATCACAAGCAGATGAAGAGAGGTTTTTCCAAAAACCAATCAGGTGCCCAAAGATTCCTGCTTAGTCCTTAATAGTGTCCAGTTAATTTAACACTATTTCACATTATTCCAAAGTTGTGAGATGTCTTCATAAAGCTTCCCCGTACCCATTGGCTGCAGACTTTCCAGCCCTAACAAATCCTGCCTTGTGTCTTCTTTGGAAAAAAAGGGGGCAGGAGGAAAATCCATTCTATTAATCCAGGAATTTTTCAGTGAACTTTTTCCCCCCTTTAAGAATAGCTCCTACATTGGAAGTTATTAAGTCATGGGAAAGATTGCTTAACACAATTGAGAACACTAAGGTAAAGCTGGGAGGAGGGCAAGGAAAGGCCTTTATCTGGGTAGTCAATGTTTAATTAAAAATATAAACTCCTCACTGATCACTTGGTTTAAAGTCAAAAGGAGAATATATGAACATATACACCTGTATCTTCCTGTTAATTTTATTTTGATGCTTATAAACACTCATGTCTGACTTCCCCCTTCACTTGATGGTTACCAACGCTGATGAATTCCACATATAAAAACACAAAGATCCCCATAAATTTGGGAACATTTCCTCATTAACTTTTTTTAATGAAACATCAACTGGAGTACTTACCACAAAGATTCTGGAAAAAAACCCACTGGTCAGCAGCAATAACATATTTTGATCTGGAAATCTGAAATTTAAGATTAAGGTTTAAATGAAGTTGTGAATCCCTAAATCAGAAATCCCCTTGAATCGCATCTAAGCAATCCCTGTAAGATTAGCTATCTTCTCGCCACCCTCAATGTTCAAACGAAGGCTACAATTCAACCAAGCAACCAATAGTAGAAGTGAAAATACAATTTGTTGAATTCTAATTTGAATGAAAGGAAGCACCCTTTGGCACCATCCCAGGCTGCAAGTTGACATGCCTGTCTGCAGTCCCTCAGCCTGATCTTCTTTTAACATCAGCTGTAACAAAGGGCAGGCTGTCAGCTTTGCCTCTGCACCTCAGAGCAGGTAACTGTATCATCTTCATGAATGACGTCTCTGTCACATTCAAGGCACATCAGGAAGTCTTTAAAACTCAACTGATCAAAACACAGCAACATTTTCATACTGACCTTGAGGAAGTGATCAAATATTGTCACTTAGAAACTCTGGAATATTTTTTTTTAATTCCAAGGCATGCTGAGACCAGTCTTGAAAGTAAGGATTTGCTCATCTTGACAGACTGAGTAGCCTTTGTATGCTGGTGGCTGATCCGTATTTCCGATACGGAAGCGGAACAAGCGAGGATTCTGTTTTTCCCATAGCTGTCATGAGGAGATGTTCCTGAATGACAGAGATAGAATGCCCTTTTGAACCAATTGAAAACAGTGACTTGTTAATGGTCTTCTACTACTACCACTACTGCTATCATATACTACTGAAATGCCCATCATTTTGATGTGCAGTGGTGAGTGTATGTACTATGCATGTTGTTGGCTAGGTGCAGGGCCTGTATTTATTTACTTGCTTATTTAGATAGTTATACACTGCTGTTTTCCCAAATGGGGACCCAAATCTCTTCCCAGATCCTAGTCCAAGACTCCAAAGTACTACACAGTATTAGTTCAACCTCAGCAGAATATATCTATTTTTTTCTCCAGGTTCTAAAGTTCTAGATTTATGTCTCAGTGGTGCAATAGAACATTATGTGTAATGAGGTCCAAGGTATTGTAAGTCATCACAGCATCCCTTAAACCTTCATCATTGTCTGTGTCAAACCTGGAAGGATACATAGATTGGGAAGACTCCAGGTAATAGTGTGCTACCAGTTGGATCATCCATTCAGGACACGTAAGTCTGTATCTTAGCATTTGAAATATTTGGTTAACGTTTTATATGGTGACAACAATTAAGGAACCATAAAACATTAATGTAACAAAGAATACACTTTTAAAACTTTGCTGCATTGATCCCATATTTATAGGGTTCTTTTATTTGGACATGTCTTAAGTGTAATTTTAAAATTGGCTTGGGGAGGAACACAGATTGAAATAAATGCATTCAATCATGCCCTTAAAAAAACCCCTTTAACGGCACTATTCCCTATGGTAGGCCCTTTAGCATTCTACAGTGCCTTAAATGCTACTCCACTGGTTTCCCATGCATGGTTAACTTGCCATGAAATTTAATTTGATGCCTTGGTGTATCCCCAAGAAGCCTTGAGTATTTAATATTCCATTCACAAATACATTCCAAATGCGCACAAGGCTCTGGGACTACTAACAAAATTAAGTTGCCATAAAGGAATCCCTTTTTGAATGTTGGGCATTTTGCTCATTCTGCTTGGAAGTGGTTATGCATATCCTATGCTATTTACTTTCCATGTTTTTTTTCCTGCTCCAAACCATATTATAATGTGATATTATTCTAAGAAAGGCCAGGTACGTGAGTCAAAGAGGCTGAATGTTCCATATAAGAGTGAGTTTCCCTAGTAACTGCACCCACCACATGAAAGCAAAAGTATATTATCAAAACCTTTCAAAAAACCCCATGGATAACTTAACTTGCAAAGGGCCAAGACCTTGTTTCTAAGTAACTTCATTCAGTCTAGAAAATTTGGTCCAGAGTAAGGCAAATGTAGACATAGAATTCTGTAGTGTTTTAAATGTGCCCTTTTCTTTGATTGCTACTGTGAAAAAAAAGATAGAGGCTCCAGTAAAGACATCTTCTTGGCAATTATACATTTAGCAAAAGCACTTCCTTGAATTTCCTTTTTGTCATGTTCCATGGCATTATGCACTGGGCAAGCACACAAATGCCATTTATAACATTTCAAAGCAAAGTCAGATGTTGGATCACATAGGTAAAATAAGATCCCAGGTAAATCAAGAATCAGTAGTTACAATGTTCCAGCTTTTTAACTCGTTTACTAAAGCCCCAAGAGGTGTTTAAAATACTAGCATGATTCAAAGGCTATTATAAATGATAGCTATATGCCAGATACTAAAATGTAAACAGAAAATTCCTGAAAAGTAAATCCAAACATACATTCTTCTGTTTACAACCTAGGAAGAAAAAGAAGTATGAAAAGAAGAAACAAGCATACTTCTGAAAACAAAAATTAGTCAGAAAAATTACATTTTGTGATTTGGTCACATAACTTTTTGTCTGAATATTTTAACAAAGAATTGTTAAACTCTTCCAGAGATCTTTCAATATGAAATTCAGCAAAGGAATGAAGACTGATATACAGAGAATAGCCTTTTTGAAAGATTTGGAGAGAAGCCAAGGTCTAGGGGAAAAATTAATTGTGTACAGAGACATGAAGTTTTAACACTTCACATATGAAAGTTTATTCCTTCCTGCCAGAGAAAACAAAAACTAACCTGAGAAAGGGTTTCCAATAAGTTCACCCAATTCTCTTCCCCAAAAAGATTGAAAGAACTATTTCTGAGCAAAGAAGTTTCCTTTATATTTTTCCCTGCTTCCAAAAATATGGCAAATTGAAAAAAAAAAACATGATCCCAGCTTCAGTAATTTGAACCTCTTCTCACACTGCCTTTTAAAGGTAGCTGTTTAAAAATGTTATACAATATGAAATGTGAGATAAGGATGCTGGACAAATACGGAAGGCTGGAATTTGCTGAAGCTCTCTTTTGACTATACACTTGGGCTTCTTCTTGTGCTACCTTAGCAACATGGAAAGCCACATTGTAGACAGTGTTTTTCCCATGTCCCTCTGGTAATGACCGAAGTTCAAGGTGAAGTTGTCAATATGACCCCATTTTATCCCTGTTCTGGGAAGCAAAGTTGGTGGTAACATGGGAAATAACTGCATCAGGTGTCCATACCATGTCACCTAGATATTCTAAAGGATGAGAGAAGAAGACAATCTTCATGACTTTACCCTACTTTACCCTAAAGTGGGGAGGGGAAAAAGGAGAAAGGAAGAGGCAACCTGCCTAACCAATCGGCCAGGTGCAGCCTGGCCCACCTGACCTCTGTTAGAGGCCAGGGAGGCAGCAGTTGACCCTGCCTTAGCACAATGTGAGGTGAAGGTAGAGGTGAAGGGATCACCTTCACTTCACATTGTGCTAAGGCAGGGCCAAGTGCTGCCTCCCTGGCCTCTAACAGAGCTCAGGTGGGCCAGGCTGCATCTGGCTGCTGTTGCATAAGGATCAGCCAAATAGGGGCCAGGAACTACAGCCATCCCTGCCCTGCTTTGCATGGGATCTGGTGGACTGGGCAGGGCACTGCCTTTTCTCATGGAAAGATCAGGCAAGCATGACATAACTGCCTCCCTTGCCTCACATTTTGATAAGGCAGCTGAGCCAAATGCCACCTCCTCCCTCACTTCATGTCATGACTCAGTGGACAGGCTGGGTGCCACTGTATCCCTTGCCTCACTTGTGTGGGGTTTAGGCAGGCTGAGCCAGGTACTGCCTCTTTCATCTCACCTCTTGTGGCGTTTGGATGAGCCCAGCCAGGCACCACCCCCCTCGCCTCATACATCATTGTCTCTTACTCCCTCCTTTGGTGGGTGAGGACAGGCTAGGCTGAGGGAGAACGATGTATTGATTAAATGTCTTAATGATTGATAGTTTGGGCGATATGAAGAATGAATTTATACATTTCATAAAACTAAATTGCATGGAATTCTTACTTCCTGAAACTCTATGAAGTTTGCAATTACTATTCTTGTTTTACAGATGGAGAAGAGAGGCTGAGAGACGTGAGCTTTTTCAGGCCATTGAGTGGTTCCATAACTGAACACAAATTTGACTGTATGCTTCCCGTGTCAAAGTCTACCATACTAGCCTATAATATTAACTGATGAATTGCTTTAGTTCTCTCAAAAAGGCACCACATACTTTTGGCTGTGGAATTCTATTCAAGCAAACATTATTCATAATCTAAATCAATCTTTGACTAGGTATAGTTGGCAAACTATCATTTCTGTAATATTTTAGTGTGTCTGTTAATAATAGCAATAATGAATGAATCCTCTGGGTAGACATTACAGGGAACCCTTCCAGGTGAATTGAGTTAACAGAATGCTCTGTTCCAAATGATTCCTAGGCTGACAGATCTAATATATTTCACCTGTAATAACTCAAGGTAAATTCCATTTGGGGCCACATGTTGTCAGATATGCACAGCTGTGTGTGTGACTGTGTGCACCCACACCACAGCTAATCCATCCTCAGTCTAAACCAGTTTCATTTGCTATGTTTAGGATCTCTTGGAGTGGGAACCTATTCAGGAAAGTCAAAAGCAGGCCAAGAAATTTTGTATTCAGTCATACTGCCAGTGCAGTGCCACATTTTCACTGGAGGAAGCAGATTTAAACCACTGGCTTGCGCTAAACAGGCTTTACCAAATGATGTGATAAGTTCTAACATACCACCTACACCTAGGCCCTTCTCACACAAGAAATTTACAATGTTTCCAGGCTAGAAATAAAATGCTTCCTTTGTGAAGTTTGCATTGTTTTTCTCCCCTTTGGTTCTAAAAACATTTCCATGTTTTCGCATCCCTCGTCTCACTCCTTTCCCTCCTGCCTCTATTTTCCCCATTTCAGGTGTGTTTTCTTTTTCTATTTTTTTTTGCTGTTTTGGTTGAATGAGCAAAACATCAATTGAATGGGGCCTCGGAAAATCAAAACGACGAATGAATAAGCAGGTTTTTAAAAAAAATCTTCACAGTGGCTTTAAAAGGTTTTGGAGGAGGTGAGTGCGGACAAACATCATGGTAAAGGGAGAGGGGATCGAAAGCATTCTGGAATCTTGTGTGGAAAGGGCCATACTGTCCCAAAGCGCTGTCCATCATTACTATCACAATGCTTACGTCTGTTCTTTATGCCTATTCAGGTGTGACTTGCTATTTCTAAGAGCAAAAAAAAAGATTTAAATATTACTGGATAATACATAAGAACAAATTATTAATAAATTAGGGATAACAGTTCCAAATTCTGAATGTTGAGAGAAATAACTGTATCATAAAATATAAACTATAGTAAAAATATGTTATAGTTAGATCAGTGGTTCCCAGTCAGTGAGCCAGGGATCCCTAAGGAACCACAGAGTTTTTGTAAGCTAAGATACGTAAATCCATGTGTGCGCTAAGCATTGTCATTTTAGTCTTTTTGTCATTAAATCTTTAAGGTTGCCAAGTGATCCCTGGTCACTGGGTGGGTGGTGGGTGGTGCCATCTGCAAATTGGAAAACTCCTGGAGGTTTGGGGGCAGAGCCTGGTGAAGACAGCAACCTCAGTTGGGGTACAATGCCATTGAGTCCAGCCTCCAAAGGATCCATTTTCTCCAGGATCTGTAGTCTGATGTCTGAAGATAAGTTGCAATTCCTGAGGACTTCCGGATTCCACCTGGAGGCGAGAATCCTTAAGTATTTTTTCAGTCAGTTGATAATAATAGTACAACTACTATCATGGAAGGAGTGATCATTTTGGGGTGTTAAAAAGGGTCCTCATACTAAAAAAATATTGTCAACCACTGAGTTCAATGTGGGGCTTTTTTCATCCAAAAAGAAAAAGAAAATGCTCATGATAAATTACAAATCAGGCTAAAGTTAAGCCTGTTCCTTCTAACTTCTCTGAGCTTCACTAAGTTCGGAGGTCACAAGTGCATTGTAGGTACAGGATGACTGAAATTCAGTCATAAAAGCCTGCATGGCGAATGCCTGCATGGCCATGGATCAGTTTAGCAACCCAGTACAACCACCATTAAAAACTGCCTGTCTGTTTTCACACACACACCAATATCAGCTTAGGGGTAGCACAGTATTTTACATTCTGCATCCAGTAATCTTTGGCTGGCTTAGGGGGCCTTCTGACCCTTATTTTTGTGGAAGTAAAGAGTGTCTTGGAAGGGAAGATGGCATGATGTCGCACAGTCTTGTCAGATCTCACACCCTCAACAAGGTCGGCCCTTGGAAGGGAGATCACCAAAGAAGACTCTAGAGGAGACGTTCCTTGAAAAACTCTTGCAAGGGCTGCCATAAATTGGCAGCGACTTGACGGCACTTTACTCACATACAGAAAGAGAGTCTCAGGCCTAACCTAGATTATATGCAAGTAGCCTGACAATCAGTTAATGTGAGGAAAATTGTTTCCAGAAAGGACAATAAGGAATAGAAAGAAGCAGGAACCAAAGCACCTTGAGGTTTTCATAGGCAGTTTTCACTACCTCATCTATTCCATCTGCTTGTCATCTGGACACTTCCAAATTTCAACCAGGTGTATATTATAGTACATTTGCTTACTTGCGGTATTTGGCAAGGACGAAGTGCATGAGCTTTGAAGTGTGCAGGTATGCCTCAGGATGTTCCAGACGTAAGATCAGGTGTTGTAGAAGTGTGCACACAAAAGTTACAATTTTTTTTAATCTGTCAAGTTTTCTTACCCAATTTATATGGGGATGCTCACTCTCCTACCAGCCTACTTACACAAGTTGCAGTTACTGGAGTCAATTGTTTAACACACTCTCTGTGTCCAAACAACTCCGCCATATTCAGTTATTAAAAAAGATTAACTGCACAAACACAAATTTGCCAACTCCTCATCCCACTCGCAGCATTGCACGCACTGCTTCCAGGAATATTATGAAGCACAAAATAAATTTAATTTTGAAATGAGACTTAGTAGTTATGTGTCTCTGTACCTTTTACAGTGGAGTCACCCTGTGCCTCATCCTAAAACATTTGTGCATGCACGTTGATGTACTACTTCATAACACTCATACTTCCTTACCATTCCTACCTCATGTGCAAAAGTATTGTTTTTTCAGACTGTCAGCTTATGTAAAAAGTTGTATGTTGGGGAGAGGAACACCCTGAGGTATTTCTGGAACACAGCTATCTCATTTGAAAATTGAAGTCAAAGGCAGTACGATTCTCCCAAGAAGGCAAAATTCTATTCAAACACATTCTTGCACTGTCTCCTAGGAGCAAATTATAGGCAATGTGTCCGCTGTGCAGGTGCAAATATTGTGAGTGTGTGTGTGTGAGTAACTCTATGTTCAACAGCTAGGTCACTTTACTGACCCCAGACGTAAATAAGTTGTGGTGATTAAGGTTTAGTGGCAAATCTGCAACTGCATAATCATGACAATAAGAGTTTGGATTTATACCCTGCTTTTCGCAGCCATAAAAAGTCTCAAAGCGCTTAAAAACTCCTTCACGTCCTCTCCCCACAATAGACACCTTGGGACGTAGGTGGGGCCGACAAAGAGCTATGACTAGCCCAAGGTCACCCAGCAGGCTTCATGTGGAGGAGTGGGGAAACAAACCCAGTTCTTCAGGTTAAAGTCCACCACTCTTAACCACTACAGCATGCTGACTCTCAGAAACCAACCTAGCTTATTCATGAAGGCACGGTCCTGTAGCACAGGTGCAATGCTGGTTGGCAGGATGTCAAGTGAACCTTGAAGCAAAACCCAAGACGTGAGCCAGCAAGAGGGCTCCATTCAAATGCAAGTGAGGAGGTTGATTGTTCCACTTTCAACTGGCGTTCTCATCAAAGCTCTTTGCATCCCTGTTGTAATATACATTGCCAGAGTCATGTACTGAGCTAGAAGTTCTCCAGCACACCACTTATCTCAAGTAACAATAGAAAAACAAACAGCTGCCAGTTCTGATATTGCAAACGTTATGTTTCAAAGAATAAATACCATGTGGCACTGCAGCAGAGCTCAAAGGCAAGTTCCTAAACTCCCGTCTGTTTATCTATAATGCTCAAAAGCCCAGTGTGGTGGATTGAGTATTTAGGAGCTACTTTACTGTTAATATGTAGTGGATCATAATCTTTCTGTAATTCAAAGGCAAACTCACTGGCTTTGCAAATACAAGCATGTCCATCTCACCTAACCCTTATCCAACTGTTGACACAGTCACATTCTCCCTTTTACATTGGACAAGAAATCTTTAAAAAAAAAACAGTTATAGCTACTCAGCCAACAGGAAACTGAGAAAGTGGGCCCAAGTGTGGCCATGCTACAACATTTGTGATGTGTATTGAAACCTGTCATTTATTACTATCTATTTAATCCAAAAACGCCAGCGTGGATTATTCAAGGAAAATAACAGCAGGTTAAAAAATAGAAATTGTCATGCAGCTAAAACAGGTAAAAGCATGACACGAGTTTTTTCTCTCTTCGTTAGCCATTATATAAAGGTCTTACAAAGCTTTTGAAAGATATCTAAGCTGAGCAGGGGTGTCAAATGTGCGACCTGGGATCTGGATCCAGCCCCTTGAGGGAGCTTATCAGACCTGCAGCCAGCAGAGGCAACCCCACCCCACTTCCAAACTGGCTGAGTGAAACTGCTGGGCTCAGGAGCAGTGTGGAGGATTGCCTTAGATGGCTCATGGGCCTGATAAGCCCCTTGGGCAGTCATTCCACTCCACTGCAGCCTCACTAATCCAGGCACACACACACACACCCATGTCATTCTAGGGCTAGCTGAGGCACATATACACCCCAGCGCCCAGCCCAGCCAAGACATATTTATGTCATATCCAGCCCTTGTAGCAAGTGACTTCAATACCCTTGCTTTAGAGAGTTTGCAAGGGAAAGAGATCCTGCTGTAGTGGAGTATCCAATGAGGATGCTTCTTCATACACCCTTGCGGACTGTCAGTGGATTCACTTTGCCCTTTGTCCTATTCAGAAGCTTATAGGAAATTAAAAGGTCAACTATTGGATAGAGAGTTCTCTACCCTAATCACCGCAGCCAAGAGAACGTGCTCCCCCCTGTATTTTTCTCTCCCACTGGAACGGGGCCACTTGGCACACTACCTGTATTGCTTAATAAACCCTGTTCAAAGGAAAGCCATAATGCTCGCCAGGTTTAATGTTATGCCTTCTGCCTTGTTACATGGCAGATTTAATAAGCAAGAAAAGGCTAAAAGATTGTGCCCATGTAACGATGGCTCAGTTGAATCTCTGGCCCACCAATTACTTCACTGTCTCAGATTCAAGGAAATCAGATCCAAGTATGTGAATCTCACTCCTTTACATTTACCCGATCTCCCCGATTTATTTAGATTACACTACTTGTTGGACAACCCTGATCCTTCTCTCTGTATGATAGTGGCAGACTTTCTCCTGGAAATTACTAAATGCCAGTAGATTTCCTTCGTCCTAACATGTATATCCTGTATTGTATATGCTTTTTAATCTGTTTTTATTATTGTTGTACTGCTGTCTATGCCAATAAAGGCTTGCTTCTCACATACACCCTTGCGGCCTAAACAAGGGCTAGGGTGTGACACTGACCCTCCACAGCAGAGTGAGATCTGAACCCTGTCTCTCAGAACTTAGTCTGAAACAATATACCATTTTCTTAAGGGTGGCTACTGAGGAACAGTAATAAACCGTCAGGATTGGGTGAGTTATGTGTCAAGTGGTAACAAAATGCAGTGGCTGCTGCCAGGCCAGATTTTGAAGAACTCCACCTCAGATTATCAAGGATGTTAAGCATTGTTACTTTAGGCTGCATTAATTGTGCTTATATTCAACATGGACTGAAGTAAGGTTGCCAGCCTTCAGGCGGTGACTGGATCTTCCGCTGTTACAGCTGATCTTCAGGCAACAGAGAAAATGGCCTCTTTGGAAGATGGACTTTGTGGCATTATATCCCACTACAGCCCCTCCCCTCCCCAAATCCTGTTCTTCTTGGGTTTCACCCCCCAAATCCCCAGCAATTTCCCAGCCCAGAGTTGGCAACCCTAGGCTGAAGCCACAGCTATGCTATACTATCACTGATAGAGGACCAGTCTTAGGGGCAGATCAAGGAATTTCTGTGGTCATATATAGACTGTTCCTCTTATACCCTATCAAGTAGCTAACCTATTAAAACATCATCAGATCCTCATCTGAAGGCTAAGGGCAGCTTTGTTTGCTCCCTGTCCATCTTCACTCAGTAATCCCAAACATGTTCATTCAGGATGCAGAGCAGAATTTTCACTGCACTGCTTTGGAAGTGCATTTGGTTAATTCCAGAAGGTCAACACACATAGTTACTCAACCAACCGTCTTTTGTCTCCAATGTATTGCAGTATAGGTTTTTGCAGTGCTTGAAATGTGCATGTTGTTTCCCAAAAGTTCCATAAAGAACTAACTTCGTTGCAGCTCTTTTCTTTTATTTATATCTTCCTTCTTTGCTGACACTCTGAGTGGAACAGTCAGCGATTAAAATGAAGTGGAAGCAATGTTTGTCTTGCAGCAAAATCCTGGCAATATTGACTATTGATCCAGCTGCACAGACTCAAATTTCTTGGGAAAACAACTCTTCAATTTTTCACTTCACTGAACCTGCAGGGCTGTCTCTGTTAGGATCATTACCCCTTGTCTGTAAAATACAAGGAATGTGCGAATGCGTGCAAGCCAGTTTTGAACCCACTGAACTTTGTGGGTTTGAATGGAGAGCACCAAAACCGGCCTTTGCTTTCTGCCAGCGCCTCCCCCTCTAAGTTTAGCAGCGCATCCAAAGCTGTAATTTAGTTTCTCCTGTGACAATGTAAATGATATAAATACTGTCATGAGCTTATTAGGAAGTGTCCAAGCTGTCAACATTTTTCTCCTTGTTAGTGCCAGCACAGAACACTACAAGTCGGTCAGTGGTGGGATTCGGCAGGTTCTCATCACTTTGGCAGAATTAGTTGTTAAAATGGTGCTTGTAAAAAAATCAGTTGTTAAATTATTTCAATCCCACCACTGAAGTCGGTCCTTTAAGATAAAGACCACTGGGATAAAAATGTAAAGATGCTCATTTACTAATGCTCCTTCAGTAACCTTTTAAAAACTGTTAAGTGAAACAGCAAAAAGAAAATAACGGTACAATGTATACTTCCAGTCTTAAATATGTTTTGCTAATTTAGTTTTATATCACATTGGTAAGAACTGGAATGGTATATTAATAGCAAACAAAGTGCCTTTGTCATAGGGCACAGCAAAACTCAGTTTTTGGTACTAAAGCAGTGCAAATCTATCCTCATCTTGAAACAGGGTTGCCAAATCCCCCCAGGGACCTGGCAGAAGTACTTGCTGGGTGGTGATGGCCCTCACTGATGACACATTAATATCACTGGTGACATGCTGATATCATTTCCCATGAGCATTAAAAGTGACATCAGCATGACACTAGCAAAGCCAGGGATGCTCTGGCATTTTGGCAAAACATTATGGTTTAACCATAGAGTTTTGTCAAACTACCAGAGCATCTCCAGCATTCCCCAGTGACTTGAGGGATGTCAGCTGAATGAGGCTGATGCCCCCCCCCCCTATTTTGGCACCATTTTCTTCTTTCTGGCCCAGTGGAGGGCAATGGCAAACCACCTGTGCTCATTAGCCTTTGAAGCCCCTGCTGGTGTTGCTGTACATTAGCTGCAACTTGATTACACTTTATAAACACACATATACAAGCATGCTTGCATTTTATGGGCACAGAATGGTCAGGCAGCCATTTCTAAATACATAGGGATTGTTTGAATATGTGCAGTACAGACTGTGTGAATCTGTCTTCTAAGGTAGATTCTCTATGGCCGTTTCCGCACGGCCATCGAGGCGCCTCCACGCCGGCAAGAATTCTGCCGGCGTGGAGGCGGAGGCCGTTCGCATGTAGGCATGCGGACGGCCTCTGGAGAGGCCAGCAGACGGCAGGCGGCTCCGCATGGAGCTGCCTCTTCCCCCCATCCCTTTCCCATTTACCTCTCGTGTCGCCGTCCTGCCGGCCTCCTCAGCCCCGCCCACGCTGCCCTCCGACCTCCAGGGGTCGGAGGACAGCGAGGGAGGGACTTAGGAGGCCAGCAGGATGGCGACACGAGAGGTAAATGGGAAAGGGAAGGGGAAACAGCGTGTTCCCGGCGGTGCGGTTCGCACCGCGCTGCCGGGAAGACGCTTTCCCCTCAACAACAACCCTTTAAAGCGTTGTTGTTTAGGGCGGCCTGACGCCGCCCTGGGGGAGGGGGAGCGCAGTCAGGCCGGCTCTGCTGCATTGCAGCAGCGCCGCCTGTGTGAACGGCGGCCTGGGGGCAGCGTTTTTACCGCCCCCAGGCCGTCGTTTTTGGCCCGTGCGGAAAGGGCCTATGATTCTTTGGCTGCTTGCACCTATTATTAGGCATTGTGCTGCATTGCACAATAGCACTCACTTATCTCATATATTATATTGTCCAGAGAAGAAAATCCATTTGCAGATGACTGCTGTATCACATCATTAGCACAGCATCCAACTGCAGATGGATACAGACTTCAATCACATTAACATACCCTCAAGCGATGGAGGGAACAATGTTTTACTCTCAGTTTTCTACTTTCAGGACCTTGGGTAGCAGTGCTGGGGAAGACCCTTCACTGCCCGAGACCCTAGTGAGCTGCCATCCCCAAGAGAAGACAACAAATATTGAAATGGACCAATGGCATGCTTCAAAATCAAGCCAATCCATCAAAGCTCCTGCATCACACAGTTCAAACACATTTGTACTGATGGGTTTATGTCAAAGTTCTCAGTTTGGAACTCAAACCAGACATAATTTTTACTTATCAAAAGCTATAAAGTAATTTTTTCCATTTTAAAATCCCACAAAAATGTATCATATTGGAAGGGTTTTCCAAAGAAAAAGTTTTCCTCATTTGTTTTGATTTTTTTAAATTCAAGCATTAGAAGTTTTGGGGTATTCTCTCTTCCTCATAAAATGAATAACTGAGGTCAGTTTTCAATGTATGTCATAATTTTTACAGGCAGGCAACAAGATAATTTAACAACTTTTCCTTATGCTCCCAAAGTAAAAATTAAGCAGATGAATACTGCCCCCTTCTGTACAAAAGAAGAATTGCACCCAAATGTGGTTTTAGGGGGTTCTCTTAAAAACATTAGATGCCAGTCTGATTTATCCAAGCAATTGATTGCTGGTAAAACCAGGGCAGTATTTTATAGGAAAAACATCGGGTAATAAAAATATCTTATTTAAACAAGAAATTAGATACTTTTCTTAATACTAATCATCAGCTTACTTCTCCAGGCAATCCAGATTTTATTTTGAAATGTACTATTTTGAAATGTACTATTTGGCCTATCTCTTCCAAGCCATCTCTTCCATTTAGAAACAGTCCATGTAAACTCTCATATTGTCACCTTCCATTCTTGAAAATTTGTCTTAGGTTGGCAACTGTGACAAAAATTTTAACAAAAACCCAAAAAGTTTCTTAAAAAGTGAGTCATGTCATGCATAAGCTTCTAGTGCTATCAGTTAATTGGTCAAAGATAACTTCTATGCACAATACCACCATACCTATCTGTGCCTAAGGGACTCTACAGTGTGAGTGGGTTTCACTTACCTCTCTCGGAGTTCAGTGATAGGGGAGCAACGCTATACATCTTTTGCTACATCTGCATGTAAAAGGTACACAGAGCGCCATTTCACAGGTACTCTGTGGTACATTTGTCTAGCATATTTTTCACCAAAATAATAAACACTTGCTTTAATTTGGTACAGATCACCACTATACTAAAACAGCAGGCAAAATAAATGCCTTCAGAGTGGTGTAGTGGTTAAAAGCAGGTGGATTCTAATCTGGAGAACCGGGTTTGATTCCCCACTTCTCCTGAGTGACAGAATCAGATGTGATTCTACACTCCTACATTCCTGCTGGGTGTCCTTGGGTTAGTCACAGTTCTTCAGAACTCTCTCAGCCCCACCTACCTAACAAGGGGCGAATTCCCACTGCCTCCTTAGCACGGTTTCGGGCCACTTACTAACACGGTTTCATCGACGTCCTCCCCATGACTTCTGTGGCAGCAACCGTTTCTGACGCTCGTTTTACCCATTAATGTGTGTCCCGGCAGAACCTGGATGCAAGTGGGTTGGGCCCCGTTACCACAGTTTACGGCTGTTCCGAGGGGAGGAACAAGGTTTGGAACCTGGAGTTGTTCCCCGCCCCAGAGCGTGACGTGCATTTCGCGCAGCCAATTGATTTGACCCTTGCGCAGTCTACTTCCGGGTTGATGAAACGATCACGTTTCTGAGCATGTGCAATACAAGTGAAGGATCGCCTGTTCACCGATTTAACGGTAAAACTTTCAGAAAATAGTTGCTTTACAGTAAATGACAAGTATTCATAGTGGTTGCACTTCAGCGTTCGCACAGGTTTTTTTAATGGGTAAAAATGGGTAGTGTTTCTGAAGTGGCTAACAGGTCCCGCCCAACTGAACACCGACCAATCAGATTAGGGCAATGAAGCGCGATCACATGGCTGTGGGGATTGCAACGATGCCTGCACCCGGGAGTGTCTGCTGTGTGCTCGCTGTGGTGGGGTGGGAGAAACTGCGATGAGGAGGACACGGATTCACAAGGAACAGGTTTGGATCCGCTTGCAATTTTCAAGTGGGAATTCGCCCAAGGTGTCTGTTGTGGGGAGAGGAGCTTGTATGCCACCTTGAGTCTCCTTACAGGAAAGAAAGGTGGGGTATAAATCCAAACTCCTCCTCCTACCCCTCTTCCTCTGTAATTTATAATACTAGTGGTAGGAAAGACACTTCCAAGTACAGATTCTAGGTGTCAGAATATGAATGCAATTCTGTGTCTCTTTACTCAAAAGTAAGTTCCATTGTATTCAAACATGCTTACTGTCATACAAGTGTTCTTCAGATTGCCGACTAAGTATGCAAAAGAATTTCTGTTTGGATCCATAAAATGCTAGAGCATCTGGATGCCAGCTATGTAGCTTGCACAGCACTTCTATACACACAATTACCCATCCACATGTTAATTGAATGGAGAGGGAAGCAAGCATGTGCAAACTGGCTTGACACAGAAGAAATTTCTGCATGTATGCCCACCCTATGACTAGCAGTATTGGAAAGCATTGTCTCTATCACAGGGTGCGATTGTACATATGGTCATTTCCTCTGCACATTCACACTGTGAAGATCACCCAACAATCACACAAAAGCATAATGTGCATATACTCACAGTTTCTCCCAATACATATTTGTATGTAGCAGGCTCAACTCATCCAGTGAAAAGTGATAAAATACGAGAAATGGGAACTTCTCTAAGTAAGTTCGTAGGGAGCCTTCTAATTAGAAAACAAATACAGCTGAGAAGAATTGTTGGCAACAAACACTTCCAGGTTTATTTATTCATAGCATTTATAGTCCATCTTTCCCCAGAAGACTTTCACCAGAAGACTCTGCAACGTATAACCTTATCTAGAATATGTGGCTATGGAATTTTACTAAGTACCAGATCAAGGACCATTTAAAAAGTCCTGCAAATCACCTCTGTGAAGAGTTAAAATTCTTGAAGGATGCATTTGCACCTCTAGCAAGGCAAAACATTGGTGGCTTAGAGTTGCAGTGTCTGAGCCATTCTAACTAGGCAAAAAGTGCTGGATGTCACACGTAATAATAGCCTGTTTATATAGGTCAGTTTCCGCTGAAGTAGTGCCTCCTTTGACAAAGGCTTTTGTGGTGGTGGAAAGTGCTGTCAAGTCACAGACAACATATGGTGACCCCGTGGAGTTTTTGAGGCACAAGAAGATCAGAGGTGATTTGCCATTGCCTACTTCTCTGTAGAGACCCTGGACTTCTTTGTGGTCTTCTATTCCAGTACTAGCCAGGGCAGCCCCTACTTAGCTTCTGATATCAGGCTAGCCTCAGCCATCCACATCAAGGATAAGCTTTTGTAGCTGAAGCGAAATCTAATTGCTGAGAAGGGAAGGGCCGCTTCATTATTGATTTTGTCATACACATTATCACTGTGGCCTCCTGTTACTGTTAAACACATTTTCATATTTAGAAAATATTAAAATCAGACTGTTCTGGACACTTCAGTACGTGTGTTAATCTCTATCAGGAGAAAATAATCCCACAAATGCACCTGGTATAATGTATACAAAGAGACAAAACTCCTAATCAACATTTGGTTTCCTCTGTGCATTGGGCAGTTGCTATATAGCAAGAACATATTCAAAAGGTTGCATACATATATATGCAGTAACGAAGTACATACATATATATGCAGTACATACATATATATGCAGTAACGAAGAAGAGCACATCTTATTCCAGAATCTTATCCCCAGCTGATTAACACTCTCCCAGGTAGCCAGAACTGGAATCTTGGTTTTTATACATCTATAATCCTTTGGGCTGATAGTCTTCTTACACAATAAATTCCCCAGAAAATTATATCAGAATATAATATTTGGATTAAGAAAAACTTGGATCAAGAAAAATTATTACCCTACTCAAAATAGACGGAGCCAGTGTGGTGCAGTGTTTAGAATATTATATTAAGATCTGGGAGAACCAGATTAGAATCCTGACTTACCATGAAAGTTTGCTGAGTGATCATGGGCCTAACTAATTTAGCCTAACCTTCCTGGACTTTTATGAGGAAAAACAAGGCAAGGAGAAAATACTGTAAGCAATGGGGTAAAAAATAGGATATAAATAAATAAATATAGAATATAAATATAGAAAATAGATTGCTCCATCTATAAACAGAAGTCAAATAATATTTTATATTAGTGCCAAGCAAAATCACCAAACTTGGCTCCGCCCCCCCCCCCTTCAAGTTTGAGTTATTTGGTAGTTATCACCCCTTTCATTCACCCCTTTTGTTGTTTTCTACAATCTTTTTTTAACCAACCACAAGGTTATTCTGCTCAGTTTGAAATGTGTTAATAATCAATTACACATTACAGTTCTTCTTGTTTTTTCTTAAAAGTATAAATGTCTTGTAATTGAATGAAGTTTTAAAACAGGTATGTGATGAGCAAAACTTTATAAAGGTTGATTTATAGCCAAATCTGGAGGAGGGGGTCAAAACGATGTAGGGCTGGGATTGGTGCAGGGCTCTGCTGGTGAGTTTACTCCCCTCTGCTGGTGTAAGGGGCACCCACACTGGTGGAGAGGGCAAAGACACCAACGTCGGGGCGCCCCACAGCTCTGCGGCAAGCAAACTCCGAAGTGGGCATCGCTGTAGAGTTATACAGGCATCCAAGCAGATGCTCGGGGGGCATTCCCAGGGTGGAGACAACTTTAGTTGGCTTCCGCTCAGACTTTTGAGCCAGGAACACCACCGTGTGGACCTTGGACTTATGCCACCCAAAAGGTTGAGCTCTGTGGAGGGCTTTCCCGGTGTCCAGGGTTTGTTTGTTTGTTGGCTTCCTGTGCTGCCTGAAAGCCTTCTGGAGGTGGCGTTGGGGGGGGGGGGGGGCCACAGCCCTGTGAGTTAGGCTGTTAAGGCTAGAATCCATTATTTAAAATAGTTCGACATCACTTCTTTTAACCAGTTCGCACCCATGTACAATTTCATTCACTTTCTCTGATATAGTCAGTACTGTTGGCTTTGATCATTTTCTCTGGTTACAGAAACATAGCTGCATATTTGCTTGTTTCAGTTGCAAACACAGAGATAGACAAGAACAGGATAACTGTACACAGCACAAAAGCAAAATTCAGGAACTGAAATAAGATTTAGGTAGAAGTTTGCTTAATTATACAAAAGGATAAAATGATATAAGTGGTTACCTCATTTTCCAATAGACAGGTTTTTCTCCTCCAAAACGCTGCTTGCAGTCAACAGTTCTCTTAATAACAAGCATTTGAGAAGCTGAACAGTTTGACTAGCAAAAATCAGGACTGAAGTGTTTATGATTTGTTCACCTACAGCAGGAAATTGCTTGTTTGATTTGAACAGTTGCCCTTAATCTGCTTGCCAAAAACAACACAGTAAATAATCATTACCTGCTTTAACAGAGGTGCAAGTTTAAATTTTGCGTTACAGTTTTGCCTACAAGACTGTGATTAAGAGCAAAAAATATGTATTTCTTATAAGCAGCCAATGTGATTTGGAGAGAGTTGTGTTGAAACATAATGGATGCAAAGAACTTCCCTGCACATAACTCTTGCCAGCTAGAGCACTACGTGCTGTAACAGGTGCTGTGTGCACGTTTCCTTTCCTCGATCCAACAGCTAGGGTTGCCCTCAAAGCTCAGTTGCTCCTAACAGCTGTTCAGGAATGGAGACATGGACAGAATTTCATCTCCCAACGGATGCAATTTCAGAAAGAAAGTGCTATTACCTTCTATTGCACTGCCAACCTAGGGTACATATATTTTGGGATAAATTAAAAATAAGCTTGAACTGAGAGCTCTGTAATTGAACACTGATTTGGCAGGCATTTGGGCCTATGTACACAAAGTTCTGGCAATACTGTAGTCACTTTTCCTTGACAAGATCCAGGAGTGGTGGGGATTACATGTGAATTAAGCCAGCCATGCATGTTGAGGAGCACCCAAGGTCACCCATTTAAGGTGTGGAGATTTAAAGTGTCACACATTCTGGGTGGGGTTGCGCTCTCCTAAATACAGGCCTATAGTCAAGGAGTGTTCTTGGTCCCAGGCCTATTGCTGAATAAGTAGATGGCAGCTGTGGCCAGGAGTGCCTTTTCTTAGTTTCACCTGGTTATCATGCTATGGCTTTTCCTAGGCAGAAAAGGTCTGGCCACTGTGGTGACGCTGAGTTTAGATTCTTACAAGGCATCCTACATAGGGCTGCCCTTGAGAAGTGTTCAGAAACGTTAGCACAGAATGTCACCCTCAGGATGTTTACTGGATTTGGTTGAAAGGACCATATCACTCCAGTCTTGAGCTACCTACACTGTCTCCCAGTTTCTTCCCAAGCACAGGTCAAACTGCTGGTGTTGGCTCTATATAGTTTGGGACTAATATACTGAAGGACCACCCTTATAAATCTATCGGACCACAGTGGTCAGTTTGTAAGTCCAGCTTCAGGTTCCCTTGCCTTCTAAGACTAGGTAGGTGACAGGTCCAGAGCTGGTGTTCTTGGTCATGGCACCAAAACTGTGGAACTCTTTTCCCAGGGAGACTTGTCTGTCTCCTTCTATTGCCATTTTTGGCGAATGGATGAATACATACGTCTTTGTTTTATTTGGGGTCCCATCACTGATTCCTCTTTCCTGCCCAATATTTTCATTGTTTTTATATGTGTATTTTAGCTCTGGTTTAAATTGTTTTAATTATGTGTTTTTGTTAGTATTAGGGGTTTTTTTGTGGTTGGAGCAGCAGTGGCGTAGGAGGTTAAGAGCTCGTGTATATAATCTGGAGGAACCGGGTTTGATTCCCAGCTCTGCCGCCTGAGCTGTGGAGGTTTATCTGGGGAATTCAGATTAGCCTGTACACTCCCACACACGCCGGCTGGGTGACCTTGGGCTAGTCACAGCTTCTCAGAGCTCTCTCAGCCCCACCTACCTCACAGGGTGTTTGTTGTGAGGGGGGAAGGGCAAGGAGATTGTAAGCCCCTTTGAGTCTCCTGCAGGAGAGAAAGGGGGGATATAAATCCAAATAATTCTTCTTCTTTTTGAATTTGTTAAAAACAAAAAGTTTTCCAAGTCTTTGCTGAAAACCATAAGCAATCAAAACTTTCTCCCAGATTTTTATTCATTCCCTCCAACTCTGGCCGCTTCCGCACGGGCAATGAATGGCGACCTGGAGACGGTAAAAACTCACCTTGTCCCTGGGCCTCCGGCGCGTCGCCGAGGCCTGGGGACATGCCCCCCTGCCCTGCACCGCTGGAGCAGGCGCGCAGGGCCAGGGGGCGTGTCCCCAGGCCTCGGCGACGTGCTGGAGGCCCGGGGACATGCCGGGTCGGCCGGGCGCCGGTGCTCCGTGGCGCCAGCTGCCCGGCTGTTCCCAGGACTGTCCATGCGGACGGTCCCAGCGTCGTCGGGTCGGCGTCATAAACACAGACCCGGCTGTTTCCGCCTTCGTGCGGAAACGGCCTTTATTTCCCCACTAACAGTACTACCTGAAGTAAGCCCCATGTTATTACCTCACAACTCCAACATGCCCCAAAGACCCTAGAGATACTTTTCACAGGAATAAAAAGGGAGATTTTACAAATGCTTCTCTGGGCAGTGGCTTGTCAAAGTTTTATATTTAGGGGAGGGGAGAATCACTAGGGGAGGGGAGAATCACTAGAGAATCACTAGAGTATCCAGCTGCTGCAGTGCAAATGCTGTGGGGGGGGGGGAACCAATGCAACACTACTTTTGTTTTAGGTTCAGGTCTCTGTATGCTGCCTGCATTGACCTACTAAGAATAATGTGTGAACTCTGTATAACTTCAGATCAATGGTGGGATTCAAATAATTTAACAACTGGTTGTTTACAAGCACCATTTTAACAACTGGTTCTGCCGAAGTGATGCGAACCTGCTGAATCCCACCACTGCTTCAGCTGTAAAACATCATGTATCACACATGGCTAAAACAAGTTTAGCCCATAACGTATCAGGGATCTGGTTTAGAAACACACACTCTTTTTTTTTTTTGATGTAGACATAATTTTTGTCTTAACTTACTTCTGATTTTCTCCAAAATAAAAACTAGTGAAAATCTTGTGAAAAGTACTTGGTCAACATGTGTTGCTTGGTAAAGTCTGGTTAGAATTTAATATCTGCTTCCCTACCAATGGATCATATTGTATTTATAACAGTGGCTGGGCTTTTATGACACAATATTCCAAAAATGATTTCAATAGATCTCTTTACTGTAATATTTCCCTTTGCATTTCTTTAGAAGGGTGTCAGGAAACTCCAGTTGTACTCTTCTTCTAATGTCACTGTAGAATTATGACTCCGATCCACAAGCCTTTCCAAACAACAAGACTGTGTGTAACCATTTTTGTATTTAACATGTGAAACAGCTCATTTAAAGCGGAGTGGGAGTGAGGCAGATGGTGGAATTTCAAGAAGTCTTAGACAATCCTGAAAGTAATTTTCTCTCCACCTTCTGGTTGTCATCCACAGTTGAATAAACTGATTTCAAAGGAAATGGGAAATGTTATCTCGTTAAGAGACCATATTTACAATATACATTCTTCCCTACATCTTATGTCAGTGTAAAACACAGTTTTAAAAATCTTGGAAACTTTTTGAATAGTGTTGATTATCAAACCAGCCAGTACCCCCCTCCTGCAGCAACAATACAACATATCACAGTAATAGGGACTAGCGTAAAGGGGCTGATAATGTTTTCCCTTAATTTATGGAGGTGCTTAAGGTGGTATTTCACTGAAAAAAATAACAGAAGCTGCAATTAAGTTACATTCTGAACCCATAAAACCTGTCTCAGCACTATGAGATTTGTACACCAGAGGGCAGTCTTGCTTCACATTGGGAAAAAAAGTGTACCTGCTGAAGGCCCTATTCCTGCTGAATTTTTGCATCCCCAGTTTTGAAAACAGAAATCATCAAAATATATAAATGTGTGTATTCTTGATCATTCATACTTGCGGAATCAGTTGTTGACATTATGCTCAAAACAGCCTTGTAAACATTACAAGTCTCAGTATTATCCCTGTTGTCTGTCTTCCTTAGCATTCTGGGCATGAAATTACTCTCATAACATCAGCAAGCTTTCTCCTACAGAGGATGCTAAACTGTGATGGGAACTGGATGCTGATAATACTAACTGCTGAACGGCGATGGTTAGAGTAATGAAAGGATATACCAAGTGCAAATCACACATTGCGACAGTCACAGTGCAATCACTCTGGAAGCAAGCAAGCCCAACTGCTGTCTTGTGGCCTAAGGTCACGTGAAGATGCTGTGTAACCAGCTCTTCCACATGTACGGTGGGCACATGTATTCTTTCTCTCTGAAAGCAGGCCTTTCTCAAGCCACAAAAGATTGTTTATCTGGGCTGCTGCCTTCAAATAGGTTGAATACTTTTTGTAGACAAGTAGTGAAATCCTATATCGCATTCTGAACATGGCGCGAGATATCGATTATTAAATCTACATGTTAGGGCCATGTACAAAGTATGAGAATCATTCTACAAACCTGGGGTATCCAAGTTTGCAGATGTATTCCAAGTCTTAAAAATTGGGCCGGGGGGGGGGGGGGGGGTGTGTCCAAAAACCCAAAATGTAGCTTTCTATGCAAATGTACTCCAGCTTCATCAACCATGGCCTTACTAATGTTGGACTGGAACTGAGAATACAAGGCTGCAAATTTTGACTGATTTATTATTTATGATTATCCTAATTACTGTCCTTCTCCCTATGTCCCTACTCGACCCCTGCACTCGGGGGAGGGGGGCAAATTTACTTGTGGTCCCCGGCCCCTCAATGATGCGTCTAGCCTCCACTCGGGCCAGGGCTTTTACTGCCTTGGCCCCCACCCCGTGGAACACTCTTCCTCCAACCATCAGGGCCCTGTGAGACCTGGGACAGTTCTGCAGGTCCTGTAAAACAGAGTTGTTCCACCGGGCTTTTGGGGAGGCTGGCCACTGATTTGCCATCTCCCACTAACCCCTGTATAACATCACACTCGGTTGATTTTACTGTGTACTTAGTCCCCTTCCAGGGATATAGAGTTTTTTCCTTTGAGTTGCCATCCGTTGCTAGGTTTTTGTTATAATGTTTTAATGATGGTTATGATTTTAAAGTATGTAATTTAATGTATTTTATTGTTGTACACCCCATACCTTCGGGGAGGGGCAGTATATTAAATTTAACAAATAAATAAATAATGTGGTGAACTAATGTTCAACCTATAGTATTTAGTCAAATTCATATCCATTTTTGGTGCCACTTTGCTAGATACCATGAATTCTTGTATATTTACAACCTTTTTCAACTCGTGCTATTGCAGATACATACTTGTGACTCTTACATGTGACCAGTGATCAATATTCAAAAAAGAGCAACACCAACTATGAGATCTAAGGAAAACTCAGCTCACGTAAATTATGCATGTAAACTACATATGCCAAATAAGATCCAAAACATAATAACTGTAAAATTATGCCAATATAAACTGCACATGTTAAATACAGTGCAAACAAGTGGATTGTAATGGCAGGCTTTGTACATTTACAAGGTTCTAGCACTATGCACACATATTTTATTTTAATTCAGCTTTGTTTTCTCAGTTACCCTAACTGGTGCTTTTTGCTCTAATCTTTGAATTATTTTCAACAGGAAACACCCTTCCAGATATAACTTTGTTTTCTACCCAACTGAGATAAAATTCCCAGGGATTGTACTCTGCTACGTTCCATGTTGCTTATAAAATGGGGTATTAACTCATACCAAACCGACATAGGAAAGCATTTGTCCTCCAAGATAAGCAGCACGATCATTGCAATGCTATGAAGAGTTACTCAAGTCTAAACCTCTCTCTCTCATATTAGTATATTCATTACAAAGCATTAATAAATCGAGCAATGCAACAGAGAATCCATTAATGCTGTCTTCCAAGTGAAAAGATAATTGTCAAGGACAGGGAAATGCCAGCACTCATGCTTGTAAGGGAACCAGAAAGTATTCTTTGTCAGAGTAATGACTGGCAGAAACACTATGAGCAGAAAAAAATAAAAGTATCAGCAGAAATCTCTTGGGTGGCAAGATTGATGCTATTTGGTCAGTGTCCCTGTCTCTTCCATTTTCAGCCAACTCTTCCCCTGCTCTGATTTGTGCAACCAAAATGTCAGCCAGGATATAAAGATATCAGGATACTGCCATGATATTCCCTCAATATTTTGGAATACAGTTAATTTACAAATAATGTAAATTACAATTATGTTAAAAATAATTGTTCTTTAGATTTATTTCGATCACAATGTCAATTAAGAGGAGAAAGATATTTTGAACATGACAACCCAAAGAGAAGCAGATAGTTAAGAAAAAAGGATAAAGCAGAGGGTAAAAGTTGCTGGGAAATAGCTGCTCTTGAATTTACTTGTGCGTTTTCCTCCACATTAGGATTCTGCCTTTGTTCAATTCTGTGCAAAACAATGCCAGAATTTAGCCTATCCCTGAAGTAACATCTTCCTATTTTTAAGAAAACCCCTTTCCCTAGATTCTGATGTACAGGAAATGGCTGAAATTATTCCCATCTGGTGAATTCTGTACAGGTACACAGCCTCACAGGGCCAGGATACTTCACTAACAGGTGGGTGGAATAAAAAGCCAAACTATATACAACACTTCATTTTGTGATTTAAAAACCAGCTGTAGAAACATGGAGTTTACACACACACACACACACACCCCATGAAACAAATATACAGCCTCAAGTACAGGAGCAGGAGTCTGAACTGTTAGCTAATAAAAATGTCCTTTGAATACTGGGCCACAGAACCTAAACTGGAGGTTCAAGTTCTGTCATTAGTCCTTTCAAAATTCAAGCTGCTGAACAACATTTGACAGCCAAAAAGAGTCATCCTGATCCCAAAACCAACACATGTGAAATTCTGTTCACCTGTTTCTGGACTTCAGAACAGCACTGCTGTTCCAATCCAGGAGCCCTTAAAGGCATAGAAGAAGCAACGAGACAGGACTACTCACGTTTGGCTGATTTTGAGCTCTAGTTGAGAGAGTTTCCGGTGCAATGATCTCTGAGTTTGGGGACGGGCTTTTTTTCAGAGAGGGAGGTGCTCAAGGAGAAAAAAAATAGAAGCAGTGGCATTTTCTTACATGAAGATATGTTATCAATTGTTTCTTTAAAAGGGGCGGGGAGAGATCTAGGATACGACATGCAGCTTAATAAATAGATTACAATAACCTCAAGCAATTTTCTTCTTACCTTTGCATTCAGTTCAATTTTTCCCTTCGACACCTAACATTTAAACCAGATTACTATAATCCAGATATATTTTAGGAACCTCTACTTCTAGAACTTTCTTATTGTCCATATGTAGTGTCTCATTAATGTTAAATTTGAAACAATTATTCATTTTTGCCCATTGTTACGTTTATTCCTTATGAATTTAAATTTCAAGTAAATACAGATACACAAGAGAAAAGTGGAAGTGAAATAAATGGTCCACTAGAGTGGAGGATTCTGCCACACAAAATACACAACTGAACTTTATTCTCTTACTGGTTTATCTTATCATTATTATGACCTGCAATATCTGGGCTACACTAACACTCCCAAACCCAATGAGCTCATTTCATCTTCTCGCTCCTTAACCACACAGATCTCAGACTCACAAGTTAGAGAAAAAATTTAATTGGGAAAACCAGGAACAGCTGTAAGATAAAAATAAATAAATAATTTAATAGCCAAAATGAAAATCAAAACCTCAGATAAAGGTGTGTTAAACAACCTGGACATTGTAACCTTTGCTGGTGGATGCCGAGAGCTATTTGGGCTAAATGCAGCAAGGGTACAAAAAGACAGATGCCAAAAACATCCTTCTCTTCCAGGGCAGAGCTCTGATGATGGACCCCCTTAATGTAGTTCTCCCACTATCAATCTCAGCTTTGCACTTTGTAAAAATGCAGGTGAGCATGTCTGAACACAGGTACAGATTTAAGTTCTCATAGGCCCCTTCTGCACATGCAAAATAATGCGTTTTCAAACCACTTTCACAACTGTTTGCAAGTGGATTTTGCCATTCTGCACAGCTTCAAAGAGCATTGAAAGCAGTTTGAAAGTGCATTATTCTGCGTGTGCGGAATGAGCCATACAAACCCTGGTTTGATTCCTCCTAAATATATTATCCTCCACAACACTGAGGGGGCAACATGGGAGCAGATTGTACAACGTGTATAGCAGCATAAGGTTTGCATGCATGCTACCAGAAACTGGTCCCTTGGCCATGCAGGTGCAATTAAAGAAGATGCCTTAATTTGATGTGGTGAATGTGCCAATCCATCCTGATTTCTTGGCGATGCCACAATCCCAGCAAGTTTCTAAGAAACAAAGACTTTGAAAAAAACAGCACTTTGAGATTCTTATACTATGAAAATTCTACAATGTTATTAAAAAATGTTTTAAACATAAATGGCTAATGTGAATACTTTCAAGTAAAGCATGTTATTTGAGAGTAAAAATTCCATCTCTGCATTGTCTTCCTCCCTCTATTTTTGAGTGTTTCAAATTTCTTAACTTATTCAACTGAAGAATTTCTAGACTATTCGACTTCTCCTTATTTTCTCAGTAAGATTCATTAACCAATTACAGCTGGGGTCAAGTCCAGAAAACAGGAGAGGCCCACAAGTTCATCATGCTGAAGAGAGATTGCTGTACAACCTTCTTTCTGGCTAGAAGTGTAAACACAAGACCAATTTTTCATTGCCTTAAAAAGAAGAAAAATTGCCAAAGTCTGTGGCAAATCTTATATAATTCAGTGCATACTCCTTTGCTTTCTAGCTCAGGTACGTGACAACTACTAGACCCACTTCTGAACTTGTTATAATAGCTTTCTTCTTGCATAAAAAACAGCATTTAGGGAAAAAAAGTGTTTAAGTGTTATTTCCAGATCATCAATGTAAAGGACTTCCACATGCACAAGAGGCACACAATTCTTCATGTGTTGGCAACCTCTCTTGCCGCATGAAGCAATTTTCCTGCTTTACAGCCAGGTTTTGAGGGAGTAGTTGCTACTAAAAGGGGGAAGCTGGAAAAAAACTCCATACATAAACACATCTGTAGATCCCAGCCCAATATTTATGCCCTCAAAATATGGGGAAGAGGAGCAGTGGCGTAACGCCCATGGGAAGGGGGGCGATTCCCCAGGCGGAGCTGCGGCGGAGGCGTGGCCAGGCTGTGGCAGGGGTGTTCTGGGGCAACCGGGGCTGCAGTAGGGGCGCAGGGCGTGCGCGCACCCTGGGCACAGTTTCTCCTTGCTCTGCCTCTGAAGAGGAGTGGCTTTGGGTAAAGGTCCCAGGTTCAACTCCTGGCATCTCCAGTTTAAAGGATCAGGCAGTAGGTGATGTGAAAGACTTCTACTGAGATCCTCGAGAACCACCACTGGTCAGAGTAGACAGGATTGACTTTGTAGACCATGGGTCTGATTCAGTATAAAACAGCATTGCATATTCAGGCCAATCTATAGATATATCGGTAATCACTGACCTGTGCTTATATAAGAATATGAATTCTGTATGCAAACCTGCTCAGGCTTTTGTTGTATTACTGTAAGAAAGACTTGCTCTACTGAATGCAGCCACTGAGTTCAGCTCTAGGAACACTTCCAAGTTTCAATCACACTATCACACTAAGGTTCTTGCAACAGAGCTTTTAATGTTGAGTATAAAAATAAAATTACTTACAATTGAAATACTGATTATGCCATTCATGAAAAAAGAACACAATAAAAGGGAACATTTCATAAAACCAATAGGGTTGAATGTTTTTAACTTTCTGATCTTTCAAGCCATTATGTTAAAAAAAAGTTCTCACCTTTTATGGCACACCACTTTTATCTCCAGTAAACAAACTTCTAATGGTTTATGCATTTCTTTCAATTTTCCTGAACATACTCTACAATCAATAGAATATTTCCAATAGGATCTTATGGTTACAATCCATGACCCATTTAGAGCCCAGTAATCATCTAAACAAATATGGCTCCACCTGCATCAATGAGAATGCATGTGTTCGGTTTGCATTCAAGTAATTTAATTTAATGCATTTATGGAACAGGTCTTGAAGGAGCCTGCAGAAGTTACCTTTTCATCTTCATCTTTAAGAAAATGTGGCTAAGGCCACAGAAGTAATCTTACTATTGCATAGCTGCCAAGAACACAAAATCGAATATATTATAAATTTGAGTTTAAATGCTATTCTAGAATACCACTTTCTTTTGGCATACAAATAACACTGTTTGGGATTAGCTTGTACGATCTATACTTTTGGTCCATGCTGTTAATTCTATTATTATCAATCTTTGTATATCCTCTTTAGTTAGTCAAAAAGGGTTCAGAGCAAGTTCTTCACGCACTAGTGTTAACCACACAAATGAAGGCCTTCCAAACACATCTACTCAAGCCGCAAGTCCAGCAAACTGTCTTCTTTTCTTCAGGATGGTTAAGTGAGCCTTTCCTTCCATCTGAACCAAAGCAGTGGGTTAAACTTTTACTACACAATCTGTACCAGTTTTGTTCGGTCCATTAAAAAACCAAGGTGGTTTTGTAGGATTATCCAGCAAGAGTATTGCTCTCTCTTCAACTAAGCTGTAGTTCCACATAGTCTGTTGGTTGTAGAAACCTCTTTGGCGTCGGATTCTGGTCTTCCTGAAACCACAAACGGCCAAGTCTGCAAATTAAAATGGAATTCCACATTAGAGAGTGAGTGAGAGGACAATATGAAGATACCAAAACTTCTATAATTATTTGCTGTGATTGTCAGTAGTATTTTTCAATACAATTTAAGGGATTATTTTTAGTCACTGAGGAGCAGTACAAAAACAACTTCTTCAACAAGTGTAATAAAGCATCAGTCTAGCACCACCCTGGAGACTAACAGAATTCATTGCAGCATAGCTTTTGCGAGTCACAGCTCTCCTCATCAGATGAAAAAAAATACAAAGACTTAAGTCAATGCATTTACGTTCACAACAGATGGGGAGGAGAGATGTTGCAAAGAGGCTGATTTAAAAAACAAGATCCAAATAAAAAAGTAGTCATTTGCTCGAAGAAAATACAAGATGCAATACAACTGTAGTTGTATTGTAGTTGTACTGTAGTTCTGTAGTTGTACTGTAGTTCTCAACACATTTAAGTCAGTAACTACTTATTATCCCAGGAGAATACATATTAAACCACATTTTCACCGATGTACACTATCAGAGATAAGCAGCTGTTTCTTAAATATTGACAAACCACAACAAACTAGTAAAATGCTAACAGACATGTACCAGCATTTGGGTCTTGGGGTGGTGGTGGTAGTAGTAAAGGTTTGTTATATTCTGGAATGACTGAGAAATATATGACGATCACTGTCATCAGCATCTGCTTTTTGAATTCCTATTTCACCACCCGCTAGATAGCCTGTTTCATCCTTCAGCAATGATATGGCAAATACCTTTGCCATATCAAACCAGCCAGTCTATAAGGGGCTCATGAAGCCATGTAGAAATGCGAATATGCTCTTCAATTCTTACCCAAACCTATCCTGCGAACTTTGTTTTGAGGTATTTTCTTTGCCTTATGAGTTCTCTTTTCATGGAGAAAATTGATGATCTTGCAACATTATGCTATTACACTTTTCACAGAAACAGTGTTTGACAGCAGGATTGTGGGGGAGGGGAATTACTGTCAACTCCCAGTTTCAGCACGTTTATGGAACAGTAAAAGAGAATATAAGAGTTTTCTGATTTTTTTAAAAGACAGTAGTACATTGGATTGAAATGGAAAAAGCAGTGGTGGGATTCAGCAGGTTCGCACCCCTTTGGCAGAACCAGTTGTTAAAATGGTGCTTGTAAACAACCAGTTGTTAAATTATTTGAATCCCACCACTGGGACCAAGCCTAACTGCATCTTCAATATAATCCTCTTTCGGCAAAAAGCTATGTATATGTTATCAAGGATTTCAAAGATTAGCTAAAACTGTACTTAGTTCCATGACATACAACCTATACAGGGTTTAGATATAAAACAGTAAAATTCAACAAATATCTGAACTACATTTGTTCATTTTCAATTGGCTAAGCTTGTTCATAAATTTGTTGTAGAAACAGAGACAAGTCCTTTTCAAATGTTATAGTGAATGCATATGCACGTACAAGCAGATGTGTGAATCTATCTGTACGAAAAAAAACCAATTTATATGTGCTCACTTTATAAATAAGATCAGGGACAAGCACCTGGATAAATATGATGTTTAGATCACGCATTTAGCTGTACATATTTTGAGAGAAATATGAAAATTATTCAGCGCGTACACAAAGAAAAAACAAATGTACCTTGTATAAGGATACTATGAGCATTCACTGCAACTTGTGACATTATGCTTAGAACAGAGTAACAGTGTGGAGAAGAGGGTGGACAACTCCAGATCTAATCCCAGGTCAGCTATGTTACTCACAGAATGGCCTTGAACAAGTCCTAACTCAAAGCAGCTTATATTAGTTTCTTTTCCTACATTTTATCCTCACAGTAGGTTAGACTGAGAGGGCACGTCTGAGCCAAGGTCCCCTGCAAGCTTTAATGGCAGAGTGTGAGTCTCATAGGCCTGGGTCTCCTAGATCCTAGCAAAACGCTCTAGCTACTATAGAAAATTGCTTCTCAAGACACAGCAAGAGAGAGCTAGCAAACCTCCAGCATGCAAGCACCCTTCTACTTACATTGATAATGCATACAGTTATGCAGTTCACTGTGATTTTCACCTGAGGTCTATTAATGCAAATGTAGATACACCTGCTATGCACAACTAGTAGTCTATGACTACCGCTAGAGGACAAATTTAAAGCTCAATAGAACACAGCAGTAAAATCTGATTTGCATAGTTCTGGGCTAGCCTGATATCACCAGATCTCAGAAGCTAAGCAGGTTCTGCTCTGGTTAGAATTTGGCTGGGCTTCCTCCCAGGACAACCTGTTGTAACCTGGAGACAGATAATGGAAAACAACCTCTGAACATTTCTTGCCTTGAAAACTCTATGGGGTTGCCATAAGTCAGCTGTGACTTAATAGCCCACATGCACACAAAAAGAGAACATAGCAACTAACAATGCAAGTCTAAGGCAAAATTACACCTTTCCACAACCACTGAAGTCAATAGGCTTAGCATAACTGTTCAGGACTGCCTTGTCAATGAACTTCAACAGTGAAACGGGCCAACTGAGAAAGAGAAAGCAGACAGATATCTATTCTCTCACACACATGAAGGCTTTATACTGAATCAGACCATCAGTCTATTGAAGCCAGGGCTGTCTACTCAGCTTGGCAGTGGCTCTCCAAGGTCTCAGGCAGAGAGTATTTCACATCACCTATTGCCTGACCCTTTTAACTGGAGATTCCAGGGACCAAACCTGGGAGTTGTTATATGCAATGCAGAGGCTTTCCCACTGAACCACAGCCCTTCGCTCAACCCCAACTTAAGTTCTTATGAATGCAAAATACAGTTCTCATTCTATTCCATCTCAACCTTACTATCAAACTCAACAAAAGAGCAACTGAAACAACCGAAGCTCCTGTGATGCCTGAAGCTTTTTAGTTGATAAAGGAGACACCACTGGGAGGATGCTTCTAAGTAGTTTTATAAATTATTGTGTGAGTAAAAGTAAACAGCAGGAAGGTTTTTTTCATGGCAATCTCAGATGGGATCTTGCTGGCTCTAGCCTAACTAGAATGCATTTGCTGCAGAAGACACCACAAGTGCTTACCTTCAAAAATAAAACTTATATAAAAGGTATCCCACATAAGGTTGCTAACCACACAAAGCCAAATTAATTTCTAAATCTGCTTGAAAGATGTCCTTTGGAATGGCTTCCCTTCTCCTAAATTCTGGGAATGTTATGGGATTACTATGATTTGCAGTTTGGGGAGGGGGCCCCCAAGAACTCTTTCTTTTTAATGCAAACTGCATTCTGACTCACCAAACGGTTTGCACCAATAAATTTGTGCCACTTTAAAGACTAATGTGACCCTCTGTTATCCAATGTATTCAAAAACATTTATTTCTTCACAGGCAGCATTGGTTTATTTATTCCCTTCTTAAGAGGATATTTTCTCACAGAAATGCAGCCAGGAAATAAAACCTGTAGCATTTCCAATAACACCTTTGAACCAGAAAACCCTCACACCAAATCTTAACTGATAAACATGATAATCGGCAGGGCAAAAGAACTTACCTGTCGCCAGCATCTCCTATAAACTGATCCCTGAACTATAAAGTATTTGAAGTGAGCATGCCAGCATATAACACTGTGTGCAGGGCCCTCATTTAAATGCAGCACTGGAAGGCAGAAGAATTTACCAGTGCCATCTTTCAGGCACCCAATATAACGGGTTCTCAGTTAGTAACTTGTGCATCCTGAACTGTTTCTTTTTATTATCCGTTTTATGAGCTGCCTCGGGCCCCATTTGCAGAGGAAAAACATCTAGCCTAAGAAGTCTTACAAAACACAAAACGTGTTCAACCCCCTGAATGAAGCATCGCTCTGGCAGGTGCTGTTCTGGCGGGCTAACGTCGCACGCTGAACTGAGCGCGCGCAAATGCGCACGAGGCGCCCCTTCTGCCAGCCCAGCCTCCTGCTCAGCCCTGGTCTCCGTCCCCCCGCGCCAGTAATCCGCCGCCCATCTCCGGGCTGCAGCCAAGCAGCGGGGCGACCTCCTGCCTGCGCCGCCCCCCGAGGCCGCTTACCAGGTTGACGGGGTGCACAAAGCCCTTTTCGTAGCGGTCCTCCTGCAGCAGCTGTCGGAGGTGGGCGATGTAGCTGGAGGCCAGGCGCAGCGTGTCCAGCTTGGAGAGCTTGGTGTCGGGCGGCACCCACGGCAGGCTGGTCTTGAGGCGCGAGAAGGCTTTGCTCAGCACCCTCATGCGGGCTCGTTCACGCGCGTTGGCCGCGTTGCGCTGCGTCTGCTTGCACTCCGTCACCGCGCCGCGCCCGGACGCCGCCTGCTGCCTTTTGCCCCCGTGGCCTTCGACCGCCACGGGCGCCCCCGGAGGCCGCCGCCGCCTCCTCTTCCTGGCTCCGCACTCCTCGTCCTCGTCCTCCTCTTCGTCGTCGTCGTCGTCGTCTTCCTCCGCAGCGGAGGAATTGTCCAAGGAGGGGCAGGGCTCTCCTCGGGGGCGCCGCTTGGAGCGGGGCAGCACCGCGTAGTCCAGCTGCAGCCCTCTCAGGTCCATCTCCGACAGCTCTTCGGCGTCACTCAGACAGCCCGTAGGCATAGCCCACCCATCCAGCCCCAGACGCTCAGGCCTCCGGCGGGAAACGGGTTGAGGCAGGCTCCCCTTCTCCTCCCTGCTCACGAGGAGCTGCCTAGCAGCTTTGAGAGTGGACTGCCTGGTGCCGGGCTATATACGCGAGGGGGAGCTGGGGCAAACCATGTGCGGGAGGGGGTGAGGATGTAGGGGGGCGCTGCGCCCATCAGTCCCCCCTCCCCGTGAGAGCTCTTTAGCCGTGCCCCGGCAGAGCCGTCGGGAGTAGCTGTCTGGGCGTTGCTATGCGGATTAGCACCTGACGAGCGCGCGCTGAGAGCCGGCAGGGGGAGAGGCGCGAAGCAGCCAGCCGAGGCCACCGAGCTCCTCGGCCGCCCCTTTGCTCCTCCCTTTGCAAACGGGGGAGGGAAAAGGGATGATTGCCCGGCTCGAGGGGCTGAGATTTGCAGCAAGGAAAAACAAAGATGGTTTAGGAACAGAGCAGTGGTGGCCTCACCCCAGAGCATCCTGGGTCCCATGTGCGGGACGGGAGCAACGCAAACCGCAGGCTGCAAACAGAGGCCTGTGCGGCACGACGTGGTGTCGTCGAAGGGCGCCCAGATGATTGCGAAAAGTGGATTCCGTCAACATCACAAATTGAAACTGTAAACAAATCCAGGCAGCCGTTCTCTTGGATCTGGACTCTAACTCGCTCGCCTAGAACTCTGCTCTAGTTGAAATCTAAAGAAACATCTTCAATAAATTCTATTGATCTCTTCCTGTCATATTTCAACGGAACAGCTTGACGCTGAAGACTTACAGAATAAGAATAATCCAGCGCCATGTCGCATAACTGCTAGTTCTCTGGCTCCTGGGCTGTTATTAAATGGATCTGCACCTGCTGTGGATTTTTATGACTAGCATGTAAGCAGCAGCATGCTCTCCTTCCAGAAAAGGCAGGGGTTGTGCAAGGCAAAAGCTCACCGTATTTTAGGGCACTTGAGAGAGGCAAGTTGCCATTGATAGCAGGTAGTTCTATTAAAATAAATAGGAATTTATTGGGAAAGGGTTGAACAAAATAACAGTCATGAAATCGTCTGTAAGTGTATTTCTCTGAAACAGATGGGAATTATAAGTGCAGAATGGCAAGGGAATGGGACACTTAAAGGCACTTTCACCGCATGTTGATTCTGCACCCGTGCTGGGATGGCGAGTTAATTAAGCCTCGTTCATGTAAAAGGTGCTTTGGCAGAGTTTATTCGAGCAATCCCAGCGCAACTGTGAGAGCTCTAATATATCTAGATCGGTCATTGAGCATGTGCAAAGTGTTTTTTGTAACTGCAGTCGATCCCCACGTGTTTTGGTCAGAATTAAGGGCATGCTAAAGTCTGCCTCGAAACCATCCTGTCTAACATTCACGGCCTTACTTAAATCCACGTAAAGCTGCTTTGGTCCGACTAAAACATTTCCAAGGAGGAACTTGATGCAGCAGAGTTTTCAGTTGGCAGCTCTGGATGGCTGCCGAAAGTCTCCTTGATGTCTGGCTGCGGTGAATGAGCAGCCCTTGTCTCAGCAGACCCTTGTGCAATGGTGAAGGGAGTGAAATGTTCTTTGGCGAGCCGCTGATGGCTGCAGCAGGTGGAAACCTCTGTCCTTAATTCCTGCATCTGCAATCTTTTCGTTCCGTTCATCTTCCCACCAAACGGGCGTTGGCACCTTGATTCGCTTGGCACAATTTCCCACGAGCTGATAACGCCGGTTTCCCGCCCCCGCCCCTCCTTTTCCTTTACGCTTTATCTTGGATGGAAGGATCTCTCTTTCTACCCCGCCCCCCCCAGGGACCACTTTTCCCAAGCGCAGAATATTGGTGGAAGCTCTGAAATGCACTCTGGGTCGAACTTGGCACTTGGAGAACCTGACCTTGAGCTGACACCGGACCAGCGTCTTTGACTCCGCTTCCGCCAAGCAGGTGGTTACTTAGCGGTACTCCTGGGTTATCCCTATCAATATATATACATACACATATGTACATTCTGCCCCCTCCCTCCTCCTCCTCTCTCTGGATTGTTTATACAGGTGCAGTCTGAACTCCTTCCTTACTAAAGATTAATGGGAAGGAAAGTGCTGGATTTCTCTAAACAGTGGTGCAAATCTTGGTGCCCGGCCTTAAAAGCGCCGGTGGCGAATCCTGCCTTTCGCGCCTAGCAACCCCCTCCCCCCTCGATTGAACTTCCTTAGATGAAGGATTTGGGAGCTTAATGGCTGAAGATGCCGGTTAGGCTGTGCCAGCCCCTAGTGAGGAAGGGGTGCGCTATCCAAACTGAGCCTCGGTCTGTCCGAGTCGTGAAGACCGGTTGTGGTTTATGGGTGATGAAGAAAAGGCATTTTGCACGTGCTCAAAGGCACCCTTTCCATGATAATTTCACAGTTTTGGTCATTAAACTCTATCCAATCAGGTCCCTTGAAGGGTGAAATCCGCTTTAAATCAAGGCAACCGGGAATCGCAGCTTTTCATTTAATATCAGAGAAAAGCGAGCAGAAGACACCCTTTATTTTCTCTTTAGGATAACAGACGTTAACTCCTGACAGCTGCAGTGAATTATCTGGAAAGATCTCCACCCCCCACCCCCGTAGCAGTTCCACTGAGAAAGGGGTGTGGGGAGGACACATTTGCTCTCCGTTTGGCCAGTTTATCCGTTTTCCAAATAAATTATTCGAGGGGACAGAGGGATGACGCAATGCCTCTTCTGAGTCGATAAGGAAACTTCGGAAGGGGAAGCTCCTGCAGTTGATGCCAAAGGCTCCTGCCTTATGAAACCAGCGTGGCCGGATCAAGAAATACGGGACCTGGCTAGGACATCCGGTTTCGAAGTCTCTGTCATTATAAACGGACAGCCCTCCATTTCATCACCCCCAAAGTGAAATTCACAGTATTAGTGTCGGGATGAAACAAATAAGATCTTGGACGCAGAACGGTCTCCAGTCAGCTACAGAGTTGTCTTTAGACCAATTGGTCCCCTAATGTCCCACTGATACGAAGTCACTACCCAGTAAGGGCTACATTAGAGTCCCGTAGCACCTACAACCCAACGGGATCTTTGGGGTATCAGCTTTGGAAAGTCAAAGCGCCTTTTTTCAGCTATCTGAAAAAAGATGTGCACTTTCAATCCACTTCCACAGTTGTTTGCAAGTGGATTTTGCTATTCCATATAGTAAAATCCAGCTGCAAAGTGCACTGGAAGTGTATTGAAAGTGAATTGTTGTGCATGTGCGGACGGGCCCCTCAAATGCTCGAACCTCAAAAACTTTGCTCATCTCTGAAGCCCTGCTAGTCTCGAATCTGCAGGCTACACGTCTATCAAACTGCACCAAAAGAAGCTCTCTCATCTGCAAAAGAAGGTCCCCGTCGTGACCCCATCCTGCTCGGCCTGCTTTCTTCTCAGCAGACTTCTTAGGGTTTGTAATATGTGCTGTTAAGGGGTTGCAGCCATGCGTAGAGGTCGGCTCCTGTGAAAAGTGGGGGGGGGGGGAGGGTTCCAGTTCCAAGTCAATACTGGAGCAGATTCGACCTGGGGTAACTACTGGTCTCCTCAAGTCCTTGCTTTTCACCCCAAATTCCAACGTTCAGATTTTGTAGCGGATCCCAACCTCTAGAGGTAGTATTTTTATTTATTTATTTATTTATTGTTTCGATTTATAAACCGCCCCATCCCCTGGGGGCTCTGGGCTGTATTGTCAAAGGCTTTCACGGCGGGATTCAAGTGGTTGTTGTAGACTTTCTGGACTGTGTGGCCGTGGTCTGGTAGATCTTGTTCCTAGTTTCGCCTGCATCAGTGGCTGGCATCTTCAGAGGGACTCGCGGTTTTCGTGCTACCTGGGGCCTGGGTTATAGCAGAGGCCAGCTGCGGGAGGCTGGAGTGGGGTGTCGTCACCCTGTCGGTACGTTTTCCAGGAGCATCGAGTTCGTCAGTGCGTCAAACAGAATCCGATCATCCAACAACCTTCCCATTAAGAGCCCCCTGGATTTTAAACACTGGTTTCAGCTGCCAGTCAGGAGTATTCTCAAGGCTAGACGTGAAAGGGTGGCTTGCTCCTAAGTCAAGTGTGAGTCTACACCACAGGAAGTCCCACTTATCCAGTGGGATTTGCTCCCAGGTAAGAGGACCTTGGGGGTAGGATAAGGGCGTCAGGCAAGCCCTAGCAAACCCTCAGTAGTCAACATGAGGCCAGCAAGGTCTTTCCTAGCCCCAACCATCCTGCAAGCTGTCAAGCGAGGAGAGGGGCCCGCGAGAAGGTAATTGACACCAAACGGGGTATCGATGTCCCGCCTTCAGGGTCCTTTCTCTGAGGCTATTTGGTCTTGCCTTGGCCGCAGCCAAACGCTCGCTGCGAAAGGGAAAGATAACTTTTCAGTTCCTGGAAGGAGCTTTAGGAAAATAATGTTTAAAGTGCCTTTTAGTATTATTGTTGTAATGTAGAGCTAAGCAGGAAATGATGAAATGGCCCGAGTGGCAGTAGCGGGTGCGAGGGGGACTCGGCTGGACCGAACAAGCCAGGAAACTCAGCATATTCATTTTCGGTCTGAAAATGCGGAGTTCCTGATGGATTACGGCAAGATGGCAGGAAGAAGCAGGCCAAGATCTCAGGAGCTCCCAGCTGGCCAGAAGGTCTGGCGGAACTTCTCGGTGGCCCAAATCCCCAGTGTCAGAAAGGCTGCTGAGAAAGTTTCCGAAGATACCGCCCAGATTTTTACCAATGATAACTGTAAAAAATCAATAATACTTAAACTGATTTCTTCCAGGGTCCTGCCAGTAGCTCAGACCTCGACCTGAAGCAGTTTACGGGAAGCGACACTTTAGTAAGTGGGACTGATTTCAAAGCCTGTGGACACAATTACTCGGGTCTTACACAGTAGTATATCAACACATTTTTAGTATATACTTCCGAATAATAACTGCTCAGGATTGCAGCGTCTGGGCCTTGCGAAGCTGTCGCTGGAGCTCCCAGGGATTATTTAAATTTAATTTCACGCCCGAGGTAGCGTGATTTTATGCACATTCCTCGGAAACAGATTGCCCCCTCCGCTTAGCAAGGGTTGGCGTTTCACTGGCAGGCCACACCGAAACTCAGGAACTTTCTTCTGTCTTTTTGTAGGGCAGGAGGGAAGGGCGGAGCGAACGGGCTTGTAAACACATCCCACAAATAACTGAAGTTTTCATACTTCGTGTATGGTTTTCGGGGGAAGGAGAGCTATATTGTGCCCCGAGCTTCAGGTGAGGCAGAGACGGCCTTTTATTCAGTCCTGCAGCAGAAAAGCTTTGCTGTGTAGAGTGAAAAGAAAACCTAGTTGACGTTAAGGGAAAATGAACAATGATTGGGATTAGGACATTATGCAAGCAATCCTATGCACTTTTCATTAAGCCCCATTGAACTCAGCGGTCCTTCTTGCTAGGATCGGACTGCGCGGGGAAATGCGCCAAAACCTACAGTGTTCACAGGGAGGAGGGCCTTCCTCAGGACTAAGCCGGAAGCGAGCCAAATCCCGCCTGCTGGCTTATTCCAAAGGAAAAAGGGAGAGCTTCTGAATCATCCAGCGAATCTGGGTCCCGAGGCTGCTCGAGGGCTGAACCGAACCCTCTATTCAGGCTTGACCGGCCTCCGCGTTTCAAGAACGGCTCGCTTGCTTGGGTTAGCCAGCTGCCAGCGAGCCGTTCTTGAAATGCCGGAGGCCGGTCGTGCCTGAAATGCCAACCAGAAGGAAAGGGCCCGCGCGCTTGTGTGTGTGTGGTGGGGGGTTACCGAGGGGAAACTAGTAGGGGGAGGGGGGAGGCTTTGCCGAACGTCTGAAGAAGGAAAGGGGATGACATCAAACGTGTGCAATGGGGGTGGTGGGATAGTAACTGCTTCGCGCTGTTGCTTCCTTCAGCATGGGGACCTAGAGCCAGAATAGACGTCCAGCCTCAGCGCAGAGAACCCACCGAGCAGATCGACAAGCGAGTCCGGTTCAATTGGAAACGCGGGTCTTTTCAGAGGGTGGTCGGGTTGGTCTGTCGTGGAGAACAGGTAGGCTGGTGTCCCTCGGAGACCACCAGCGAGAGTTTGGGGGACCTGAGCTTGGCTCCCTTGGCCAGACCTCGTTTGTCTCTGAAGGTGCTGCTAGGCTCCAGCCTAGCTGATCAGCCTGGATCTCATGGCTTTGATTTGAGCGTCTGGCCCTCTAAGGAACAACCCTAAACTGGTCTGCTCTGCTCAGACGTTCCCGCCGGGTTATTCAATGGGAATACTCCACTGCAAACCGACTAGCCATTCTACTGCTCAGCAGCCGATAATTCAGGTGTTTGTGGCTTCACCCCTCCCCCCCCCCCTCCCGCCTCTTTACTGGCGCTGCGAATCGGATCGACAGCCAGGTGCTTTCAGGGCCAGAAACGGGTCGGCACCTCTTTGCCCCAAAGGCCGGATTTCTCTTGTCCACACGACGCCGCGTCAATGACAGCAAAAAGGAAGGACCTTCCGGTAAACCCCCCCCCCCCCCCCCCCCCCCCGGTCCGTTTTGCTCAGGTGTCCCTAACTTTCAGCACACTGACTTTCCCCTGCGGAATAAGCAAGCCAACTCTTCAAATACTTCCTGGCGCCAGAAGAAAGTTCTCGTGTAATGGATATCTGGTGGTGTGAGAAAAGGGATTCCGCTCTCTTTGTCAATCAGGATGGAAAGGAAAGGTGGGGGGAGCAGGCGGAGAACCCCCTTGATAAAGCGCCCGTGGGAGCGCCCGCATTTTGCCCTGTGGTGCTCCTTTGAAAGACGACTGGAATTTCCAGGGCTGTTTGGGTCCTGTAGGTATTTGAAACAAATTGATGAAGCAAATAAGCAGCCAGCAAGCTTCACCACAACAACACCCCCCCCCACCCCCCGTTTAAGAGATAAATCCACAGGCGCAAGACAGAAGGGGTGGGGGTGGAGTGAAATCACAGCGCCCTCCCCCTGCTTGAATTTGTTAGTGAGCTGATTCCCTTGGGAATAAGGAGGAGGAGTTTTTGCACCTGATCGCTCATGTCACATTGACAGATCAGGTTGACTTCTAAAAAGATGGTGAAAGAAAAACTACACAGAAATCAGAGGAGGGGGCCAATTAGGAATGAAAAAGGAGTTGAAACTACATGGACAAATAACTAGCGAAGGAGTAAAGTGCTAGTTGCAATTACTGGTTGTTTCACACTAATGGCTCTGGGTACAACTGGATACTTGGGAAGTGTCCCCAGTGGCGCCGGAGTTGGTACTGTGGGGGTCACTCTTGTGCTATTCGACTAAGGGTGTAAGCCTCAGACCATGAAAAGAGTGAGGTCATAGCTTTGCAGATGAAAAGACTTACCACCTGGGAAAGACCTCAGGTAACTGTTTCCTAGGATAGATGCCTGTCTGAGAGCTTACAGTATGGAGCCACTGCTGGTCAGAGCTGGCAATACTGGCCCAGGACAAGGCACCATCATATGATGCATTCTGTGTGACCTGAGCTTCTGATTGGGACCTTCTGCTTAGTAATTATGCTGCTAAGCTACTGCAGATAATGCTGCAAATGACTGAAATGTGGTATATTAGGAATGAAAAATGTGGTATATTAAATGTGGTATATTATCATCTAAGCACTGATCTATATTTGATCAGAGGTCTGGTCAAGACAACAAATGTACAGTGGCATTTTATGCTTAATGTGCTGTTATGCCCAATGAAAATGGAGATGAACAGGTGTGTTAGCAAACCATGATAATGAGCAATGGAGTTCAGTTCCAAAGGACTGAATATCGAAAGCGTAGAATGGATGAGAATTAAAATCAGGACAATTGCTGCATTGTGAACCCATCAGAGATGTGTGATATCTGTATTTCTTTCTGTTTTGGTTGTGCAAATACCATTGGATAAGTCTAGAATAAAAAAACCTCCATTATCTATGTTTGTTTTCTATTTTCAATTCTCAGTTGAGTGTAGCCAAACAAATTATTTACATTTAAGATAACTGGCTTCACACAGGACAGATAGACCTGGCTTTGCTTATGTGCGAGAAACCTCCAAAAACGTAGGTTGAACACTGAAAGCTAAGCTTACCCGGGACTGACTCAGGGTGTTCTGCTGCCCCCAAGCAGCTCCTAGCTGGCACATGTGGGGAAGACAATGGGCAGAGCTTTTATTTGTTGACTCCTCCCCAATTTCCTGTGGTGAGTGAAACTGAGTTGTGTGCCAGTGTCACAAGACCCAAGGAATGGTGAGGTGTCTGGGAAACAGAGACGTAGCTGGGCCAAACTGTGCCCGGTGCGCAGTGTGTTTTTTCCGCCCCCCCCATGGCTGCCCCATGGCACCCCCCACAGCACAAATCCCCCTCCCCCCTTTCCACACTTACTTATGTTCCTTTTCTATTTCTAGTACTTTTTGAGGCTGAAAAAAGCGGCCTCTTCACAGTTCAGGGAAAAAAACTGCCTGACAAACTACACTTCCCAGGAGACCTTGTGAGTCCCAAGGTCTCCTGGGAACTGTAGTTCCTCAGGCAGTTTTTAGCCTGAACTGTAAATAGGCCACTTTTTTCAGCCTCAAAAAGTACTAAAAAAAGAAAAGGGATGTAGGTAAGTGTGGGAAGGGGGCGGGGGGCATGTGTGCCATGGGGGGGGCTGCAGGGGGGCCATGGGGAAAAGGGGGAGGGCCTGGGGCGATTTTCTGCCCCCTAGGCGTGCGCCCGGTGCACGACGCATCCCCTGTCCCCTTGGTGCTCCGCCATTGCTGGGAAACAAAACTTCTTCCTCAAACTGTATCACCCAGAATGGACACTTATGGTAGATTCTGCATGGGCCAAAAACAGCAGTGTAAAAATGGTGTGAAAATGATGTAAACCCTTTTACACCGTTTTAAACCATTTTACACCATCTTCACACCACTTTCACACCGCTGTTTTTGGCCCATGCGGAATCCACCTTAGATTGCTTTTTCACTACACCAGCCTGGGATTTACTTTTTGAGTCATTTCATGCTGCTGTAAAAGGATTTCAAAGGGTGTTAGACAGATTCATGGAAGAAAGGTCCATCAACAAATATTGGCCACAGTGAGTAAAGGGAATCTCTATATTTGGAGCAGGAAACCTCTAAAACAATGTCAGGAAAAAGCCACTGTATGAAAATAGTTGGCCATTGTATGAAACAAATTGCTTGACTAGACTGACCATTGGTTTGATTCAAGTAAGGCTCATCTTGTAGTTTTATGTATCTCCTAATTTCAGCTGCTTCATTCTGTTGCATTAATGGAGTTGGCTTAAATTAGAATAGTTCAGGTTTAATCTTGATCTGTTGCAGTATAGTTGAAGACCAATATGTTCAGGAGTTTTTGATTCTTAGAAGATACAGATTTAAAGAGAGAGACCTCTTGTTCATCCTGGAAAAAAGCCAACAAATAACTGCTTTCATTAAGATCATGCCTTCTAAATATATAAAAATGAAAACCTTGAGACATTTTAAATCATAATCCTAAACAGAATTACTTCACTGTCGTGATCTTAATGGACTGTAACTCTGGTTAGGATTGCACTGTTAATACTTACTATATTTTGAGACTTAACAGTAAGTTTAAATCAGGGCTCTCATGATTCACTTGGAAATCTTAATGTATCATAGTCTGTAGCTGACTTTTAAACTGTAGAAGAGCCAGAGTTGGAAGGAACTCTGACTTGACCTAATAGTTCTACACACCTAATAGTTCTAATAGTTTTAGATAAGGAAGAGTATAGGCACGCTGACTGACCCCTGGCTTTGCCCTATGCCAGCAAAGCAAATGGCCAGTTCATCACTGGTCTTTGCTGATGGTGGATCAGTTAATAGCTCTTGCTGTATTATTTGTATCACATTGTAGTTGGGATAATGGTAGAACACTCTAACTTTGTTCACATGTTAGAATGAATGCACATATATAATGCAGTATGTGTATGCACATGTTTGTAAGAAATAACCAATGTGCTTTCACTTCGCAAATGAAATCAGAAAACCTCTGAAGATTCCAGCCACAGTTGCGGGCAAAACGTTAGGAGTTAAGCCACCAGACTAGAGCCACACAGACTGGAAAACCCACAACAGCCAGTTGGTTCTGGCTGTAAAAGCCTTCGACAATACAAACTTTTTATTGTTAGAAAATGTAGCAATGCTCTGATGAATAACCACTCTGATATAGTATCTGTAATATTTTACTTTCCAGATAATATGAAGTCAGTGAAGATTGACAATGATTAAACATGTTGAACAATTGATTTGAGATACAGTGAGATAATCTCAGAGATGGAGAACACGCACCTGCCATCCAGATGTGTCTCATGATAGCAATGTGCAAGAAAATCCATCTTGTTTCAGATATTTCCTACTTACAGCATATAAAATGCTTTCAATAATGTATATTCTGCTGTCTGAGGTTTGGGAATTGACAGATCAGTTTATAGAAATACAAAAGTAGAGTTAGGGATGGTTCCACAGTATCCAGAGTACCTTTTCAAGATAATACTTTTGTTTTAGCAGTACTGCATGTTTCTAGTAGCAAGGACAAAATATTTGCCAATGGAAAACTATTTATTTTCCCAGCATCCACTGATATTGTTATTGCAGTGTGGACATTATTGTCACAGAGTTACCAGGAGCCACTGGGTAGTTTATCTGATTTCACTTATTCTTTTTAGCACTTTCAGGCCCATGACCCCTGTATGTCAGGGATAATACCAGTATAGCACAGTTATATTCCAACCAACAAAGCTGAAAGTTCTCCTTTACATATATAGGAGGAGATAGGGTTGGAGAAGATGAGATAGTCACACACCATTTTCGCGTGTTTGTTGGTATCTGCAAGAGAACTCTGAATGTGCTTTCTGTTTTCTTTTCATATGCTCATCTGGCAAAAAAAGTGAGTTACAGATGTTTGACTAGCATTAACAGTAGGAGCAATGGAGTATTAGGTGTAGTGGCTTTAATATGTGCAAGTCAATAACAATTTTTACCATTAACAAAAATAGAATGCAAACTGCTTTGTATTTGAATGTATTAAATGCTTTGGATATTGTTTTCTACTTGTTGGATTTTAATATTTTCATTTTGTGTTGGCATATTTGGTGGATGTGGATTTTTTTAAAAAAAAAAATTCAGACAATGCCTGTCAATAAGCTGACTGTATCATCTATTTAGAAAGGCTATATTAAAATCAGAGAACTAGATCATTGCTAAAAGTGTACCTTTACAAATTACTTATTTTAAGGAATGTCATATTTGGAGTTAGCTGGTCCAAATGTATCTTTAAATTCTAGTAGCAATATATTGTAAAACAACTAGACACAAAAGTACATGCTTTGAGTTTATATTCTTTTGTACATCTTTTATTACCAGCATATTTCGAAGCTCTCACAGTCTTGTTGGACTGATTAATTCAAGTGAAAGAGAGAACCATTTGAGAAATCCCCACTATATCTGGCATATAAAAATTATTTACTATATCATAATTTACAAAAGTCTGGCTTACTATCTTAATGAGCAACAAAAGCATATCAGGAAAATCTGTCTCACATGGTAACACATCTTACTTGGAAAATGTTGATGCTGCTTCATTTTAAGGCAAACATGCATATCATATCTTGCTATGAAATGTTATGAACAGCATCAAGTCAAAGGAAACATGTTTCACTTTTTAATGCAGCAGATCAGATGCTGTGTGGAGGTTCTATTAGTGGCCTCATTGAAATTAATGGGACTGTTGATGGAAGGTTTGATCCCAAAGGCTACAGAGAGAAACCTCTAGGTTGGGCACTAGAGTTCATGTTTGGCTTTGCTGTCACATATTTAAAATTAACTACATACTGAATAGTCTGGATACAGAACATTAAAAGGATTTAACTTACAACTGTACCATTTCACCTGGTAAGGATCCTCTACTGTCTGCTTTGAACAATCAAAATTAATACTGATAGACAGTAGTATCAGAATCTAAAATGGCAAGAGTAACCTGAAACGGGGAAGAAATAGTTTTCATGAACATATTTTCAAGAACATTTTTCCCAAACAATGAAACTGTGAGGGTATAAAAAGATGGATTTGCCTCCATTAATAGTGAGGGCTAGTTATTGCCTTCATTTTGAATTTGCCTTATGATCTCTTCATGCATTTACTTAGATACCACCATGAATTTCTCAGTAACCCCCCCTCATTTTGTATTGGCATATTTGGTGGATGTGGATTTTTGGGAAGCTTTTTTCTGAGAGAGTTCTGGAAAGTCCCTCTCTTCTGAACTTTTTCTTTTTCAGAACCCATGGAATTGGATTTTTATAACTGTTTTATGTCTTAACAGCTAAGCTATTATTAATGTGGATTATTTTATTGCTAACCATTTTGTGTGCAGGAAACGTTGTCTAGAAATATTTTAAATATTTTACCTCATAAATATTTAAATAAACGACACAATATTCTTCAAAAGCATTCGCAATTTGTTCATCTAATACTTATATTATGGGTATTGGGCATTGCCAAATAAAGAAAAAGCAGAAAAAATTCAGTGGGTGATTTACAATTTATTTACACATGTTACCCTTTCAGCTCAAGAAATAGAGTCCTTAAAAAGAAGAGTTCTGTTTCTATGTTTTCTTATTTATTCTCACTTGCTCCTCTGTGCTAATATTGAATCCTGAGTATTTCTCCTGTCTGTTGTTGTTAATTTGGTTGTATTGTGGATGGGCAGTCCGTCAACAATGAATGTTGCATGTTCAAAGCTCCATTAAGCCTGAGATCCAATGCAAACTTTTTGGGGAATGCTTTGTAGTGAACTGTGAATTTCACAAAACTGACTTCTGAGCAGGGTTGCCAAGCAATGTCTGGCAACTGGCAGAAAGCCTGTGGGCAAGGATGTGGGGGAGGGCCACAATGCCAGCTGCAGCAACACATCACTTCTGTAAAAAAGTGGGAAATTACATAGATAGCTCTAAGCATGAACAAAACCCTATGATGAAACCACAGAGTTTCCACTGATTCCTACAGCTATCCTCCGTGACTTCCGCTTTTGTTTAGATCCCACCTTGAAACCGTTCCAAAGCAGAGTTATTGTTCAACTTTTGTATGGGGTTGAGTTTGGGGTCTGGGGTGACAGCAAGCTGGGAGACAACCAAGAACTCCTTTTTCAGGGAAATTCTGATTGTACCACTTGCCCTACTGCAGGTCAAAGTTGGCTTGCCCTCCAACAAGGCAAGTTTGCACCCATGTTTCTTTAATTAACTACTGGAGAAAGTTGAAAATATGCTCCTTGTCATAATCTATCAAGATGGTGTTTTACCCAGCAACAACAAAATACCTCCTGGGTCACTGGTTATCATAGGATTTTTTTGTTCCTACCCAATATCAGCTGATTCCCTGGGTCTCACTATGGATGACCCTAATGCTTGTGTCTGGATATTTAACATAAATGACACTGATGACAGACAAATTACTATGAGCTCCAGATTTTCTCCTTGGTTTAAATTGTTTAAAGAGGACCACACCAGAACACTTTACTTGTACAGCATCACCTTTCATAAACTTAAGAGAAGCCTTTACTGCCATCAAACAATGTCAGATGCCATGTTAGCCAGCCACTATTTGCAAAAACCAAATTCTCAGTGAGTGTTTTGTGGACTTCCCCTACTACATTCTGTTTTACCATCTTTACTCAGATCCCAGATCCAAGTTTTTAAGATCCATTTTACCCAGGCTAGCTTTGCCCTAAAGGTAGACAAAATAATCTCTCTGCTTTCTGATGTTGACTTGCAGGTCACTGTATTATGTCTTTGTATGCTAAGAAAATCCATGTGAAATTTGTGCTTGACATTTAATGGGCTGCATTTTATATGATGTTTTAGCCCTAGAAATTTTAACACTCTGAACTGTACTGAACTTTTATTGTTGTATTAATGATTCCTAGATGGGTAGGTATTTTTGTTGTATTGTTTACAACATAAGATAAATTTTACATCCCTACCTAATCAAACTTTTCTGGGAGGAGGCTCCCGTATGTGAGACTTACTTCTGGGTAAACCTGCTTAGCATTGCTTCCCAACAGAGGCGTACTGCCCACAGGGACATATGGGGTCAAATGTCCCTGGGCAGCGGCTGTTTAGTCACATGGGGGTAGAAAATTTCCCTGCACAACCTCCTCCTTCCCCCCAGGACTGGCAGCTCCTGCAAATCCATGTGGCCATTTGGGACTGCTCTCCTCTCTGGGTTCAGGCTGCAAATCTGCAGGGAGGGCTTGAGAGGGCCACACCCTAAGGAGCCAAGCCCGTCATCCAACAGGGGCTCCCAAATGGGAGCAAGCAAACTACAAGTCCCAGCGATCCTTGCCATCTTTGTCCTGCCCCTCCAGTCCCTAGGTTGGCTGCAGTCGCTGTTGCCATCAGTTGCAAGGTAGGCCCCTGGCCTCCAGGAAGTTCCTTGCAAGTAGAACCAGCCATGAGCTCAGATGAGCCTGACTAGGTCATGTCCGCCCCCCGTCATGGTTATGACTGCCAGTTTGCTGCTCTAGGCCAGCCGGCCTCTGAGTTGGGAGCGACTCTTGAAGGGACTTCTTCTCACCCCACCTTCACACTTTGGAAGGAGGTCAGGTGCAGCAGAGATCAGGCGGTACATCAGGCGGTACTCCCCTCACCCCCACAAGGCTGCCCTCTGAACCATGGCCCCCAACCAGGGAATGTGAGAAGGTGTGGGAGGGCGGCCGCCCATGGGAAGGGCCCCAGAAAACTCAGTTCTTGCCCCAGGCTCCATTTTCTGTTGATAAGCCACTACTTCCCAAAGATCATTCTCTTTATTGAGTTTTCAATAACAGAAGTTATTACTACAATCATAATCATTTTAAGATAGTACAAATATCTTCAGTTCCCACCTTCCATTAAAAGATATATGTCTTAAGCACTAGAATCTTATGATAATATCACAATAATCAGATGAAAAATAGAATGATAATTTTGGTTCCTTCTCACCAGTGGTGGGATCCCAAAATTTTAATAACAGGTTCCGACGGTGGTGGGATTCAAACAGTGGCGCCGCCGTACACACGCACCTCCAGTCCCTATTGGGCAGGGAGGTTGCTTTAGTAACCCCTTCTCGGCACTCAGAAAAAATTAGTAACTGGTTGGATCCCACCTCTGCTTCTAACCTCAAGTCACAGCAGCAGAAGTAGCAAAAGGGGATTCTCTTTCCTGGATTTGTCATCTTAAGGTAAAACTTTACTCAGTTTTCCGAGCAAATATTAATGCAATTTGTTTTAAAAAGGAATTCTACAGGGTTGTAAGCCTAAGACTACTTTCCTAGGAGTAAGTTCCAACAGACTGAAAAAATCTTGCGAGAAGTTCGAAGCCATATCCAACTCTCCATTTAGTCTTGATTGATTAAATATTTCAGCTAGAATACTTAAGTTTGTGATCTAGATTTATAACTCAAGCATGAGATCTGCTTTGATAAAATATGTGCTGAAGATAGAATGTATTGATAACTTTACCAGCACATCACCAGAAAGATGTCCATTCAAACTAAAGCCACAGTTCAGACAAACCACTCAGAAGTGTTCATGCAGGAAGCATAAGCATGCCTGACACTTATCTTTTTATTCAAAAAAATCAACACGTCTTTTCTTTCCACTACTGATTCCCAGCTGAATCATAAATAGATGTTTTTGTAATGATCCTTTAGGTTAAAACAACATTTCTCAATTTATCAGAAGTCTTCCTGCCAGAAAGACAGATTCAGACAGACAAAACATGTTCTCAGCTAATTTAGGAACAACTTTGGATTGCAGATTATTATTGCAATATTTTGCACACCTGTTCACAAGAAACAGAAAGGTCCTATGGATCCTTATTCAGAGTTGAATGGATTTGTTCCTAAGCGTGGGTAGAATTGTAATAAGTCCCTCAGAATTTTAGTAAAAGAAATAAGGTTGGGCTGTGCAGACCACAAAATGTTAGTTTGCTAGAATTAACTACTCAGCAACAAAGCTACAAAATTGTGTAATATATTTTAATTTAATCCTTTCACTTAAAATGCAGTGTTACCAGACAGACCCATGGTGGGTGGCAGAGGCCTGTTTTCTTAGGACAGAAGTGTCTCTACCTATCCTGCCAACCTTAGAGGTGGCCTAGTAATGCAATGCCAAGATGATGCCATCCCTGCACTGGCTCAGTGTTAACACAAAATCCAAAAACCTGCCTGGAAAGATCTCCTGCTAATGTTTACTTGCAAATACCCACAGTACTTTTTTCCTAAAGCAATTACAAAGAGACAAAGTCTCTAGCCTTGGAAGACTAGTTCACACTTCAGTCAATGACACACGTGTCCCTATGAGACAAAGAGTATGCTAAATGATTTCATTAAGGTTTTCTTTCAGCCTTTTGTCAATGCACGCATACCATCTCCCCATTCCCTAACTAACCTCTCCAAAGACCACTTTAATCTACATCGGCATTATCCCAAAGCTGTGATTGCATCAGTTCCACTCTAGAGCTAATTTACGGACACTCCCTGGGTTAAGAACATTAAGCCTCTGGAAAACAAGAAGCATCTTTGTCCTGGAAAGGCCAGGTCACTTAGCATTGCCTGGGCATCTGATTTTCCTTATAACTAGCCTGTTCTCCCAGCACAAGGTGTTCAGTATTTCCCTGGACATCTCTCTGTCTGGTCAATACTGAGCCCAGTGCTTTCTGGACTAAACCCTGGTTCAGTTGTGCTGCATGCTATGTTATTTCACCCCATCTCTTTGGAGTTCAATGTGGGCACTGAACTCTGCTTTTTCTGGATCCATTCTTCAGGATAAAGTGATCATAGCTTTTCCCCTCAAAGCCCCTGTCAATTCCAAATCTAAACCCTCAACTCTATCTATATAAAATACTCCTTGTGCTTACTTTATTTGTGTGCTTGTAAGTTTATTATTTTACTTTTCTAATAAAATTGTTAACTTTACTCTTGATTCTTGTGGATTTCTTGTAGAAACCCACTTTTGTAAACTCTGGTGGAAAAGATCTCATAATAGTTACCCAGCCTCTCTCTTTGCAAGGTCTGCCTTTGCTAATTCCCAACTCTAAGAGGGGAAAACACCAGCATTTGGGATAACAGCAAGGCCCAACTATTTCAGGGGCACATTTTTCCAGCATTACATGTGCATACATTGATAGAGTACATAAAGGCTGAGTAAACTGTAAATGTAATGATTTCATCATTTTAAATAATCCGATGAAGGATTGCTATTAGCTTCATAATCTATCAGTTACAGTCCTCATCAGCCAGCTTGAAAATAAGTTTCTCAGAACTTGCTGAGATGTTTTGCTTCTGTTTCAGATTACATAGATTTGGATTATTTGGTTTTAGCTCTAACTAATTTTTCTCAACTAAATCATGTAACAACATCACATAGTACGTGTATTGGTTCAAGGATCTACAGATAAAGAGCACCACTGTGTACAATGGAAATATGAGTCAATTTAAATTTATTATCTTGTTAATTCCAGGGGAGAGGATCTTGCAGCATTTATAGGGAATTAAATGGAATTTAATGGTCGTTTATGTTCTTTTCTGTCTCTTAGCAAAATCATGTACTGTTTACAATTGTTTCCTCTGAATGCACCTGGCATTTGTGAGAAAATGAACCAGTACTGAAGTCATGATATGGACAGTTAGTTACAAGTATTTTCAGCTACATAGAAATTAACAATGCTGCATTTGTTTTCTTGTTAATATTTCTCATATTTCTTATTCTCATTCTCGAGGAATGCGTCGTAATCCAAGGACACATTCTCATACACTCATTAATCCTGCTTCTCTAAAAAGTTTCACAGGAAAACTGAAAATCAGATGGCTTTCTGTGTTCCAAGTGGGCTTTAGTAAAACAGGGTCATCCTTGAACTTGTCATCTGCTCAGGCTTTGCATTCCAAGATTTCACTCAATTACATGATCTCAAGAATGTGGCGAGTTGCCATTTCTTTCTCAACTTTGAACAAATGTTATTGCATCTAACTGTTTAGTTTCAGGAGCTCACTTACAAATGACCTTTAGCGGGAAGCTGTAAGCCTTGAAAAGAGCTACCTACATAATTCATGAAAATGTTGTATGTCTTCTTTTCTGAATATTTTTTTTTTAAGCATTGCAATCTCAGTTCAGGATAAATGTTGTTAGCTCTGCAGATGTGTACGGATTCCTTTATCTTGTTTTCCCTTGACACTGTGAAACATAAGATTAATATACTAGTGGAAATATGCAGTGAGCTAAAATGTTTCTTAAAACTACAGTAAATGTATTGATTCATGAAAAGTATATTGTATTGTTATGCCTCAGACAAATTACTGATGAATTTAATAATCCGATCATGTAGATAAGTCTGTACCTAGAATGTCTAGGTGTAGAGCATTACCCTAACATCTATTACCTCCAAAATTTGGCGTCACCATAGACTTCAAGATTGCCGTTCAGGATGTAGCTATTTTTTCCAAAGGAACAGGAATCACTGAGGAGAAAACAAAAAATAATTTCTCAGCTCTGTTCTACTCCAAGCAATTAATGATAATCTAATTCCATTGCTACACAACTAGGATAAAGCAAGTAGGATAAATTTACCCTGGCCTTAAATGTAAACAATAATTGAACATTGTCTGGCAATTCAGTTGACCAGTCACTGGGCCAGAATTTCAGCATGAGTTCAGAATGAGTTTAGGGAGACAAAAATTATATGAATTCATATTCTGATTTATTATTCCAAATGTAATAGAATTCTAATTATTTATTTATGTTGTTTATATCCCATTCCTAATGTGGCATTAGATTTTGTGAAGTTGAATCTCTTTGAATCTAATTGGAGTATAATGCCTCAGCAAGTAGATGCTCTTTGAATCTAATTGGAGTATAATGCCCCAGCAGATGATAAGTAGACATATATCATATACTGTCACCCTCAGTCTTTCTCCTGAATTGTGTATTTATCAAACTACAAAACTACACAATTTTATTTATGTTGTCAAACCTCAAAACACTTTCAAGGCATTTATTTTCAATTTAGACATAGTATTTTTATGTTCCAAAATATTTTTGGAGGCAAATGTAAACTGACATTCATTCTGAGCAACTGTAGTAGCATCTCACAAATTCTCAGCTGCTTACCTTGGAACTAACAGTTGTAGGTTTACAGGCATGATGAAATTGTACCATTAGAGACTATGTGATTTATATTTGCACAGGCAGCATCTTCATCTGGGGTCCAGAATGAAGATGTGTTGAACTTTAGTAGCAAATTATGATTGTTCCTGTTGACAGATTTTGCTTGTTTTAATGTAATAGTATACCATCCCCCCCTCCCAAAAATCTTGGTTCTGTTAATTCTGTTACAAAGGTGTAGCTCCAAGGGGACTGGGGTGCGCGCGATGCACCAGGCGCGTGCCCCTGTAGGGGTGTGGCGAGGGCGTGGTGGAGGCATTCTGGGGTGGGATGGAGGCATTCCGGAAAGGGGGCGGAGGATGCACCAGTGCACTGGGTGCTTCCCCCCCTTGGTATACCTCTGTTCTGATAGTGCTTTCAGCTTTCTAGTGCCATTTTTCTTTGATCATGGTTTTGTCTAATGTTCTGGAATTATTTGTCCCAAGAACTCTGTCACATATCAAAAGTCCTTGCACATCAAAAATTGTATGTCAGACAGAGGACTGGATTAAAATATTGTTCCTAGTTCCTAAAGACAAGGTATTTTTTAAAAGTGGGAGCATTTAAACTTGCATTTGGAATTCCTTAGAGATCTATGTTGTGTCTTTCTGTTTATCTGACAAGGAAAAATGCTCCATATTGGTTTATCAAATCCCCATTAGTATTGAATTCATCATGACAGAAAAAAAGTTACTTGTATTTTTATAACTATTTTAGTGCTAACTTGGAATTGACACATGTGTTAACATGGAAATGAGAATATAATACCAAAAACAGGACATATTAAATGACTGTTTTTCTAGCTGGCTTAATTCCCAGAGTTCAGTCTAGTGAAAGTTTTGATCTGAGATATTAGGAGGTGCTAATAATTTTCTGAAAGGTTTCTGTATATTTTTCCAAAGTCCCTGAATAACAAGTAAATATAAATACTGAAAAGAAGAGTATTAAATTTAAATCCTACCTGAAGTGTTTGGTTTATGTTGTCACATACATTTTGGGTTTTGACAGACTGCTATCCTTCAGGGAGTCAGAGGCACAGTGCAACATATTTTTCAGGGCTGACAAACTGGTCAGTGTCAAGCAGGACTGGGAACAGAACTTTGGGAACACTTTCTGAAATAACCCAACTATTTCAGTGAAAAGTCTTTGGTTGGTGACTGGCTTTTTGTGCATATCAATGATCATTTTGTTTTGTATACATGTATTATGCACTTATTATATTGATCAAGATTGGGGTGTTAAAATAGCCCTAGTGAAAACAGAGACATGTGGTCCCTGCCTTTTCCTTTCCTTCCACTCAGTTGCAGAACGTTGTTTCACTTACTTGAGCGTATTTTGTATTTTTACTCCCATGTATTCTACCTCACTTGTCCCCCTGTATTGGATTACTGAGGTTATAGTAAAAGCCACCAAGTGCTTTCTCTTGGATGCTTGAGTAAACAATCCTTCTCCAATAATTCTTTGGCCCCTTCCGCACACGCAAAATAATGCGTTTTCAAACCACTTTCACAACTGTTTGCAAGTGGATTTTGCCATTCCGCACAGCTTCAAAGAGCACTGAAAGCAGTTCGAATGCGTTATTCTACATGTGCGGAATGAGCCTTTGATTCTCCTGAATTCAAAAATGTCAGGCTCTCTTGTACAAAAGGCAGCCTTCCATCCACAGAAAACCATGGCAGGTAATAGTCTGTGAGCAAATACAGCATGGGCAGCCCAATCCAGAAGAGGAGGGGGATGGGCTGTGGGATTGGTGATCAGGCTGCTCCGATGCATTTGCCCCTTTTGCTGGCACAAGCAGCATACCTACTGGCAGAGAGGACAAATGTGGCTGAGCATCCCTCAGTTCTGCGGCAGCAAAACCCCAAAGTGGGCACTGCTGCAGAGCAATACTAGTGGCCAATAAGACAGCAGCATGGGGAAGGGCAGGCTGGGGCATCCCTGGGGATGGAGCTGACTTTAGTTGGCCTCTACCTGGGCTTTAGGGCAAGAAATGCCATGGCTAGGACTTCAAACACCACCCATTCCAATGTTATAACTGTTAAGCCCAATGGAGGGCTTCCAGGCAGCCAGGTTCTTTTTTTCCCCTTTCAGCTGCTTCCCCATGTTACCTGGAAGCCTCTGAAGGCTGCGCAGCAGTGCCCCATTCCTGGCTGTCTCAGCCCTTGGAGTGGGCTGTCAGTTTTTCATCATTACTTCTGTCACTGAATGACATTTAATTGACAGAACCGACTGGTCCGATGGCAGTGGTACTTATAATTAATTGATAATTGACAGAACCAATTCTTAACTATGGCTGCATCCATAGATCATTTGATATTAACCCAATTGCAAGAGTAGACTTTGGCAGTTGGAATTTACTGAGTGGGCAATACAATCTGGGAAGTGAATGATTGCTATAGTAAAATGATAGCGTGATGGACCCCCTCCCCTTCCTAACTGTTTCAAGTAGGAAACCACTCACTGACCTGTTTTGTCAGACTTTTCCTGCCTTTTCCTTTCAGGGACTGAGGTGCTTAAGAAATGGTAGCATGTGGTGAAACTGCAGCACTTTCCCTCAGCCCTGTAACAGACCCAGAAGCTGAAGGATCACCATCACCATCATTATCAAATCCATCATGCTAAGTAGCATATCAGGCAACAAGTGCTCTCCAGCATTTTCTGTCTTGGGTGAGTGTTTCAGTCTCTTCCCATGCAATATTCAGTGCCTTCAGGTCTTGCTCGAATGTTCTTCTCCAGGTGTTTTAGGAGTGTTCCCGCTGTCATTTGGCATCAGGAGGTATCCACCTCATTGCCGTCTTTGGGATTCGACCATTCTCCAGGGACGTGGCCAGCCAGTCAGTCTTCTGTATGCAACACTGGTATGGAGTTTGCACATGTTGCTCCTTTGGATCACCTCTTCATTAGTGCTGTGGAAGTTGAAGGATGCCCATTATTATAATCTTTCTAGGCAAATCCCTAAATAAGGAACACAAAATAATAGTGAGGCAGATTTTAAACTTAAACAGAATTGTTTTAAACTTAAACAGAATTCTATTGAATAGAAAGGAGAAGGGAATGGAGATAGATAAATTGGAGGGAAGGAAAGGCTAAGGCAGAAAAAATATATTTATAAAAGAGCTTTGGCAGAGAAATTCAGTATTTGGTTTAGGCACTGGGTTAATAAATTTGATCAGTTTCAGTTAGTTCAGATGTTATATTGAATGTTATGTTTCCCATATAGCATAGTTTTAAATACTTAAGATGGTACTGGCTTATGCACTCAGAGTCTAATACAGGCTAGCACATATATTCAGTACCCTCACAAGCCTTCCCAGTTAGTATCCTCAAAACTAAAACATAAAAAACTCTCTTGAGGTAAAATAAAGCAAAACAAAATATACTAGACTACCAGTCTAAGGGATTCTTTCCCCCTCTTTCTGGAAGATCTATCCCTCCTTGGTTACATATATATGGCCCCTCAGCTTGGACCCCTCAGTAACCCTCCACCTGTTCACTCAGTTTGCTTTCAACACACAGCTCACAGGTTGCCACACAGTACAGCAGGCCAGATTCACACCATTGACTGCAACTACTCTCCTAAGAGATTATGTTTAGCTCAGTTAAAGTAATCCAGGAACTCTTAAATCAAAAGGCCTCTCAGATAGTTCTTCTGAGTTCTTCCTCCTCCCTCTGGGCATTATCAATTTTTTTTAGTTATTCATCATCAATTTGCTACAACCAATCATGTGGCTTCTCCTGTTCCTAAATACTTCTATGCCTCACTCTGTATGTACACCATAATGCCTTTGAGAGACCCGCACATTAAAATTAACTTTTCCTCTGCAGTCCATCACAGATAGTGTTATACCTAATGATGCATGAATGCAGATTATAATATTGTACTGAATTCTTGTACCTATTCCATACAATGTCTTTTTGAAAAGATGGTATATAAATAGATGCAACTGAAAAGATAGGCAGAGAGAGATCAATTAAAAAATATCTGAAGAACCATACAGAATGGAGCTTTTATAGTTGAAATGTGTCAGCTTTCTTTTAATCAAGGAGTGAAAGACTAGCAATTCTTGCGAACGAGTCCATCTGGAGCAAAGTCAGAGAAGATCTATCACAGTTATGCAATAAACAGAATGGAGGGTATGCTTTATCACGATAGCTCTAAAAACATTCAGAAGGTCTTGTATTTGTATCAGCCAACAAAGAACATAACAATGGAGTCAGTCTGCTAGAATTTGGATGTTGGCCTAATATGTTTAACCTAAGCTAGAACATGGTACAGCTGCCAAACAGCTGAATATTTAGTTTCACAGAATGCTTTTTTGATGAAGCACTAGGAGTCAGAATTTCTTCCTGCGTATAGATGAAATAAAATTGTAAATACATTTGTGTGGCATAGATATTCAGGCTTTTATCTAAATATCAGAATTTGCTCATTTGTATTCATAGTGGTCCCCAAAATTTGATCTTCCTACCAGAGTATCTGCATGGATAGTTTTAACTGCCCAAGAGCAACATTATATGTTAATTCCAGACAGGTAGGTGCATTAATCTGTAATAGCATAATAATGTTAACCTTTTACTTACTATGTATATATTTATTTCACATTATGGTCCACCTTTCTCATTGAGATTCAAGGTAGATTATGAAATATAAAAAACAATTCAATTGTACTGCATTAAAAAAAATCCAATAAAATGCTGTGGGACTAAGATAATAGAATTAGAAAACATAAGCCCATAAGAATCACTTGATCATCTTGGTTGCCCTCTTCTGTACATTTTCAAACTCTGTGATATCCTTTTTGAGCTATAGTGACCAGAAATGCACACAGTATTCCAGATGAGGCCACACCATAGAGGCATTATAATATTAGCCATTTTATTTTGAATCTCTTTCCTAGTAATGCCTTATTAGTCTGTCTTTTTCTTTGCTGCAGCACACTAGATTGACACATTTACTGAGCTATCAAATACAATCCAAAGATCTTTTCCCTCTCAGTCTCAGTAAATTCAGACCCTATTAACATGTACTTGGAGTTGGGATGTGTTGTTCCAGTGTGCACCACCTTACACTTAGCAACAAAACTTCATTTGCCACATTATTTCCCACTCACCCAATCTGTGGAGATCCTTCTGAAAATCTTCAGTCATTCTTGGTTTCCAATATACTCAATAATTTTGTACCAACTTTAGATCTGGTAACTACACTGCTCACCTCTAGTTTCAGATCTTCCTTCCCTCCATTGTGAGAACTGCCCATTTATTTCTATTCTTTGCTTCCTGTCATTTAACCAATTTTAATCTCTAAGAGAACCCATTCTCTTATCCCTTGACTTTTGAACTTAGAAGTCTTTGGTGAGGTATTTTGTTAAAAGCCTTTTGAAAGTCCAAGTACATAATGTGTATCTACTTGCTTGTCTACATGCTTGTTCTCTTTCTCAAAGAACTCCAAACGTTGATGAGGCAGGACTTCCCTCTGCAGAAGCCATACTGATTTTTCTTAAGCAGGCTTTGTTCCTCTATGTGTTGGACAAGAGTATCTTTGATTACGATTTCTACTTATTTGCCTGGGATAGAGGTTGGGTTAACTTGCCTGAGATTTCCTGTGAGATTGGTCCAAAGTCATGAAGCTCATAGTATGAAATTCTTAACAAGCAAACTACAGGGGTTTTCCTGAGGTGGATGATGTTGAACAATAGGAAGCAGCTGGGCTTGGATGAGACATAGGAGAAACTTGGTAGTAAATCAGTTGATGGTTGCTAGTGGGCAGGCCACACTGAGCCCTTCCTCAAAGGCCAAAAACAACCCTGCCTTTTATTGACAAAAACCAAGAGTTGAAGGCAGGCATGAGTAGGGATTTGAACTTCAGTCTCCCAGATCCTAGTTCAATATTCTAAAAACTACATCATGCTAGCTCTCTAGCACAGCATTTTCCATCATCCAACACCAAGCAACGATTTGAAGGGCCTTGAACTGGGTAACCTAGATTTTAAGTCTTGATTGGTACATAGTCTAGACCCCAACGATTTATCAATATTCTTGTTATGATTGCCTGCCTGCATTGGAACTCATTTGAAACTCTTATGCCATTAGTTATGTGTGTGCTTGTGTACCCAATTGCGCTGTCTCTCTTTCACTTACTCTCTCACACATGTGAACATATTAAAGACCAAAAGAATAATCCAAGTTCCAATTCTTTCCAAAGAGATTGGAATGAAAACTTGCTCTGAGTATGCTTAATAAGCCCTTTTAACCAAAGAGTGATTCTCATAAACACTCAACCAGCACAAAATGGGATGCACAATTTTTATCTCCTTTACTTATGACTTTGGAATTTCTCTCTTTTCCTTTCCCTTGTAACTCATTATGTGTGTTTTCAATGGTTGGCAGCCCAAATGTTTTAACTGGGGAAAATAAAACAAAGACTGTGTTTTAATGTAAGGGACAATTAGGAATGCCAAACAATTTTCTCATCAGTCAAAGGATTCAGTATTTTTTTTTAAAGGGCCCCATCGAGCTAAACAGCCTTTCCACCTGGGGCTCATTAGTGCTGGATTGTTTCTCTCTCCTGTTTCTAACTAATGCACCACTGAGAGTCCAAGCCAGGTGTAGCTTTCCAGGCTGCCTCCTTCTAGCAACTCTATCTGTGAGCTCCATCTCCAGTCACACCACACAACTGTAACCTTTTGCACTCATTCTATTTAATTAGCACACCCTCAAATTCCATCCTGGCAAATAGAAGCATTAATGAAGAGTCTGAGACTCCAACACTTAGGAAGCTCTAACACTCTTAGAGGTGTTTTGTCCCTCTTCATGGGAATCAGCCAGTTTTAACTGTTTCTGGAGGGAACATTTAAAAAGTGAATAATGGCTTCCTCCTTAACTCCAACCTACTCCCCCACCACCACCGAAAGAGAATTAACCAAGCTTAATTTGTAATGAAAATGTGCAACATTCAGTGTCCTCAGTCTCATCAGTGTGAATTGAGAGCAACAGTGCTGGTAAATGGTTTGTGAAGGCTCAAATCTGCTCAACTTATACAAGCAAGTTGTCTTGTCCTCTTAGCTTTAACTACTTATGACAAACACATTCAAATGGATGACTGTTTGCAATCTGCAGGCATACAAATAAAACAGAACACAAGTAGAGAGGGCCCACATGTTCATTACTGCAAACTTTCAGCTTGGTGCATATACATGTGACCTTTCCATGTGAACTTTGATTGGTGTCCTGAGATGAAAACTAAAAGTGCAATCCTATGTATAGTTACCCCATTCTCAATATATTCATTTCAACAGACTTAGACCAGAGTAAAAGGCATGGGATAGTGCTGTAATGGGTATTTTAATAACAGTGCCTATGAAATATTTATTCCATGTTCCAGCACAATCAGTCTGACCTCTTTGTTGACATTTTGAGTGACATCTTTGGGTGTCTAGACTACTTGGAAATATTGGAAGCAAACTGAAAACAGGGAACACAAAAAATGACTTGAAGATGGACATTTCCATATTATTCCATAGTCTGACAGTATAGACGGACGTATCTTGCCCACCTAGAACAAGCAGGCTGTCACACTATTAAGTCTGCAGTATTGTATTTGAATTTTTTTAAAAGTTTTGGTAGCAACTTTAGATCTTGTCTAAACTGCTCTTCCTGCCAAGAGCCTTTGTCTGTTGTCTCCTACATATTTGCTCAAGATAAACAAATGGAAAGATAAATGAACTTATGCAAGATCTTGTGGAACACTAATGTTTTCTCATGATATATATTTATATAGTGCTGGAGGCTTGTTGCACGTGTTCTTGTGTAAGTGGAAATGCAAGTTTTATTTAGTGCAAGTAGGTACCATGTATTTTGCTTGCATTTCCACTTGGTAAAAGCCAGTGGCATAGCGCCAATGGGGCAGGGGGGGCACGATGCCCCGGGCAGAGCAGCGGTGGAGGCGTGGCTGGGCCATGGAGGGGGTGTGACAGGGGTCTTCCAGGGTGTCCTGGGGCAGGGCAAGGGGCAGATGGTGCCACAGCAGGGGCGCAGGGCATGTGCATGCCCTGGCGCAGTTTCCCCTTACTCCACCTCTGGTAAAAGCTGCAAAACATAAGACAGAAATGTTGTGCTGGATCCAACCCGTTTTTCTTCATTGACCTGCCTATGGTTGCTCACTTTTCTTGATCTAGCATGAAGAGCCATTAGCTGCCCACTACCTTTCCCTCTTCTCCATTTCCCATTAGGAGAACTGACCTTCCAGAACAACTGACATCTACATGTCTTGGGTGAAGAAACTGCCTGTTTTATTGGCAATTCTCTCAGCTTGGCTGGTCTTTATGAAATCAACAATCCCTGCGCATGCATTCCAACATGCTTCCCAAAACCTGATTTCTTCTAAAGATTAGTGCCCCAATGGAAGTTTTGACCATCAGTTTCCAAAGTCCCTAATCATATTTAGAAGGAAAACCCTATAATTTGAGTTGGACAAGATTTCAATTAAACAAACTTAAGGCTGCAGTTTTAATGTGCTGTTTTACTTGAAAATCTTCCAAGGATGAAAAGCAAGATAATTCAGAATACTATTTCTTAAAGACTTAATTCTACTTTTAATTCTTTATTTTAGCATAGAAACCTTTATAGCACTTGCCATCTCAAAAACAAGTATATGTGTTTTATTTATGACTCTCAGTGTGTGTTTAATTTAAGGAGGAAATCACAGCAGGTAGCAGTTTCACACTTATATGTGGCCCTTGTGTCCTTACTTGCCTTGCAATAAATGACACATGTGAAACTCCAGTCACTTCTATGTTTGCAGGCCTCAAAACACACTTGCCATGGGTGTTTGTGCATGCCATATAATATCCCAATTACTTTGAATTAAAAATCTGAGAAAAGAAAGTTGATGAAGACATGATGAGTTGATGAGATTGTTTTCAAAAGTGAATTGCTTCAGTTTATTGACAGGGTAAATTATATAAGTGTCATAGACATTCATTTTTAGTTGAATTAGGGTATTTTATTTTTGCTATATAAAACAATCAGAAATGAAAATTCTGTGTATATGTAACCCCCATGCCCAGAATGGGTTGAACCAGTAAGGGGGTGGAGACTCAGAGCAGCAGAGCTCTTTGGAGAAGACGAGGCTACCAGACTCGGACCTTGATTTCTATAAGCCCTTAACACCTTGTTAAGGTAAACTGCAATATTATTGGGAACTACTGGGAAGGTAGTTGTTTGTTTTTGCTATGTTGTAAATGTTTGGAGTTATTGTTTCAGGGTTTCTTTTTGTGGTTGTAATGGGTGAGAGTTCTCCTGGAAACCTTCATCATGTTGCATCCTGTTCATCAAGCCCTTGGAGTCTTCAGGAGCCAACCCACTTGCAAAGAAGAATTGGACTTCGCAGTATCAGTAGACTGTAACTAGAAGGACTTGAAATGCAACCTGAACAGGACCTTGAATTGTAATGTTAAATGTTGATGTTTAATGTTATTTGTAAAGAGAAGTAAACTGTTTTGTTTAAATTTGGTTCTTTGCAACTCCTTCCAAGTACTGCCCCACAGAACCCACAAGCTGAGGTTACATATAAGTTTACATAAATCAGAAATACTTTTATAAACATTCTAGAAGCTAGTTGTGGTGGGTTTTCCGGGCTGTGTGGTTGTGGTCTGGTGGATCTTGTTCCTAATGTTTCGCCTGCATCTGTGGCTGGCATCTTCAGAGGTGTATCACAGATGGAAGTCTGTTATGTCACACCGTAGTACCCATGAGGGCTTTCTGCTGGTTGTGCTTTGTAGGGTACCAGCATTTTTGCGCAGGCATTTTGCTGAAGCAAAAAATAATTAGCAAACACCTTCTGAAGAGATCACCTAAAATAATTTAACCATGCCAAGGAAATACAAGCCAATTAGATCCTTATTCCATAGTATAGTAATTGAATGGTACATTCATGCAATGGAAAACATGAGTATCCTTAGGTTAACATACTGTCTTCTGTGTTGGTTATAAAGGTTTCAGGAAAGTACATAAATGAGTTAACCGCAGTCCCATACCCAGTCCCATGCCAGGCTTTACAAAATTGGGTAAGGGTGATCATTGCTGCTGTAACTACACTAAACTAAACACTCTCACAGTCCCATCCAGCACCCAAGGTGGCAGGATGTGACACTACTACCATGCTGCCCCACCACTTTCATCCAGCACAGGGAGGAGGGAGAAACAACAAACCTCCCCGGCAGGCTGAAAGCCTTCCATGGGGTTGAATATCTTTTGAGTGGCATAAGTCCTGGGCGCCAGCGACGGTGCCCTCAGCCCAGAACCGTAGGTGGGAACCAACTATTGTCAGCTCCTTCTCCAGAAATACCCTGTCCTGCTCCCCTTCTTGCACTGGCATCCAATCGGATGCCAATGTAGGGTAGAATGCCAGCCACCTTTCTGGGTCAGGCACTGCAAAGGTCTGTGGGCCCCACCCAGCTCCCAGGTTGCCCGCACCTTAAGGACATTTGCCAAATGCACTGCTGGGGGACAAACACACTGGCATGAGCTCACACCAGCTGGAAAAAGCCATTCACTCCCCCTTTGTATGGGACTGTTACATGAACTTATCTGTTTTTTCTCATAGTGCTCCCAATCTGGCATGAAAAAGTATGCTATTGTGCTGATTCAATAGCTACTTCAACCATGCCAAAATCTTGATATGCCACCCTTGCTGGCTGACAGGGTCGAACCATTCAGCATTTGCAATGTAGGTTCATATTCAACAGTGAGCAAGACTTCCTAAGATATTAACACTAGCAGTGTGATGAAGTCTACCAGAACAAACACAATAACAATTAGCAATCATCTGTCATAATTTAAACTGGTCTGGCCTCTCACGTCTGAAGTAGATCAAAGTCTGTAGTTTAAACTCTTTGCTGATCATTTAATGGTATTTGATCTCACAGTGTTCATCCATTATTGGGTCTGTTTACCCAAGGGAAAATTAAGTGCGGTGCCTTAGAAATAGAATATTTGTGATACACTGATTTCATCACTGATCTTGGCCAGATGTTTGCCTTTGAGAGTGAAGAAAAATGTTAGCGACATCATTAGCATGAGAAGCCGCTTTTATACACTGGCTACTTCTGCAGGTGCATGTATAGTTGTCATGAAAAATCATACAATGGTGAGAACATTTCTTGTGGAAAGGAAAATGATATTTTTAAGTTTTTTAAAAAAACTTCTGGCAGTAGCTGGCCAATGATGTTGCTGAAAGCAAATGATAGAAATATTTCAGCTCTTCATTCTTACTTCCACTGAGTAACAATTATTGTTCAAGTAGCAAAAAAACTAGTATGTTTTCCAACATTATCCCATCGTAAAGCTACATTATTATTTTTTTAAAAAAACTTTTCTTTTCAGAAAAACATAGTTTAAAAATATCACAATTGCACTTTTGTTCAAAATCTGAAGATCATTCATTTATGCTTGACAGCCAAATTGGGAATTTTTAATTTTTATAATACATTTTTAATACACCTTAGGAGGGAAGCAAGATTTTGCGGGTATAACTTGAGTCAAAGCCTGATGAAGGCAGTTTTGACTCTCAAGTTTAGACCTCAAAATTTTTGTTGGTCCCTTAAGTGCTGCTGGACTGAAATCTGGCTGTTCTGAGGGAAACTGGGTGTTTTAGCATACTAAAGCTTGTTTCTTGTCTACAAACTGAGATTCTAAACCAGAATTAAATTGTGGTTTAAACCAAGTTTGTGGACAAGAAACAGACCCTGGTATGTTAAAGCATCAAAGTTCAGATACTTCAACTATGTTTTGACTTCGTAAATCAAGAAACATTTCTCAGCATCAGGTGCAAATATTTCAGGTTTATCCATGGAATTAACCAGTTCCAAGTTTTATAAAATACATAATGTTTCACCTTTCTCACTTCTGTACACCATTTTCAATTACACTTAAATTGTATAAATAAACAATTTGTCATAAATCAACTACACACCTTCTTTCTTCCTACTGTACACACAAGTTTTGAGATTTAGTTCCTTTTAAACAATAGATTGCAGACCCATTGATCTGAGGGAAAATATACTTTGCCACAGAGTGTTACACTGCAGAAATAGCTCACAAGGAAGAAAGAAAAGTACTTTCTTGTAAAAAAAACAAAGAATGAAAGAAAGAAGACATGCATTGCCATTCCTGAGAAAGAAAACAGTTGTCCTTTCTTAATTCAAGCTCCTTTATCTTGCTCCTTTCAAATATGCAAGAATGATTGATTTAAGACACAATGTAAAACTTCCCTTTCTCTCTGTGGGTAGTGTTACTGATAAAACATGTGCGACTTGTTTTAAGCAATCTCCATGAAAAAGGATACAAAAGATTCATTTGGGCTAAAATTATTTCACATGGATTATGGAATTTACTGTGTCTTAAGATACAGAGGCTACCATCACAGATGCAAACTGTTCAGATGGACAGAACTGATTGATTTCTCCATAGATAAATACATTTCACACACAATCAAGGTTTTTAAAAAAATAAATGATAGGAATGAGTCTAAATGATAGGAATAAGTACAAAATTAATCCATTTGGAAACTTAATCATCACCATATTCAGATCTTGGAAATGCTCAATAGCTATAAATTCAAAGCAGAAAGCTCCAGATAACATTGAATGGTATTCACATTTGTAGAAAAAGTTCATTTATGTGTTCTTGTTGTTGTTGTTTATTAAATTTAGCATACCGCCCCATCCCCGAAGGGCTCTGGGTGCTTTACAACAAAAAATACAATAAAACCAACATATAACTTAAATAAATACATTAAAATTTAATCCAGATAAATCCCCCAATTTTAGGAGGTGCTCCAAAGCCCTTATTCTCTGTGCCAGGAGGGGCCGGCAAAGGTATAACAATCGGCTGAATGGCATTAAAAGTTATTGCAGTGGGGGAAGCGGGGGAGTGAACAATCAGCGACTGGTTTCCCCAAAGGCCCGGTGGAACAGCTGTTTTACAGGCCCTGCAGAACTCATGTAGGTCCTGCAGGGCCCAAATAGCTGGAGGAAGCGTGTTCTACCAGACTGGGGCCAGGGCAGTAAAAGCCCTGGCTCGGGTGGAGACCAGTCGCATCATTGAGGGGTGGGGACCACCAGTAAGTGTGCCTCTGCAGAATGCAGAGGCCGAGTAGGGACATATGGCGTAAGATGGTCTCGCAAGTATGAGGGCCCCGGGCCACGAAGGGCATTAAAGGTTAATACAACACCTTGAAAATGATCCGGAACTCCACTGGGAGCCAATGCAGATGGCTCAGCACAGGGGAGATGTGATCCCTGACCGAACCACACGTGAGCAGCCAGGCTGCCACATGTTGGACCAGTTTCAACTTTTGGATCAACCACAAGGGCAGGCCCGTGTAAAGCGAGTTACAGTAGTCTAACCTGGAGATGACCATAGCGTGGATCACAGTGGCCAGGTCAGTCTGGGAGAGGTAAAGGGTCAACTGCCAAACCTGCCGGAGGTGGAAGAAAGCAACCCAGGTCACATGGGCCACCTGGGCTTCCATAGAAATAGAGGAATCCAGGTGGACCCCCAGGTTGCGGGCCAAAGAGGTCAATTTTAAAGGGACCCCTTCTAGCACCAGTGGCTGGAAACCCTCAATCCCCTCCCTGTGGTCCAGCCAGAGGACTTCCATCTTCGATGGATTGAGTTTTAACCTGCTCTGCTTCAACCAACCAGCGACCACCTCCAAACAGTGCTTTAGAGCTGCAGGGGCACAGGCCTCCCCACTCCATCAACAGAATGAGCTGATTGTCATCAGCATATTGATGACAGATCAGCCCAAAACTCCAAGCAAACTGAGCAAGGGGCCGCATGTAGATGTTCAATAACAAAGGGAATAATAGAGCCCCCTGAGGCACAACACAACGAAGCAGGCACCTCTGGGAGGCTTGTTCCCCTTGCCACACTTGCTGACTCAAGCAAGGAATGAGGTGATCCACTGAAGGACAATACCCTGCACCCCGGAGACAGCCAGGTGGTGGACCAAAATTTTATTATCAGCCACATCAAACACTGTGGTAAGATCCAATAATACCAACAGTTCCAATCTTAATCCATCTCAGTCAAGCTGCATGTGGAGTGTGTCTGTGACAGCGACAAGGACTGTCTCCGTCCCGTGCCCAGCATGGAAACCAGACTGGAAGAGATCGAGCATTTAGTGTTTTGTTTTTTCTTACAATGCAATCCTATGCAGAGCTACCTTAGTTTAAGCCTTTGAATTTATGGTTTAGGCTGGAATGACTGTGCAAGATTGCGCAAATAGTTTACTTTACAGTAAATATATTAAACATGATCTTTGTGGAATATATAAAATGCAAAAGCCATAAAGAATCCCTTACTCAACAGACATCTGTGACAGGTTGTTCATGTGCTTTCCTTCACTGGGGAAAACAGCAGCTCTGGACCTTTTGAGGTAAGAAAAATGTTTAAATTTATTCATATTTTATATTGGTATTTTATTTGTATCTAGTTTGTAGGAGGTCATCCTTTGGGCTAAATGAAGATGAATGCATCAGCTGAACCCCATCAAATGTTTGAAACTCAAACCCAGCTTTTCTGATCAGCATCATTCCCAGTTTGTCAGGATTCAATTCCAATTTCACCCTTGACTATAGCAACCAGAAACTGACTCAGGGAAATAAAGCAGCATTAGGTGGTTAGGACAAAGAAATATAGAGCTGGTATGTCATCAATATAATGACTTGGAAAGCAGTCATGAAGAAATTAGAAAAGATAGCTAAGTATAAGAAAGTGTCACTAGAGCACAAAATTAAAACAATTCATATTCTCCATTATTGTGAATGGATATGAAAGTTGGACAGTGAAAAAAGCTAACAGGAAGAATGTAGATTCCTTTGAAATATGGTGCTGGAGGACAGTTTTATGAACACCATGGACTGCCCAAAAGACATATGTGAGTGTTAAATCAAATCAAGCTTGAATTCTCCCTAGAAATGAAAATAACTAAACAGAAGCTATTGTGCGTTGGTCGCATCCTTAGAAGACAAGGGTCACTGGAAAAATTGAAGATAGAGTGGGTGGAGAAGACAGTAGGAAAACAGGAAGAGCCAGCATGAGATGCATTGGTACGATTGAGAAAGCCACAGCTTTTAGCTTGCAAAACCTGAGCAAGGCTATTAATGATAGGATGTTTTGGAGGTCACTGATTCATAGTGTTGCCATAAGTTGGATCTTAGGGCTCACTATGCCAAGGACATTACAACACACCGGAATATCTGAACCAGCCAGTCAAAATGCTTTGTGTCTATATATATGTAGTGATCAAGTGTAGTGACAGCAGTTATACCAGCACAATGCACAAAACATTATACCATTACTAACGGATGTTACTGATGCACCTGTGAAACTTTCAAGCCCATTTGCCAAATAATAGTTCATTGTGATGCTAAGGGAAGGTGAGGGGTGGAGGTAGAAGCAGGATGGATAACAAATACATGCAGAAACAAAGTTGGGGAAAAGCAGGCTTCAGCCTTATTGATTACAGTCACTGGAGAATAGGGCAAGGATCCAGGAACCCTTTGCTGGCCTATTAAACCGTAATGGGAAGTCCAGTGGTCCCACATGACTGCTAGCCTCTGTATGGTTCCCTTGCCACTTGTGACTGAAGCCAAGCCACAGCTCCTGAACTACACATGCTGTTACCTGACTCCGCTCCCATGACACCTTAAGTGGGTCCTAATCCAGGGGAGGCAGACATGCAGGCACAGCCTCAACCCCGTGTGGATCTTGCCCATTGGCTACAGCCACCCCAATGCTGTGATTGGTAAGAAAATAGTAAAAATTACAATTGCGCCTTATAAACCCCACCAAGTGAGGGAGAGTGGGAGGGATGGCCAAAGTCAAACTTGAAAAATCTGGCAGCCTCTTGGCCCTAAAAAGGAAGGGATGGACTGGGGAAGCCCCCATGTCTCAGCCAAGGCCTTCCCCTGATCCACCCCCCAGAGGCATATGAAGCAGCCAGTAGGCCAGCCAGTCAAGTGCTTCTGTCCCACCCCAGGCTGCCAGCCGTCACTCTGAGGCAGCTCAGCACTGAGACCACTCTGGATGTGAAAAGAAAACCTCTTGTCCCTAACTGTCTTGCAAATGTTGAAAGTCTTGTAATACTGGTTCTTTTCCCTGTTCTATATAAAAATACTTGTTTATACAATAACTATAGCAAGGCTTTAAGCAATCCAAGCATGGCAGAGTGAAGGACTTTTCTTCTGATATTATCCAGCTTGCCACTTGAGATCAGTCTCACAAACTTTGTTACATGTATTGTCGAATTCAACTGGTGCTGGTGGGTTTTCCGGGCTGTGTGGCCGTGGTCTGGTGGATCTTGTTCCTAATGTTTCGCCTGCATCTGTGGCTGGCATCTTCAGAGGTGTATCACAGAGAAAAGTCTGTTTCACAGTCTGTTACTTGTGCCCCCACCTTCAGAAATGAGGCAGATGGTGATAAGACACAGGGCATTTTCTGTGGTGGCACCTTGGGGCGTTTGAATCCTTGATGCTTTTCTGGTGCCAACTTTAAAATAATATAAAAATACACGAAGGATCATGACTAATATTTACTCTCTCATTATTTTCTCCTTTTGGATGACTTGTTACAACTATATTGACTTGAGGTATTTTTGTATTGTCAAAGGCTTTCATGGCCAGATTCAACTGGTGTTGGTGGGTTTTCTGGGCTGTGTGGCTGTGGTCTGGTAGATCTTGTTCCTAACATTTCGTCTGCATCTGTGGCTGGCATCTTCAGAGGTGTATCACAGAGGGAAGTCTGTTGCACACTGTGTCCAGAGAGAAGGAAATGTTTTGGGTATATATTGTCCATGTCCCAGGGTAGGGAACCAATCAGTAAGTGTTTGGGCAGAACTTGTTATGCAAAGATGCGGTTGATAGTATTGCCAGCTACAGATGCAGGCAAAACGTTAGGAACAAGATCCACCAGACCACGGCCACACAGCCTGGAAAACCCACCAAAACCAGTTGGAGTATTTTTGTTTCCTTTTTTAAAAACAAAGGTTTTTTAAAATTCATATCCCTAAAGCTACCATGAAATATTTCTATTTATGCTTTTTGCAAGTGTGCTCTGGATCTCGTTCACAGATTTGCTCTTCCAACATCATATTGATTTCAAAGCATTAAATCATTAGGACTGTGGCCAGGATTGCAGGTCACGATGTTTGTCATCATACAGGCCACCCACTTCCCCAATGAACATTACAAGCTACAGGTCTTTGTGTATACAACTAAACTCCATTCCTTGATTCTGGCACTCCAGTGTTAATGTGATGTGAGAAACCTACATGTTGAATCCTTTTGTCCAAATCAAATTATATTAATTCTGTATGAAGTGTGTTAATGAAAAATGTTAATGGCTGAAATCTTATAAGATTGCTGTTGGAGTGCAGGTGCAACAGGGATATTCTACCCTCCCCTGAGAGCAAACTTGTACATACTGTGAAATATCAATTAAAGTTTATAGTTGCCTTTGCTGGCTAAGTATCCTTTCCATGGGAAATTTTCATCCTGTCCTATGAAGCAGTAATTTTGGGAGTTAAAAATGTATATTGAATTATGTGAACATTTGGAGTTATTAAGGAATAGATTTGTTTTACAAGCTAGCTACAGGCAAGCATTCTTGGGCTGTTTTTATGAGGTCAACTATACGACTTTTAAATGGGGCTCTTGGCCAACCCAAAATCTCACATCAGATCATTAATTCACACAGCTGTCTTTAAAATCTACAAAAATAATATATACACCACAGGAAGAAAGAGCTGTATTTCAAAGCTGTATTTCAATCAAGGGGACTTACTGACATCATAAACTATTAGAGGATAGCTTATGTTATTTTGCAAACAGCAGCGGAATGTTGACTGAAATACAGCCTGCTATATTGCTCCTTTGTAGGCTCTATAGCACATTTTATTACTCACAGGCATTTCATTTGGAAGCACTCAACATATGAAGCTATGTGTTTGCTCATACCATTAATGGCCAGGGTTGGGGAACCATACACATCCAAAAAGGAATCATCATCACACAACCATGCATTAGATTCTATAAAGAAGGCAATGGGTGATATTACTACCACAACCATTTTGGCTTTCTACTCATGCAAAAGGGAGAAAAGTCAGTGTTGCTCAATTTCTACTCCTGGTAGGCTAACCTTTATGCTCCTGGTATTTTGTCTACAGAACTTGTAACTTCTTTTACTTGCTTTCTGCATCTAAAGTGTGACTGGTATAATATGAGGAAAGATCTACCTTTGCAAACTTCTTTACCTTACTGTATGTCAGATCAATCTGATGTCCAGTAGCATTAGCATTTCACTCTTCCAACTGGATCCTTGCAATGGATAGCTGAGTGATCCCAGCCAATCACCTTCAGACAAAATCCCCCCCCCCCCAAGAGTTTTGGATTTATACCCCACTTTATCTCTTGTAAGAAGACTCAAAAAGGCTTACAAACTCTTTTCCTGTCTCACCCCACAACAGACACCTCATGAGGTAGGTGGAGCTGAGAGAGTTCTGAAGAACTGTGACCAGCCCAAGGTCACTCAGCAGGAATGTAGGAATGGGGAAACAAAGGTGGTTCCCCAGATAATACTCCGGCGCTCAAGTGGAGGAGTGGGGAATCAAACCTGGCTCTCCAGATTAGGGTCCACCTGCTCTTAACCACTGCACCATGCTAGCTCTGGTTTAGATTCTTCTTTTTTTAAAAAAAAAACCCCTTTGTTTGCCAATAAATTAAGGGAACAAGTGGACAACAAGGCCAAGTTCACATGTACTATGCTGAAACTTTCAAAGTCTGCCCCAACACCTGTAGCGCCTCTGTTCCCTGGATCTGCTTGGAGAATGAAAGTCAGCATTTGCATTTGAGGGAATATTTTTGCTTGAACCTCAGAAAAGAATTACATTTTTTAAAAAATCAACAGTAATCATTTTTAGTATCACTCAAGTATATCCAGATTTCAGATGCTTTGGTAGACAATTATATGGTGCCAGCCTCTACAGCTTCAAGCTGTTGGAAATGACCAAGGCTCATTCCGCACACGCAAAATAATGCACTTTCAAGCTGCTTTCACAACTATTTTTGCCATTCCGCACAGCTTCAAAGAGCCCTGAAAGCAGCTTGAAAGTGCATTATTCTGCATGTGCGGAATGAGCCCAAGAGTATCAGTTCTACTTCCTCACAATATAGGTACACCAAAGAATACAAACAGGTATGTGTCATGTCTCACAGACAGCAAAACTGTCAAAGCTGTCTGTCACTCTAATAAATCAAGAGCCCACGCACATTTGCAAATTTGATGTTCAGATGACAGTTGGAACCTGATGCCATCATTTCAGTGTCAGGGGTGTCAATCCCAGTTTCCAAAGCCATGGTAGGATTAACAGCTAATCAATTTTAAATCAGATTGATGCATTCACAAACACACACACACACCGCCGCCAATTATTAATGTTCTTTAAAAATTCAGTTTCAGTGGTATCCAGTGTTAATGTTACAGCTAGAGAAGTGAGCCAGAGCAGTGGTTCAAGAAAGAGCAGCAATGAAATGCAGTCAGAAACAAAAGTATGCCAAAGGGCCCAAGAAAGACCAAACTTTTTTTTTAGTTTTAGGACTGTGATAACACTGCACATCATGGGAGAGCACTGACAGCTGTTGTACAATCAATGTTTTAAGAGGCTGTTGACCTCCATATGGGAAAAGAACAATACAGAACTAGAATTTTCAGTTCAGTGCAAAAGGTCATATCAGCAGCTATAATCAAGAAAGCACCAGGCCGGATGGGAAAATCTTACAAATGAAATGTCAGCTAGTATATCTGCATAAAAGGCTAGCTTATGAACAATGGGGATTGGCCATTGGTCAAACATCTGGTATCTGAGGAAAAGCAGAACCAATATACTCATTCATGTAATTCATGAATGTAATTGAATTTAATGCAAGGTAGGCTAGTGCCAAGGTGGATGTTGCACAAAGGGAAATGAGGCTGTTATTCCCAGTTCATAAGTGTATGACATCAGCTGAGGTGTCCACAAAATAACCTTGGCCTGTAGTAATACTTGCATTTGTTATGAACCTAATAGTTTGGAAGTATTCTAAATGCAGTGTTTCAAGAATGGAATGTATGCTTAAATATTGGATATAGAGTCCTAACTTGTTCATTTATTCTGTTCGCTTCATGAATTGAGAACCAGTGTGGTGCAGCGGTTAAGTGCGAGTACCTGGAAGATCCAGGTTCTAATTTACACTAGTGCCATGGAAGATTGCTGGGTGACCTTGGACCAGCACACTTTCTCAGACTCACCCGAGAATAATGTCGAGACAAGAAGGATGTGAGCCACCTTCAGTTACCACTGGGGACAAAGACAGGATACAAATGAAATGAAACATGAAATCATGCAGATATTTATTGCAGTCGTTGCAGCTTTATACTCAAATTATATTTTATTTATGTTAAGCTCAATTTATCCTCAACAAACCTCAAACTTATGCTTTGACTTTATTATTATTATTGGTTGATTTCATAGCTGCCAGTTCTTTAGCTAGTTGTTGGCCTTTCATTACAATTCGAGCCTCACCCAGAGGCCTAGGAAATTGTTATGTGTCGACGCAGTATTCATGCGGATCCCAGCAGGCTGCCATCTGAATCTGACAGATGTTACTTTTGTCGACTTGAAGACATTTCAGGTGCTGCCCTAGTGTTTTCGGGATGGTGCCCAGGGTGCCGATTACTAGCTGTTTTGTGCCATAGATGCTGAAGTTCTATTTTCAAATTGTGGTATCTAGTGACCTTCTCATGTTCTTTTTCAATGACCCTGCTGTCACTGGGTACTGCTATGTCGGTGATGGTCATTTTTTTGTCCTCGATCCCTGTGAAGTCTGGTGTATTATGTTTCAACACTTTGTCTGTTTGGATTTTAAAGTCCCACAGGATCTTAACCTTTTCATTTTCCGCTACTTTCTCTGGCCACCAGGCCAGGACTCAGGGCAGTTTATAGAGTCATATAACTATGCACTTATATATGAATTAGAAGGACCTAGTTATGAAACATAATATGTCATTATAATATGTCATTATAACACAATCCAACAAAACCCAATGTTATAACACAATCCACAATTCTATAATATGTCATTATAACACAATCCAACAAAAGCATTCCAAAATATGGAGTATAGCACAAACATAACTTTCCCCTTACTAAAAATATAGATGAAGCAATAGCTGTTCCATAATTGTTATTTTTGTCACAGGAAACTCCCTATATTGAATAAGACTATTGTTCTAACAGGGCCAGTATTGTGACTAGCATTGGTCTTCATAGTCTCAGGTAGAAGTATTTTACAACACCTGATCTGCTTAGCTGGAGAAGCTGGAGATTGAAGCAGTTCTGTACCAAGGAAACTCCCTACATTTTATTGTCTTTTATTCTGACACCATTCTTAATCTATGGTTTGTACACTATACATGCTATAATAGGTTAAGCTCAGTATTCATGGCCTCTATGATAACTGTCTCAGGTTGTGATGGGTCCAATACATTAAAAGGTACATAGGCTGGATCTTTTCTTCTGCACTAAGTGGGTTACTGGTGATTTGGATGTTCTGTCCTTATTTTGGTCAGATCACTATCTTCTGAAAATAGAAATCACCAGGAACAATATGGTATACCCAAAAGTAGGGAGATATATAGGAGACATGGCATTCTAGATTTGCCAATCTCCAGGTGGGGCCCAATCCTGGAATTATAACTGACCCTCAGATAACATGAGAAGCAGTGAAGCTGAATCCAGACGAGAAAAGGGTAGTACTGGTTATGATGCTTGATATTTTAGAAAGATTAGATTTCTTTGTCTTGGAATGGAGATGGCTTTTGCAGAGCAACTTGGGGGGTGCTCTTGAACATAGCCTTTCTGCATGAAAAGCAGGTTGACATAGTGGCCAGCTGCATCTGATTTCTCTCAGCTGCATATGGTTTGCCAGGTTTCTTCTTTCTTGGTCAGTCTGTTGACCTATGCTTTTGTAACCTCACAGATTGTAATGTGCTCTCTCTTTATTGTAAGCCATCCTGAGCCCAGCCTTGCCTGGGAATGGGTAGGATGGGATATAAATCCAATAAAATAAAATGAATAAGTTGGGCTGCCCTTGCAAAGAACCTGGAACCTGTGGTAGCCTGCTCATTGTCAACTGATATATATTTTGCCAATCTTAAAATAATTACATTTGCTGCCAGCTTGTTAACAAGTCCAATTCAAGGTGCAAGTAGGTTATGACCTTTAAAAGCCCTTTATGGCCAAGGACTCACAAATCTAAAGGGCCATTTCCTCTATGTTTCCCCATGTGCCAGTTGAGGTCTTCAACTTATCCCGCATTTAAGGTGACCCACATAGCATCAAGCATAACCTGTGCCTTTTCTGTTGTAGGTTCTACTCTGTGGAATGGGAGCTTTTAGGGTGTGAGGGGAGTACCATCATTAAAAATCTTCAGGAGGTGCTACAAGTCCATTTTATTCACCAGAATTTAAAATAAAGTATAAATTTCAGGCATATTTTGTTGGAGGGGTATCTAGGATTTTATTCTATTGGTTTTAAATTGTATTATTTTCATTGTGATGTGTTTGCTGCCTTGAACTACAAGGAAATGTGGAATATAAATATTTAAATACATAAATTATGCAAACTGATGTGCATCTGTATCTGCAGCAGCAGTGAGTTCAGATGACTCCTTCACATGCCCTTGATAAACCAGGCAGGTAAAACTTAGCATGTGAAGTGCTGGATTCTTGGTATGGAGAAAAAGGTATAGGAAAATCATTGCCCACATAATTTCTGTGCATCGAGTTACAGTTAAGAACTTCAGCAGAGGCAAACAATAGTACAGCAATCATAATTTCCAGAGAAATCAATGGATGTTCTTTCAGTTATACAAATTATCACATGGAATTGAAGATCAGAACACAGCTTACAATTTGCCTCTTATAATGGCTTTTCTTTATTGTCATTGAGTAGCCCAGAAGGTGGGAAGAATGCTTGTATATTCACAATATGGGGTTTTTTTCTGTTTTAAATGTGTAAAAGTGACAATGTACATTGTTTTTGTTACTGTTTGGCTTTTATTTGTAAAAAATAAAAAGATCACATGAACAACAAAAAAGAACATGTCTACTTGAAATACAAGAATAATAGAAGTTTTTGATACTATCAGCAATATGAATCTTCATGATGCATATCATTTCAGAGGTTTCTGAGGTGGCAGCATATACTTTAAATACTGTGGACAGCTGAGGTCATGTTACATACAGCAATGATGGCTACCCATTGTAAGAAATTCCTATAGAGCTTTGTGTCTTAACTACAATAAGTAATATGGAGGGGAATGGGTAATACATTTCAAACAGCTGTTTTTAATTAAATCTTTAGTGACTGAGATGTACTTGCTTGTGTTGAAAGAGCTGCCTTAGAAAACTTATCACACTCCACTGTTATGGGCCCTGACAATCTTTGGAATGTCCATGATGGAAATAAATACAAGTAGAGCTTTTTGATTAGAGAGGATCCTTCATTCCCTCTTGAATGCAAACAGGAATATGGTCTGCAATGATGATGAGATCCATATGAAAGGAGGTCCACTTTGATGTCAGGCAAATTATTTTGGACTGACTATTAAGAGGGGAAGCAAAAAGGAACAACGAAACCAATTTTGTAAAGCTGAGGGCATGAAAATAATAGCACCTTTGTTTTTCTTAAGAATCTGTGGAAAATTTGCAGTATAAATCAAGGAAATGAACCCCATAAAGCAGGGCCAGAGCAAGGAAGAACTGTGCCCGGGGCATATGTGCACCCTGTGCCCCTGCCATGCCCCTGCCCGCACCCACACCCTCCATGCTCCTGACATGCGCCTGGTGCGCTGCACACACCCCGATCCCCTTGGTGCTAGCCCACTGCCAAAGTCACATTTATGTCCATGTGAGAAGAAAACCACACAAATACTGACAGCATTAGCAATAGCACAGAAACAAAAATAGCAAGATTAGTATAATTTTGATCATGATATTTTGCCAATACAGAAATTTATCTGCAGTGGCAACACCTGAAAATCCAACTGGTGTAAGACTCAGTGGTCAAATATCTGACAAACAGTGCTGCAGGCAGATGTCAGCTATGGCATGTCAGACAGCAGAGGTCAAGACAGGTAGCAGGCAAAGGTGTGGTCAGACAGTCCAAGGTCAAGGCAGATGGCAAGCAAATGCTTAGTCAGACAGTCCAGAGTCAAGCAAGTCCAGGCGTTCAAGCAGATGAGCTAAGCACAGGGAACCTGATACATGGAGCTTTCCAGTGAAACACACTCATTGCATCCAGGTAGAGCCAAGACAGGGTTAATAAAGGTGATCCTCGCTAATGAGGCTAGGATTCTGCAAGGATTTAGTCCTCCTTACACCAGGGGTGTACCTGAAGAAAATGATGCCTAGGACAAGCACTGAATGTATGCCCCACATGCCAGGCTTGGATCCAGTGATAAGCCTGCAGCTTATAGCTAGATGCAAGCCTGGCCCCAGCCAGCCTTGAATGGCTGCTCCCTTCTCCATGTGGAGGTCAGACGTGGGGCCAGTCCCACACCCGACCTCCACATGAAGGAGAAGCAGAGGCTTGCAATCACAAATGGGGGTAAATGGGCTCAAACTCCCACCCCTCTCCACATGGTGCTGGCTGCAGGCTTAGAGCTGGATCCAAGTATGGCCCCAGCTAGGCTTGGACTGATGGTCAGGTGGATCTTGGGGTGCAGAGCTAACAGTATAAATCTGGAGGATTGAAAGCAGATGACTTCAGTTTGAACTTGGCTGTAGCCAGGTTTGGATCTAGCCAATTTGTATCTTAGATCTGGGTCCAAGCTTGGCCTAAATGGGGCTCAAACAGGCCCTTGCTGCTCCCATTTCCATGTGGATATTGGTGCAGGGTGAATCTGGCTGGCTCATTTGCAATCTCCACATTGTGGAGGGGGGGGCACAGCTGCAAAAATGCAAAAAAAATGCAAAAAAGGCCTCCAGAAGTTGCACCTGGGGCTCAAGACCCCTTTCTGTTCATCCCCTCCCCCTATATGCTACTTATGGTGCTCATGCCTCACAGGGAATGGTCGTGCTGTATGTAAGAAAGATGCCTGTAATGTAAGACTCTTAGTATAAAACTTTTAATTTTCTGAACAATGCTGCTTTTACACATCAAGGATGCTCTATGTTCCTTTGATGGATGTTTTTTAAAAAGACCCCGTGAGGTGTAGTGGGGAAAATGGCAGCCATAAGGAAAATTTCCTAAAAAGATCATAGTGAAGCAGCTTTGGAAAAGAATGTAATGAGGACAGGTAAAGCACAATTAGAACCCAATGTTGTGTGGGCGTTCTCAGTCCATTCTGCCAAAACACAGAAAACTCTCCATGAGGGAGATAAAATTTCTAAAGTATGATGAATACAATTTACAGCTTTGTCCACTATAGCTCATAACAAGAAGAAATCAGTTTCATACATGTGATGATTGTAGGCAACTCTCCCTCCTGTCTGCCTTATGCCTAGCAAAGATAATTACCACTGCCAAGAATCTCACACTTCTGCTAACACTGTATTTTTCTGTCATATTTTAGAGTTTATTTTGTTAATAAAAAGCATGGCTGCAATTATGCAATACTGATTTTATCATAATGAGGTGTTTTAAGTTTTGTAGAATACATCGCTTTTTCAGGCCATTCTACTAGTTAAATAGTCTGTGGAATCTCAGACCGGATTTAAGCGCCTTTTGTGGTTGTGCCATATTTGATGTAAATAGTAGGGAAAGTTTTCTTGAATAAACAGAAAATAGTGGATCTGAGGTAATGTGAGAAGTCCAGTAACTAAGTAAAAATGAGCAGGCCAATAGTCATACAATTTTTATTATTCTGTCTTCCAGCTCCTGTCTGCCCTCCTCACCAAGTTCAATTACACCAAAGATCAATTTATAAACTAACAGCTAATATTGTGGCTACAGTTTCAAAACTCACATGAATAAATTGGTCTTGAGCAAGATACCTTACAAAAATTACCCTCCTAGTTTACCAAGCCCTTCAGGACTCTCAATAAATCTTTTAAAGATACTGTTCCACTGTTCCACATATTCCCAAACTTTCTTTCCTCTCAAAAGAAATAGATGGAAAGGAAATAGATGATTTTTTTGAAATCATGTTTCACACAAACATTCAACTTGGTTATCTGTTATTCTAGGTTTGTTAGAAAAAAGTTGTTAATGAAATTGTTTACGTCATCCACAGAATTCCTAACTGATGTTACCACCTCATATTTAGGAAAGCATGAAGATGGCTTCCCTGTAAAGCCACCTTTCTATTAACTATATTAGTATCAATATAGATATAATTATTTTTAGGATAACCCAGATACGTCGCTAGTTCAACAAAATGAAACATTTTTTCCCAGGAAGTGCAGTCCAGGAAGGGCCCAAAACATTCTAATGTTCCTTTCTTGTGTTGTTTTCTTAAACAATTATTGTATATTTGACTGGGTAACTTCTGAGTATTCTAACCTTGTTCCAGTCTCTAAGAACTCTCTCAGCCCCACCTACCTCAGAAAGTATCTGTTGTGGGAAGAGAAAGGGAAGGAGTTTGAAAGTCTCACCTTACAGGAGAAAATAGTGTGGAACAGCGTAGTTGCCCTCCATGATCTTGACTGTACTAAAGTAAATCATAATTTGTCACCTATATTCTTACATAAAGATCATTTTACAAACTTATTCAGACAGGCTCTTACCCCAGTAGGAGCCATGTGAAATCTCTCTCTCTCTCTCTCTTTCTCTCTCTCTCTCTCTCTCTCTCTCTCTTGTTATTTTATGTGAAGTGTTACAGAACATTTTGTGGAAAATCTCAAGTGGGTGAAAATGATTTGCTTAAAATGAATGTAACCACCAGTGCATTATTTCATATAATTTAAACAGAGTTTCAGACCACAGTTCATCTATCATCCTTTGAAAGGAAAAGAACTGGAGCTAATGCTGTCTGACAATTATTATGTTTCTTGGACAGCTCTGTGCTGTCATCTACCTTTCCCGGCCTACTTTGATTAGATACATAAACAACCTTGTTAAAACAGCCTGAGTTTTGCTGTTGCAAATACAAACTAAGGATTCCATAGAAATTCATCAACATTCTAATGCTGTCTAGACCCAGAAAACTTTTGGAGATTGGAGCACCTTGGCTTCTTGGGTGCTCTGAAATGTGTCAATAGGCTAATGATGATGATTAGTGTGAGCCTGCTAATAGACTGGTCTCAAAAAGATGGAAAGATGGAGGGAGGACGCTATGGAGGAGAGCAATGTTGGGAGAAGTTCTAGGGTAAACCAGCAGAGCACTCATGAGGAGTCTTGTGTAAGATATTATTGATATCATGTGTCTGATATTGCTGCACTTGTATCTGCTAGGTATCACTCAGAGCACTTCTGATGGAGTCACAAAAGGGATGAATGTGTCGATGAAAGGAAGGGTGAGATCATGAAGCAAACAACAACCACTTCACAGATAATTTCATATTTCCCTAAATTTTAGCCTGATGCTTAAAACATAGCATGAAGCAGACTGAAAGGAAAAGCAAAAACAAAACAAAAACCCCAAACTGAATCAGCGACCTTCAAAAAGCGATGCACTTGCTCTGCCCTGAGTTTGAACATTGCAGTGAAGGTACAAAATAGATTCTGTATCTTGTTAGATTCTGCATTTCCTTCCAATTTGCACAGATGCTTCAGATGCTAGAAATGTGTTTTACCAGTTTCAGAATTAATTAATTTGAAGAATACAGTTCAAAGTCCTCTGATTATGTGATGTAACTCATAACAGCTTTTTTTGGCTGTCTGTTCCTATCTACAGTTGCTCCCCAATGAATACATCAATATAAAGGTTAACACTGCTTTTTAACAAATATCTATATAGACTGGTACATTCATTCATGCACCTTTGGCATGATTCTTTCACTAATAGGATGATTGTTCAGCAGACCACTGTACTTCTTTGAGATGTGCATGTGCAAGAATCTGGGTAACAGAAGCCTTGTGTGTGCTATGGATTCACTATTTGGTCTTGGGCAAATTGCTTATTGCTATGCTTCTGAGTTCCTCATCCACAAAATGGCACCAATGTCCTTGAAATATAGAAATGCAGTATAACTGGGATTTGTTTTGCAATCTATGTCTTGTTTCTGTGCATGTGTTATCTGCAGCTATCTTTAGCTGATATGCAATGAGAATAATGTTTTTGCTGTATCATATTGTGTGGGAGTGAGGAAAGAAAAGTGGACATTTTCCACTCTCATCTGAGAGAGGGTAAAATACTTAACGATGTAATCCTGCAGGTATTTAGATGCCATTCATATTAAATGGGATACTTTTAAATCCCATTAATTTTAGGGAAGACGAAGATGAAGAGTTTGGATTTATACCACCCCCCTTTCTCTCCTGTAGGAGACTTAAAGGGGTTTACAAACACCTTTCCCTTCTCCCTCCCCCACAGCAAACATCCTGTGAGGTGAGTGGGGCTGAGAGAGCTCCTTGGAGCTGTGACTAACCCAAGGTCACCCAGCTGGCATGTGTTGGAGTGCACAGGTTAATCTTAGTTCCCCAGTTTGTTGTATGCTTTATTATTTAATGTATTTATAGGCTTCTTTTCTTCAAAACAAATGTTACTCAAGGTGTATAATAAAAATAAAACCATTTAAAAATGCAAAAAAATGTCAAGCAATTTGAAAACAGCCAACCAACTTTATAAATAATACAATTTAAAAAAAATGCCCCCAGCTGACCAACAATCCTAAACATACCTTTCCAAGTTCACTGAAGTCAATGTGTTTAAAAAGCTGTTTTGGACTATGTAGTAAATGACCTCAAAGGTCCTCCTAATTTTTTTTTCAAATTGCCATCTTTATGAAATTAAAACAAAGATGAAGCTGCCGTAATTCATCCAAGAGGTGGTTGAAGTAGTCACGAAAAAGCCACTGAGAGAGCAGCAGAGTGAACATCTGCAGGGATCAGAACAACAAATAAATGATATCCAGAGAACAACTTCCACACAGGCTTAACTTTTCCACTGAAATCAATGTAATCCTCAGTCCAGAAGAGTTAATCTGTTTCACACTTGTTGACTTCGATGAAGTTAGAAGAGTATAACTCTGCTTAGGATTGCACTTTTAAATGTTTTTAGCTGAGTTGTGCTCTGAATACATGGTCATTTCTTATTGGTTATGATAACAAACCAAAAACTGTGTGACCATCTCTGCATACCAGCAAGTCCTGAGACTTGAGTTTCTCAAGTAACAGTTCCATAATATGTGTCACAAATGGTTTTGGAAACATAGGGATTTTTTAAATGCAGTCTGTAAAATTCCTTCGAGAATGGCTATTCCAAATAGTGTGATAAAACAAATCTTATCCAAGCTCTTAAATGTACTTAAAGTAGCTCTCTGGATTGTGGCCTATATGTCCATTAGCTGTAAATCCAAGTCCAGTTTTAAATCCATTCATAGTTCTAAGTATCAGATTCTGAAATCAAAAAGAGAGGGAAGCATTTCTGGATATTTGCTTCCCTTGACCTTGGCATGTGTTTGTCTAGACACTATTAGTACAAATGTACATAATTTTTGGCTCCATATATTAAACTTGTTTGGCTGCATTGAAAGCCCTGTACCGTCTTAACATTCAGCATAGATTGTGCTGTATTTTGAGATAAATTGCATGATCCATCCATAACTTTTCTTGATTGCTGGCAGCAAGCCTAGAGTAAGTGTGGAAGTACAACTCCTCCCATTCACTTTCTACCCTTCAGTGGTCTGGAAAAGAATGGGACTTCCTCATTCCTGAGAAGAATCAATACCAAATGAAAGTTAATGTGGACAGAGCTACTCCTAAGGTATTCTTACTTGGGGCTGGTGGCAATTGTGAATGTCATATGGCAGTTACTCCTGAGGCCATTCGAAGGACCTGCCACTTCGCAGGAGCCTGTTCCCTGTTTTCAGGTGGTAGATTTGGGGCCCCTGTGCCCCTGTGGAAGGATTGAGGGTGACTACTCTTGCTCTCTCCCTTGGAATTGATAACAGCCACTATTATGAATCATTCTAGGTCTGCTGATACTGACACCTCAGATGAAGAAGGATCCCTTGTTGTTCAATATATGTTGTTCAATGTCCATTGGTGCAAGCCTCTCTGAATGCTTTGCAGGCAGAACACTGAGGGATTCAACTGACCAGGAACCTCTTGAGGGAACCTGTATTCCACTGGCACCTCCAGCTGACCTGGAGTCACTACAGAAGCCTGCACCCACAATAACTTTTCCAGACTACTGGGAAAAAAGACTACTGGGAATTTATTGACTGCTGTGTTGGCATACTAACAAATATGCTTAACGTCACACTCTTGTAATGTACAACATCCTCTCTGGGGTGAAGAAGTGCATTGCGCTAGTTCTTGAAGTGCAAGCCTAAAATATCAGGGCAAACAAGGGTAACCACAAGTGTCTGCATCTCTAAAAGCTTTTAGAAAGGATTTAGGAGAGACCACACACACTGCAGTGGTTGCACCACCTGTCACGCAGATCCTGCCCGTTACAGTTCTGCTTCATTAAGGAATTGTTAATACACCATCATTGCCTTCAGGCTGCCCAAATGAATTTTTTGCAGCATATTCTGTATTATCACAGCATATACTATAAAATGTTGAGGAAACATCACAAGTAAATATTCAGGATGAGTTCAAGCAGAAATAACTCCCATGAATCACTACACAGTGAGTCACTGGAGGTGCTATTAGGTAACTTTAGCATTTTGCCTTACTTCACTCCCATCCCTCACCTTCATGGGTAACTATTATACATCAGTTGGGAAAGTTAAGTCTGACAGGAAGGGTGCAGAACCTCTGAACTGTAGTAGCCAAGAGCATCCATCCCAAAGTCCAATCCTGATAGCACCACTGACACAGTAGATAATTTTGTTCCCTAATAATTGGGCTGCCATTTTGGTTTTTTATTGCAGTATTTGGTCAGCTATACAATCTTCTTTGAGATAGAAATGTGTAAATCTTTCCTTATGGCCTCCAAGTTGCCATATGCTGAAAACTGCTAGAAGAACTATATCCTCATCATATTGTAGCACATGTAGCACAATACTATAAAAATTAGGAGTCAGTAGAATGAATGTGATACCAACACTGAAAGATATATTATGTTGCAATAAATGGGATTCTACCACAGAGGCAGTTCTGTTCTTTGTAGCCCGGAGAGGGAGTGTATATGGAGAGACCCTGTGTGGCAGACTTAAGTAGGTACATATGGGAGAAAGCAGTCATTTGAGTAGGCTCATGCCAAACCATTTAGGGCTCTAAAAGTAAACACCAGCATCTTGAATTGAGTCAGGAAGAAAATAGGCAGCCAATTAAGATCTTTCCAGATCTTTCACCATGACAGTGACCACCAACCAATTGGACATTTAAATTAAAGCAGTTTGCATAATTTTGTACTATCTGATGTTTGGAGCCAAGTGATCTGACTATGGCCAAGGGCATGGTAGGCTATGGATGGTAAAGCAGAGTTGTGAAATAGGAATGGATTTGAGAAAATTAAATATTTGAATTACAGTTTTATATTGCTTATGCATGGGAATCATTCAGTATACATTTTATGAGCCATTTTGGATTTAGGTGATTAAAAAGCAGTCAGAATGCTTAGGATCAGGGCGTAAAATCCACAAAGATGCAGAATATATGTGTTAAGCACTGGTGTTCACTGGAACAATTGTAATGCAACAAAAGCCAGTATCCACATGCAGACATATTAAAAATTGCTTTATATTTTTATGAGTATCTCAGGACTCATTAAGATATTGCTGAGGCCGTTTCCGCACGGGCAATGAATGGCAACCTGGAGACGGTAAAAACGCTGTCTCCAGGCCACCATTCGCACGGGAGGGGGGGGCAGCTGCAATGCAGCCGTGCCGCCCTCGCGGCCTGAAGCCGGCGTTTCCCCAGAGTGCTTCCCAGCGCTCTTTTTGGGGAAACGCTGCAGTGAAGCCGCTGCCGAGCGAACGGCAGTGGCTTCACGCCGCCTCCCCAACCCGGCACTCACCTTGTCCCCTGGCCTCCGGCGCGTCGCCAGGGGGCGTGTCCCTAGGCCTCGGTGACGCGCCGGAGGCCCGGGGACCGTCCATGCGGGGACCGTCCAGGACCGTCCATGCGGATGGTCCCAGCGTCATCAGGTCGGCGTCATAATCGGCCTGAGTTTGTTCATGTAGCTGGATGCTGATTTTACAACTCTGCAGACGTTCAAATGCAATGCAATTGTGACTCATAGTTTTTGCTTTGTTGACTCCATTTTGAACTCCCGCAGCATGTCTTTCTCCTCACATCCCAAGAACTATCATCAGCATTTTTGCTCATCTTCCCATTGGGGAATCGCTAGCTTAGGCGCCAATGGATAATTTACCTGTAGTTCATAATCTGCTTCCACACATTCCTCCTTCCAAAGACTGACTTCATTATCTATGGCCCAGATTCAGGAAAGCACTTTATAGTATGAACCACACAAGTATGTGCTTCTATGAATGATGGCTTGTATATGGGAGGGAAACAATATTCATGTGGCTGTACTGAAGGCAGCTACAGAGCCAAAGGAAGAATGCTCATTTCTCTGCCAGGTATGGCATAATAGCAGAGCCTGCATCAGAGGAAGACTCTTTGCAGGATCTCTGCTGCAGCAATCAAGCCTCTCCATATAAGCCGTGCTTTGAGCTTGGTTCTGCTTGGGTGCAATGAGTGCATTTCCTGCTGGATCTTCCCATGCTTGCTATAGCTCCCAGTCTGCCTGCCTGCTTGGATTTCTGTGCTCTGGACCTGGGACTGTCTGCCCATGCCTGCACAGCTGCCACCTGCCTCAGCCTGCAGCACAATAGCATGCCTTGCACCAATCAGTATGGCTCATTCCGCACATGCAGAATAATGCACTTTCAAACTGCTTTCAGTGCTCCTTGAAGCTGTGCGGAATAGCAAAATCCAGTTGCAAACAGTTGTGAAAGTGGTTTGAAAACACATTATTTTGTGTGTGTGGAAGGGGCCTATGTCTCAGCCTCACAGGGAGGAAACCATATTTGCTATCCAGAGCATCTTCAAGGAATGGTGGGATTAAGATAATATGTACCATTGCCACACAGTGTACCAGCTATTTTGCTATTACTGTGTGTCCTATCAGTATTTTAGTTTAAGCTGTCTCCACATGTGGCAATTTGCTGGAGGTGCTTTTTGACTATCATTAGATCAGGGTTGAGAGAACTCAACTCAAATGATCCATTTTGGATTTTCAACATCACTATATTGCTAATGTACACATGAATACCATCTCTTGTCAACTTTCGTTGGCTTTTACTAAGATCATTTGGTCCATTAACCACAGCTCCTGTAGCACATAAGAGCAATCATGTTGAATCAGACCAAAGGATCATCTTAGTACAGCATCCTGTTCCCAGTGGTCAACAACATTATATTCCCAGAAGGTCTACAAGCAAAACAGGAAGACCAAGGCTTGTGTTTGTTCTCCAGCAGAGTTATTCATTGCTTATTCTAACCATGGATATTCCATTCAGGTATCTTGGTAATGACAGCCAGAGTTGTGCAGTGGTTAAGGTGTTGGATTAGAATCTGGGAAACCCAGGTTCGAATCACACTCACATCATGGAAATTTTCTGGGTGACCTTGGGCCAGTCACATACTTTCGCCTCTGCCTCTGGATAGGAGACCTCCAAGGAATATCAGTGTCATGATCCAGAGACTGGCAAGGGCAAACCACCCTCAAACATCTCTTGCCTTAAAAATCCTACTGGGCCACTGTAAGTCAGCTTTGGCTAGGTGGCAAATAAAATAAATCCCCATAATAGCAACTGAAGAATCTGTTCTTCATGATTTTTTCTTAATCCTTGTTAAAGTAACGCTAAGTTACCACCCTACACTCTTGTTTTTACTTTCTGCAAAAAAATGGTCTTGCCACAGCAATGTACTTGCAACATCACAATCTGTCTTTGTAAAGCCTTCAAAAACCTTTCACAGATGTAATGAATGCACCTTGAACATTGCTTGAAGATTTCCATTAGTTTTTCTTTACAATCCAAAGTGCTATCCTTGACCTTTCAAATACCTAATAGTTTTTATTAGGGTGCTTAACTTGTTGCCTTATCCTTTCCTTATTCTAAAGGACTCAGGGAGACATAAAGGATTCTTTCTTTTCCATTTTCCCCCTCAACAACCCTCATGAATCTGTTGACAGGTGAGATCTTCATTGGAGACCTTCTTCCCAGTTCTCCACCTTTTAGAAATAATTGGTTCTCTATCAGGGAAAGAAACTTGTAATTCATTGTTCCCGGTTGATTGAACTCCCACCCAAGAGAAGTACTAAAGCAGTTCTAGTCCACACAAAGAGAATCTCACCTGATTTATTACACTAGGCCTCTTTCAGTTCAACTCCATTCTCTACACCTAGCTTACTGAAGTATTTTCCCCATTGTTTCTGAAGAAATCTCATGAAAGTTCATAGTGGAACATATATAGTTACTCTTTAAGGTTGTGGTGGCAAACCTATGGCACGCCAGATGTTCATGGACTACAATTCCCATCAGCCCCTGCCAGCACGGGCAAATTGGCCATGCTGGCAGGGGCTGATGGGAATTGTAGTCCATGAACATCTAGAGTGACATAGGTTCGCCACCACTGCTTTAAGGTGTCCCTGGTCTTATGTTTTGTTTTGCTACAATATATTAGCATATACAGAGATTTAGAATATTGTCATGGAAGCCTCACAAAGACTCATTCCAAATAATGTAGAAGTGCATAGCAGAGTGGTCAGTATTATAGATGCTTAGAGGGGAGACTCAAGGAGTTGAATTGTGTATCATCATAGTAATACAACTAATTATTAAACAACTATTCTAATACTATTACATTATTAAGTATATTAGGTTATATTAATTAATTAAAATATTATCTCGCTTTTCTTACCAATTTCCCTTCTTGTATAATTGGATGGATATATATTAATTAAACATTAGGGATGAAATTAAGTTGTGGTTGTATACCTGGGTCTTCATTTTTACTTGTTTTATAACCATTGCATATTATGTTAATACACTGTGAACTGTGCTTTGAGCCATAAGTTTTTAGGATAATATAGACTACAAGGGGCAATTTAAAATGGAGGGGGCAGAGCGACTTCTAATCTGTTTTGCCTCGTCAACTGGTCAGAACTTTAACACTCTTCTGTTTCTCTGGATCATCTAAAAAACTATGGGAAGATATTCTTCACCACTTGGTAGGGCAATGCAGATGACTGGCTTTAACCTAGCATGTGGTTTTGTGCAAACTGTGACAAATTACCACTTATTATGCAGCCATGTACAAGGACACTTTTTGGGAGCAACCACCTGCTTCAGAAACAGCAAACACGAACCGTTTCTCAATTACTGCATTTTTAAACATCAACCAAGTAAGTCAAGTAGCCCTGCTTTCCTTTCCAGCCATCATGGCCCAGGGTTAAGTATCTTAATACATTTTGTGATTTCATCAGGAGCTATTGGTATAGTTTTCATGGCCGTTGTAAACTTTATTTCTTTTCTTGACTACCTTTATTCATGAGGCTTCTGTTTTACAATTATTTTGAATGATCATGGGTCATGTAAATATTTTTCAAGCTGCCTGCTTTGGGAGTATAGGTTGGATTTTATATTTCAAAGAAAATTCTGAGTTCATTTTCTTCTGTAGGCTCTATTCTAGCATTCACAATGCCCAAAATTCCTGCTTTTGCATTCATTTCCCCAAATATATAATATGCAGCTGTGTTCTACAACATGCCTTCATTTTGGTTGACACATTCTTGCACTGCTACTGAATTAATGTTGTATAGTGTTAATGTTAATTTTGTCTGCAGTTTGACTCCATAAGTGTTTGATTATAAATGTAAATATGTAAACTTTCTACCCATGGTAACAACATTTATATTAACATGGTTTAAAACTTGGGTTAGTTTGATGTTAAATGATGCTTGTTTGAATTGGCTTTTTTTGATTTTTCATTATTTTTCTGAGTGGGTGTCCAGTTATAGCTTCTATTTTTTTCCTTCTCCAATTTCAACAGTTGTGTTGATTCTTGTAATTAGACCAAAGACAAGAGGGGACATGAGGAATTCTTATTCATGAACAGGGGCGTTCTTAGGCAAACTGGAGCCTGGGGACAAAACCTGAGTTTGGCACCCCCCCCCCCAGCGAATGGGCAGCCACCCTCCCCCACCATGAACAAACAATGATTTTTTGCACCAGCTCACAAAACACCTCCTGCCCAAATATGCACAAATGCAAATGCAAGGTATTTATTTGGGCTTTATAGAGTATTTTTGGAATGTTACAATTTTCTGGCCTGCAGGAGGGCATTTTAAAATGCTTAACACCATGATTTCAGGGCATCATCAAGAGACTGTCCTGATGATACTGCCCAAGTTTGGTGATGTTTGGCTCAGGAAAAGCTCTTGAAGATTATGGATACCCAAATGGGAATGCCCCATCCCCATTGTTTTCCAATGGGAGCTAACTTAAGGAGATGAGGGCTACCCATTTCTGAGGGACCATAACTCTGGTCCTCCTAGACCTAACTACCAAACTTGGGTGGCATCTATAAGAATGAGTTGCACAGATGATACCCTGGGAAGAATTTTAGTGTCACTAACTTTAAAAATACACCCCTGAGCATAAAGGAAATTTGCCCAAGATTCTTTGTTTTGCAGGTGACTTTGTTCCATTTGTAGCCAATGGGGGGAATTTCTAGAGGCCCAGGCTGCACATTTTTGAGAGATAGAGCACCTTGAGACTTTCAAGGTGGCTCCAAGGAGGTTAATGTGGAGTTAATAGCATCCAAGCTTGGTGAGCTTTGCTTTTCTGGAGTGGGAAAGGAAGGGGGGTGAGTTGAGGAGGAGTTCTGAAGGAGGAAGACTCAGCCCACTTGAAGGCTTTCATGTGCCAGGAAAACCTGGGGAAACAAAATAAGCCTTTTGGGGGCCCATAAAATTGAAGCCCCAGAAGCAAAGGTCTCCAAACCTGGATACTATTACCAGGAGGGCTTCCTGGAGCCACCTTGTCTGGTGCCTCTATCTTCAAAAATGTGCAGCCTGCCTACACACTCAGAAATTCCCCATTGGCTACAATGGAGCAAAGTCACTGCAAAACAAAGAATCTTGGGCAAATTTCTTGGGGTGCCTGTAAGGGATGTATTTTTAAAGCTAGTGACACCAAAATTTCAGGGTATCATCTGGTAACTATTCTTATGATGCCACCCAAGTTTGGTGAAGTTAGGTTCAGGGGGACCAAAGCTATGGTCCCTCAAATGGGTAGCCCCCATCTCCTGTTAGCTCCCATTCAATGGGGATGGGGGCACCCCTTTTGGGGGTCCATAACTTTGCTCGCCCTGAACCAAACATCACCAAACTTGGGTGGTATCATCAGGACAGTCTCTGGAAGATCCCCTGAATCTGTGAGTTTATGGGAGTCAGCTAGCCTTAAAAATGCACCCCCTGCAGGCCAAAACTTAAAAACCCTAAAAAATGTTTAAAAGACACAAATGACCCTGAAATGGTGGCGCCCCCCCGTGACCAAATGTGCGAGCCTATGGGGACATAGGAGCACCCTGTCCCTAGGCAAGATGCATGAAGTGTTAGAAGTGAGAGAAGCTCCCCTTATCCCCATCTTTTCTAATAGTTAATCAGTTACTTCTAACTACATGAGGATAATCTTGGATAGAAATCCTTACTAAATCCACTGAAGTCAATGAAATTAGGAAGGTGTAACTCTGTTTAGGGCTGTATTGTAGATAATGTGCGAATTGGCAATTTGGGTAATGAGCTGATTGAAATGAAGCAAAGGACATTATATACACGTTGATGGTAAAGTCAAACACCTCAGAGATGTTACAATATCATTGTCCATCCTAAGCAACCACATTAGTCAATGGTGACATCACTCATACCCATCCTGAGGTGCAAGAACTTCAGTTTTCCAACCCGAAAATCACTTTATAAGGCGTTCCAGTTTTACAAAGAAGCATCTGATCATCTTGCAATTTATTTGAGATGGAGGAGATACCTCCTTGCAAGAGAGGATTCTTGAAGAAGGCTATTTTTCCCCTGGGGAGTACTTCATATACAAATATATTTCTGTGTAATGATCATCTCCTGGCATAAGACAGGTAAAGACTGATTCTGGGTACCGGTAACTAATCAGAATGAGCAGAACAAGAGACACACATTCAATTCCTCACAAAGATGAGGAAGGAGGCTATATCAGGGAAGGATGGGAGAACAAGGTAACAGTGCCAATAGGAAGAAAAGGAAGAAAAAGTCAGGGGGAAAGGAAAGAGAGGGGGTTGAACTAAATAAACTGCTATTGATCCACTAAAGTCCAGATTTTACACAGATTGCAATGACAGAATTTTCAAGCACCTTAAAGGCGCAAAATTTCATTGAGTCATATGTTTTCCTGGCACAGAACCCATTTCATCAAATGCATGATTTAAAATTGCTAACTGTACACTATCTGTATAATTTAGTGAATCAAGTTATATTTACTTCGATTATATTTACCAGATTTAAACACTGCAGAGAGATTAATATTTCAGCTAAAGCTCTCTCTTTGTCTCTCACTCACTCTCACTCACAGCTTCCAGATTTTATCCTGTAGTGTAGCAAACTTACAAAAAGATTCTGGCTTTCAAAACTTTCTGTCACAATACATGTATTAATGGTGCAATCTTATGCTGAGTGGCTGCAGTCTGAGTACACTGAAATCAACATGTTTAGGTTGGAGTGATACTGCACAGGATTGTACTGTTACCATGCAACTGTGAGAACAATTTCCTGGAACTAAAACCCATTGAGTAGACTTCAGTATGATTCTGAGTAAATCTTAGAACTGTACTGCTAAGCTACATCATGCCTCAAGATTATTGGTTGTTTTCTGAAATGTTGATGATTTTGTTCTATTCATAATATTGAATATCAATGTAACATGCCTTTTAAAAACAGTTCTCAAACAGTACGAACTGTTTTGCATGTATTTGTTTTCTTGTCCGCACTAGTGTTGTGATCACATGACGGCAGAGATTGTACTGAATTTCAGCGCTGTGTGGTCACCCTGAGCTGGGGAGGAACAGATGCTGTAAAATTTCCAGGCTGTGAACCTTCTATGTCTAGGTCACAGCAAATAAAACCAAATAAAACCACTTGGAGACTTGGGAAGTTGTTAACAACACCACTCAAATTCTCTTCTCTGCTTGCCAAATCCAAGTGATGGCTCTAAGGTTAACTTGAAATACATATACAGGGATACGATGGGCTACGGATGGCTATGCACATTCCCAGCCTCCACAACAGCTGCTTCATAAGTGAAGGATAAAGGCAGAACAAAAAACAAACCATTCCAAATTACTTAAAGGGAAAAAAACTAAACTAAGTTGTTAGGACATGGTAAAGGGCCCACTCCCACACACTTTCTGTAGCAGTGTCAAATGGCGCTGAATTTTGTGCTTTGGATTTTCAGCCCTAATTATGGTACAATTATTCCTTTCTTCACCTGAACAAATGTTTTAACTGCTGTATCATGTCCCATTAGAAATACTAACACTCACTGCCCTCTAGTGTCATTCTCAGTGACTTTCAACAAAGTAACTTCCATTTTTCCCCACTTAACATCATCACACACAGCAGTTCCAGTGCAATGGAACTGAGATCATACCTTACACGAGCATAACCCATTTTAAAACTAACTGGATTTTCAAATTTTGGGGGACTTTGAAGTTAAATGTTGATAAAGTAAGGTAGTGCATTAGATCATTCTGCTGTGTGGGCCCAAGTGTCTCTAGGATGGCACAAATTTCACCATGAACTTGCCATATTAGCTGGGAGCAATTATAGTGAGCTGATCCCAGGCATAATTTGCTGGTGAGTCATGGAGGGAAGGGGGTAAAGAAAAATGCTTTTGCTAACTAGTGACACAGGGGAAGTTCAACTCCCATGTTCTTTTGAAAAACTATGCTTGTATTACAAAGCACACATGCATGAAGGCCAACTGCGTATTCATGTTGTTGTGCTAGATGTGCTGCCACCGGGCACACTGACAAATAGCTTGACAAACTCCTGACCCAATCATCAACCAATTGGGCAACTGCGATGCAATATGAATGTGCAGGAGTTTGGCCATCCCAAATTGTCACTGTAAGATGCTGGGGAGAGCATGGATTTAATTCAGGCCATAAGGTGAAAATGTTTAGAAGTGAGAATGACATACGGAGAATAACTTGTGAAACTCTTCCTTCTTATTCAGAGAAAGAATATCGATAGGGCTAGTCTTTAATGAGTTAAGGTTCTAGGAACTAGGAATCCTTCTGTTTACTGAGTTAAGGTGCTAGGAACTACCTGTGGGCTATGTGTAAAGAATAACTCACCCAAGGCAAACTTCTTTGGGAAAACGAAGACCTTGCGTTTGTAAAATGCAGAGATCAAAACATGACTTAAGGCTATACAATCTAAATTTAAAAAATAATAACACTTTAAAAATAAAAACAATAATTAGCATTTACAGAAAGAATAATAAAAGGCCTACAATATTTCACTGGACAAAGAATGACTGAATGATACTGTCTAACTCAAGCATAGTTGTTGTTTTTTGCATTGTTGAAGGCAAAGCATTAGGAGTAAAAACTACACGCAGCCTGGAAAATCCACAACAGCCAATAGTTGTTTTTATTAGGACCTTTATTGAATGAAGAAGCATACCATACTACTGCAACAGTAGCTAATTACAATAGTATTTCTAGCATCATATATTTTATGCATGCAATTGTTATACAGTTCCTATGAGAAGTAGAAGAGAAAGAGTACAGAATTTTGAAACAAGCTAACTATTCCAAACTGGTAAACTGAATTAAAATGGTCAAATGAACCCAGATTCAAATTTAATTTCATATTCTTTTTAATATTTGACTTACTGTACCATTTAATATTTGACTTACTGTACCATCAGGATGCCCTGGCACAAGAATGCCATAGGGAAAATTTGACTGCCTCTCTGAAGCCCCCCAAGTTGAATGGCTCTTTGGTATGCAAGTCCTGCAATCTCCAGAATTAGCTTTCCTCACCAGATCTAAGGCCGCTTCGCAGACCGGCGAATCGACGGCCTCGGAGATCTGGGTAAAACGCCGTCTCCAGGCTGCCATTCGCACGGGCGGCGAAGCGTGCAAGCAGCCGCCTGCTGTTCGGCTGGCCCGCAGCTTCGGGCGATTCCTCGAGAACGCTTAAGAAGCCTTCTTTTGGGAATATGTCGTTGCGTGAAGCTTCGCTGTCGGTTTAACGGCAGCGTTTTCACGGCGCGCTCGAGCACCGCAGATCACTCTTATTCCTCGTTCTACCAGCGTCGATGGAGTGTTTGGGGATTTCACGCCCCCCTGCCCCATGCGCCGCTCGAGCAGGCGCTATGCCAAGAGGCGAAGAGGGCTGTCCCTGCAGGCTCCCTCGGCGACGCGCCGGAGGCCCAGGGACAAGCCGGGTCGTGCGGGCGCCGGTGCTCCGCGGCGCCGGCTGCCCGCCTCTTCCCAAGACCGTCCGTGCAGATGGTCCCAGCGTCTTCGGGTCGGCGCGAGAAGCGCCGACCCAGCCGTTTCCGCTGCCATGCGGAAACGGCCTAAGAGTTTGCCAGTGGGAAAAAAACAGTTCTTAGGATAAACATTCAGCATGAGCTTTGATAAGTGAGAAGATCTTTACAGTTCCATTATTCCAGTATAACATTATTTGGGACATATATACTGAGATGATCAAGTCAAAGTTAAACATTTGCAAAGCCTATTATTTTCAGTTGGGAGTTTGTTATTCCCACAGAATCATGAGATTCTAGAATGTGTACCTTTGGTGGGAGTATGCATTTTGTCATGCAATGATGATAATTGTTACGAATCAGTTTTTGAAATTAGAAATAGTAAAAAATAACCATATACTCAACTTGGAAATTATTGGTAAAGAAAGGTTCTAATCCAAATTCTGGGATAACATAGGATGGGATCCAATGAACTGCTTGCTGATATCACTCCTCTCTTCATTGCAGTTTATCGAGTGAAATAGGTTGATCAGAATGAATTAGCAAAGGAGACAACATTGCTGCCATTTATAATTTCTCTGATTGAGAACAGATGCATAGCCATAAAGCTAAGTTACCGTATGTAACCTTTTATTGTGAATATGTCGTATACATGGGGTTCAATCTAGTAATGCATAAGTGGAAACAAGAGTGTGCTTAGCATAGCTCCATTTGTGCAAGCAGTAGCCCCACAGCTGTAACAACATTTAGCACATGAATGTAATTTTAACAAAATACTGATGAGCGGTTGGTTCCGATGAGTTCATTTAATTCAGTCTCAAAATTTTATCAGAGTACCTTGTTCCATGATTTGTGCATATTGAATAGAGGAGACACAATCGCTGTCACAGCCCAAGCAATCAGCAAGGAGTGACTACATCCTTTCCACTTGTGCAAGGACTGTTCCACGCATGGAACTTTCTCAAGGGACCCAGCCCAAAGTGTACAAACCATTAATATTATTTTCCTGCAGCTGGAAAACAGCCTATGAAACTATAGGCCCACATTACTTTTTATGGGAGTCAGATCCACTGAATAAAATGGGGCTTACTTCTGAACAGACATGCTTAGGATTACTTGCATAATAACCTGTACGCAGGTTACAGTAACTACAATAAAGCTGCAGTGAGAAAAAAGGAGAGGCATCAGTTAACCAGAAGTCTGTTACATGAGCTGTTGACATCAGGAAGGGTCTACTAGTCATTCAGCAACTGAAAGTCTGCATGCTATTGATTCAGAGGCTTTCCCCCTCAACAAAGCCTTTCAGGGGTTACTAGAAGGGTGAATTGTCATTTGCATCTTAGTATCCACTAGTAAACAGCTAGGCATCTTTGACTTTTACTGCCTTTAACACTGTATCCCATTTGCTGCATTTATTGTCCAATTGATGTTTCCTAAATTTGTGCTGGAATAAATCAATTGCATCCTCATCTTCAATCTCAGATATGATCTCCATTTTCTGAATTACCAGTTTAAGGAGGTCATGTTGTTTCTCCAGGAGGGTTGCCATATCCTTAAGTCTAAAACATAAAAACACATCAAATAATTGTTGTAAGTGGCTATAGGGATAGTTATAACCCTAAGATTAAAAAAAAAATCCTTTAAAGACACATTTATCCATTTCACAACCTGGTACTCTAACCTACACATAAATTACTCTACCAAAGGACTTCTTCATTTTTCATATTCCAAGCAATTTATTTCTGTTGTAAAAGCAGTGTTTGTAAAAATGGAAAAATGTTATCACTGTTAAATGTACAAGTTTCTTCTCTATTTCCCTTCCTCTTAGCTATTTTTTGCCTGAAGCTTTGATGCCTGCCCATTCCTACCCTGATGGTGGATTGATGAGAGGAACTACAAAATCACACCTATTTTTATTTCATTGTCTCTTCCTCTAAATTTCTGTTTCTGTTCTGTTTGAATAGCTGCTTTTCTTTCTGAGCAGTTCAAAAAGAATAAACTTAGTGAACTGTGCTTTTTAGATGATATATGATTTCCTTTACCCTGATCAGGTTAATGGTAAAGTTTGTAATGTATATTCTATAGATGTCCATTCTATAACATCCTTTGATCCCTCCAGGATCCTAAAAATATACTATGACAACTGTTTAACAATGTTTTACTGTTTTCCATTCCATACATTCAAAATAATGAGTGATTGTATGCTACATATGTAAGATGGCTCATTCCCATAAAAGATAAGACCTTTTAGCTCAAGTAAAACAAAATTTTGCCATTATCTAAAACCTTTATACTGCTTTTTCTTAATACCTGTATTTCTGTTTCAGTAGTTCTAGTTCTAAAGTTCTGTCAGCACTTTGAGTATCTGCTGCTGTATCATCACATCCAAAGCAATATTGGAACACGCTCTGCAAAAGCAAAGGAATTCAAATACAATTAAAATTTTAAACTTTTTTTCTCCAAGAAGTTGACTGACTTCTAATTTTTAATGATTTGAATAGAAAGAAGACTTCATTTATCAAACTCAGTGACAACCACTTTTATAAATCTTCTGGCTAAATTAAATTTAGAAATAATCAAAAATAATTCCTATGCATCTTACCATGAATCCACAGTATCTTGACCGGTTAGGATACACTGTAATTGTGTCTTGATCAACTCTGCTGAGAAACCAATATGGAATTTTTTTCTCTAGGTTAGTGTGAAGGTTAACCTAAACACAATGAATAATTTTAAAATACAAGGTACTAACTGCATGAAACAAAAGAACTGGGATTATGCAAACCATCTGTGTCTCTGCAGAGTTGTGAAATCTCCCTTGATTAATATTATGCAGATGGTGCTAGACATTAGTAATGTAAACTTAGATAGTTCTGATCATTAGATTTGTATCAAAGGTATAATGAAGGCTTCCCTCCCTTGAGGTGGAAGATAAAGCTGACTGCATTACGTGACTGTTAGATTTAAGTTCACAGATCCCTGCACACAACACATTTACAGAAGACTGTTACTTATAGGATATTTTCACTGGCATAATATTATGAAAATAATTAGATCATAGTCATAATTCTTATAATTAATATAAACTCTGAGGAAAAAGATTTGGCTTTTTATCTAACTTTTTGTTTATGTTTAAGGAGTCAAAGCAGTTTGCAGCTGCCTTCCTTTAACCTCCCCACAAAAGACACCTTGTGAGGTATGTGGAGCTGAGAGAGTTCTGAGAGAGCTGTAACTAGCCCAAGATCACCCAGCAGGTTTCATATGTAGGAGCAGGGAAACAAACCTGGTACATCAGATTAGAATCCGCCTCTCATTTGGAAGAGGGGGGAATAAAACCTGGCCCTGCAGAATAGAGTCTTTCACTGTTAACCACTACACCACTGTGTGTCACTAACCTGCATTGCAATTCTTTTCAGTGCAGCAAATTTTTGCACTTCTGCAATGTCCCCAACCGCCAAACCAATCTATAAAGATACAAAACAGACTCACAAGTCCAATTTAAACTTTATGCTTTTCCCACATAGATTAATTCAGTTCTGTTGAATGCAAGTATTATTTTGACATGGCATTATCCACAAATATATGAAGAATTCAGCTTTAAAATTAAAAGATGCCATCCTGCACTTTTTTTGGTATATATGTTGCACTGATGCTCTTGTTCATACACAATCTAAAGCTGCATTTTCACATAATCGTATATCTATATTATTCTGCTGTGTTAATATCTTACTAAACTTCTTGGAAGCTACAGATATTCAGCCTACAGTAGACTTTGCTTATAACTGCACATATTCAGGAACAGTGCAATTTCATAGAAGGAGGAGGAGGAGGAGGAGGAGGAGGAGGAGGAGGAGGAGGAGTTTGGATTTATTCCCCATCTTCCTTTCTTGTAAGGAGACTCAAGGTGGCTAACAAATTCCTTTCTGTTCCTCTCCCCACAACCAGAAACATACCCCCCAATTCCTAGGGAACATAATGATTCTAGGCATTAAACACGTAAATTTTCAGTCACGTGGGGGGCGCCAAAGGGCCCCACACATGACCAAAGACGTGTGCCTGCAGTTGGCTCCACACACCCCTCCCAGCCTCACTGCAGGCTGGCTTCTGCAGGAGTTGGCTTCCAGGGATGCATGCGGGAACTCTGCTCTGACCCCTCCCCCCAAGCCCTCCTTCACATGCCCAACCACTGCCCTCCATGCCCCATCCCAGGGCTCCATGCAGCCTGGTTGCTGCTCTCCCCAGAGCCTGGGGAAAACAGTTGCCAGACCTCCAACGATGTGCTTTCAAAAGCACTGAGGGCAGGGGGGAGGGCTTGGTGGCATGGCCCCACCCCAAGCCCCACTCCCGGCCTCCATTCTTTTAAAAGCACATAGCTGGAGGCCGGCAACTGTTCTCCCCAAGCTTTGGGAAGAGCAGCAACCAAACTGCAGAGAGCCCAGTGGGGAGGGCAGGCTTGGGGAGGCTTGGGGCGGGGTCCTGCCCATGAGCTCCATCCCAATCCTCACCCCTGGCCTCCATGCTTTTAAAAGCAAATAGCTGGAGGCTGGCAACTGCTCTCCCAAGGCTGGGGAGAGCAGCAGCCAGGATGCAGGGAGCCTCACCTGAGCAGGGGGTGCACGGGGGGCTATTTGCTGAACCAACTTTTCTCCTTCATTTCAATTATCAAACAAAATAATGTATACAAAAACACTAGGTTTCTGGGATCAGTATTCATATTTAATGCTTACCAGCAAGTTCATAAGTAGTATTGGAACAAGCATAGTGAAGATGGTGAGAATTACAAAACTCAGAAATGGATAACGCAATTTATGGGCGAACAATGGTTCAAGGAAACCTTCATGGTAATTGATATCTCCTAACATCATAGCAAATGTCTGCATTACAGAAAGATGTGGACGGCTGAATGTTAGCTAAAAGATTAAAAAACAAAGAGAGAATCATCATAGCATCTTGCGTCAATATTGTATTTCTATTCACGGACATAGTGAAATGAAGAACACATAGTGCTCTTCATTGCTTTAAATATGGCTACACAATGTAGTTGAATTGCCATCTGTTGCTTTTCCTTTTTTCTTAAAGGGAAACATATTCTCCATAGTGTTTCTTTCTGGCTATTGTAATTATGTGCATGAAGTTCTAGAAGATACTGTAGATATTTACATTACTTTTTACATTGTGAATGACAACTGTAAACATACAAATTACTTTTCTTTACATTATACAGATTTCGACCCTTTCATCTTTCTGCTTGAGAGGCAAGATAGAGCTGTAGTGAGCAATTTTGCCCAACTTATCTACAACAGCCCTCTGAGTTCATGGCGCATTGCCCACAAGGCTCTTCTGGATTGAACTGTGAGATTTTTGGTAGATACAAGGGCTGGTAGAGAGGGGATGGAAAATGTCATAAGATCCTATTTGATTAATTTTGCTGATAGTATGTTTTTGAAAAGCAAAATTATTTGTATTTCATTAATAATAAAACAACATAGAACACAACCATGAGATTCTACCTGTGTTCCAAGGAGAACATGGAAACTGAGCCCAAATGCTAAGACCAAAAAGAAGAACACCACAAGAATCCGGAGCAGAGTTCTCAAAATTTCCCAAAACATCACAACATAGATTCCATAATTTTCAAATCTAGGAAGATATATGGAGACAACATGAATAACCATTTTTAAAAAATTATTTTTTTTAAAAAAAAAAACAGCTTTCCGCACCTATCATTTTTCTGTAATGGAAATAATACTGGATTGATCCAAAAATATTCTCCCATTGTGGGAGAACAACTGCATACCATATGTAAAAAGGAAGAATTGTTTCAGGAATGAGAAATTCATTTCAGCAATAGTTCTCTAACATGAAAGAATATTGGATCAAACCCATCGAGTTTCTTTTAAGAATTCCTAGCTGAGAATGGAAAGAGACAGTTGCTCTTTATTTTCAATTTCCCCACTTTACTAATACAAATCTGCAGATGTAAATAGGTTTCATATGGATTTATATATATAAAAAGGAGCTTCCACTTCAATAGCCATTCAAAGTCTAGCAGTGCACTCCTGAACAGAGCTGCATCCTTCTAAAAACCTTGACTTCATTGGCCTTTGAGTTCTGAGCAGCATGGCATAGCCCTTGGACACTTAAATAAGTTTGCAGATGCATGTAAAAATCTGTGCTATTCCAAATTCCAGCCTGGCTGTCTTCCATGAAGTGCCTTTGAACATCACAGTTCTTTTAAAAATACAGAACCCTAAAAAATAGTACAGCATGTAAATAAGAAAATGAACAGCAGCCACAATTTATAAAAAGGATCCATGCACAAAAAAAGAAAAATGAGGTACATTTCAATTAACAGAGATCAGTACAATGAAATGTATTTACCTTTGCAGATACAGCAAGAAATTCATCCATGACAAGAATATAGCGATTGCACCACATTCCCACTGTAATGCAGCTTGATCAAGTTTAATAAATAAAGATGATACAAAAATGATGCTCGTACTATGAATTGCCCAGTCAAGGAGATTGGAAATATCCAACAAATATCTAAGTTTCTATGGTATAAACACAACATATATTAATATTTGGGAAAAAATGACTTGATTAAGCAGATGGCACATTTTATTTTTTCTTAGTCATAACGGAAAAGCATTTTTGTACCAAATTATAGTTCTGCTTGCTTTTTTTTAAAAAAAAGCTTCAGATATGAGAATGGAGACATCATAATATATACACATACCTGTTGGATCAGCTGTATTATTTCTTTGCAGATTCCCAACACACTCATGATGAACACCAAACACATACATACTTTTATGAAGTATGAATTCTGAAACAGAAAAAAAATTGCAGGGGAGTTTTCTTAATATTATCATAGAAATACAAGGTGCCAAGGTGTTGTCCTGTCCTGGCAAGATGAATGCTCTATTAGCTAGATTGTGTAACTCTTAATATCCCATCACCCTACTTCTCCTATTGAGAAAATTCTTTGAATAATTTCAAGAGCCGTGAGTAGTTATTTCAAGAGCTGTGTGATTGCCATTTACTGATACTTAGCATTTGTAAGTCCGAGACTTCCCTTCCTCAGAAGTTGTAATCACCTTGTAACAGAAAAGCATTTAAAGGCGGGGGGGGGGGGGGAACCCAGGTCCAGGAGATGTTCAAAGTGAATACATTGCATCCTGGGGCACAATACCTGTTCTCGTTATTTTCTTCAGCTATTTATAACATTGTTACTGGATCTAAGATATAAGCATGATAGCAATGGTATACGATACTTTAAGCTTACCTATTTATTACAAATATAGGGATACTCAAAACTGTCTATCAGGGGAAGGAACAACTATCCTTTATTGTTCTTATTGTAGAAGGTGATGAATCAGGCTAGAAGCCCATTATCATTACCAGAGATTTTTTGGTCAGTCTCACTTGCTTATCAAACAATGATATCTCTATACTGCATGTAATGTTCAAGCTGACATTGTTAATACCAAGCATGCTAAAGTCTGCAACTGATTTGATATTTACTTGTGAAGTGTTTCCACCTTTGGAAGTAGAGTCAGTCAAATGAATTCAAATGAACATACGGAATGACTGTATGCTTAACTAGATGTTTTGTATAAATATGCAATTATTTGGCAAAACATTTTAGTCTGGCATGGGACACTTTGTTTCACACTCAACATGAGACATGCTCAACATCAAAATTCTTCTAAACAATCTTCACTGCCAGCTTTTGGGAAACTGTATATTCAGTGAGCCCATAAACTAAAATTTGCACCTCTAAACATCTAAAATTTGATTATTTACCTAACATTTATATCCCACCCCTTAAGCCAGGAAAGTTACTTTTGGGATATCAAGCAAATAAATGAATAAAATCACAATTACAATCAAAGATAAAAAAAGTCAAATTACAAAAGCTGACACCAGAAACATAAACGTCAGGAAACTAGAAATATTAAACTAATATTCAGCTGATCTGTAGGATTAAGTTCTAAACTGAAAACTGAAGTAAAATAAAACTGATCAAGTGACTGGTTTTGCCCTTTTTTGGGATGAGGGACTTAAAATTTTAAATAATTTAAAACTGTGTTGACTTTAAGGCTTTTTCCACACATGCAGAATAATGCAGTTTCAAACTGCTTTCAGTGCTCTTTGAGGCTGTGCGGAATAGCAAAATCCACTTGCAAACAGTTGTGAAAGTGGTTTGAAAAAGCATTATTCTGCGTGTGCGAAAGGGGCCTTAGAGAAACAAAATACACAATTGAATGTAAAATTATTGAATAGCATATGTCAATTGTTCAGAATGGTTTACTAATCCCAAGAAAACTCAGCCCCGGACTTACATGGGGCTGCCATTGCGGCAGGAGACGGGGTGAAGCTAGCCCCAGATCCCAAGCACCGTGTATGCATGTGCTTGGGAGCGAAGAACATGACGGGGGGCCCCATCATGTGTCCAAAAGGGGCAGGCAAGCCTATATAAGGTGGCTCGTGGCATGCTCTGGCATCTTTTGAGGCAACAGAGAGAGCAGACCCACCCTCCCTTCCCCTTGGTTAAATGGGATTAGTTGGGTTAATAATATTTGTAAAAAGGCTTTTTTTCGTTGCAGCCTTGGGGGGTATGGGCATAGGAACACATCCTTTCTGGGGAGGCCAAGCTTGTGCGTCAGACCTCCCCGCAGTTGGGGGCCTCAATAAGAGGTCTGGGGGTGGGGCGGGCACCTAGTAACTTTCCCCGCACGCCAGACCTCCCCGCGGTTGGGGGCACCTGCACACCAGACCTCCTTTCTGGTTGCACGCCAGACCTTTCCCCCTCCTTTCCCCCTGCACACCAGGCCTCGCCGCGTTAGGGGGCCTCAATAAGAGGTCTGGGGGTGGGGCAGACACCTAGTAACTTTCTGTCCCAATTCCCAAATAGGGATTGAGGACAGTGCCGGGTCCAGCACAAGTGCTGCCCGGTGGCTAGGATGTGCCCCTTATGCTCACCCAGCTTACTATGATGTGTTTAACAAAACAGGCTGCAGCCCAATTTTATTCCAAAGATAACTGTATTTATGTTATTGGGGCAAGTGAGACTCCACATATCAGCCTGCAAAATACAAGAACTGCTTTGTTTGATCACATTAAGACTCATCTACTCCAACATTTTGGATCCAGTTCTGATGTCTCTTGAGGTTTACAGCCAGTTATGAAGACAATTTCCCCTTGTTGTTTGTCCCCACCATCCTAAAGCTTATTGCCTTAGTTATTCTGGCTAAGAAAGACTGATAGAGCCATTTCCACAATGGCTAAACTCTAATTAATGCAATAATACCTGATTGTCAAAAGGTCCTGGCTGATTTGTTGTTCCATTGAAATACATTCCTGGATCTATGTGGGTGATCAGAATTGTTAGTGGTATTAGCCCAAGAGAATATACACCAAGATTCATAAGATGTGCCCGGAACCCATAAGCCATCCTATAAAGAAAAAAAATTACTTTCTTAATACTATAAGAGGATTGCATTTTCTATTTCACTGTACAAGGAAGATTTTTTTCAAGATAAACTTGGCATATAATTCTTGTATAATATATTACTATGTTCTGAGATAAATAAACTAAGTAGAGTCAAATTTTCCAACTACCAGTCTCAGAAAAAAGCAAAATATAGGATGGGACCACAATTGATAAATTGGGGCACAAGAAATACATTTGATGCACACAGGAAATTTGTGGGAAAAACCCTGGATAGGAAGGATCACTGGCTTCAAAATATTCTGTAAATTTACAACTCTGCTCTGAGATGGATCTAAAAGCCAATGAGCTACTGATTCCATCCAGCTCACCTGAACTCTCATTAGAAGACTTCATATTTGGGAACTGATTTTATAAAAAGTGCAGAGTGGTTTAATGAGATCCAGCAAAGCTGGAACGTGTCTCAAAGAGGCACAGCTTGCTAAGAGAGAGAGTTTGTATGGTAAACTTTGTATGGTAACTTCAGTATTCTGTGAATATAAGTTTTTAGCTGACACTTGGATTACATTTACATCTCCCTTTACATTTGGAATAAGATGGCACACAATTTTAAATCAAAACCATCCACAATAAAATAAAACCCCTTTACCACCACCCACAAAAATACTGGCTAATCAAATCTCATTAAAAGCCCAAACAAACAAAACAGCCTTATAGTGCCCACTAAAACCTTATAGCGCCCGCTTCCAGTGGTGTCATCCTCTCTTCCCCAGTACACCCATTCCAGAAATTAAAAAGAATGAGTTCTAGTTGATTGCCAGACAGACAACTAAAATGGAAGCAGGCGGGTGAGGGAGGTGGGAAGGACAGAGAGAAGATGACAGCTAGAAGACTGAAACTGAATAAATCTTCCTAGTTAATTCTTATCAAATCCAAGTTAAATTCAATGATTTGTTTAGTATTCACGTTAGAAAATAAATTTCTTCTTTATTTCCAGGAAAGAAGAAGAGTTGGATTTATACCCCCCCCCTTTCTCTCCTGTAAGGAGACTCGAAGGGGCTTACAAACTCCTTTTCCTTCTCCCCTCACAACAAACACCTTGAGAGGTAGGTGGGGCTGAGAGAGTTCCAAAGAACTGGGACTAGCCCAAGGTCACCCAGCTGGCATGTGTTGGAATGCACAAGCTAATCTGGTTCACCAGATAAGCCTCCGCAGCTCAAGTGGCAGAGCGGGAAATCAAACCTGGTTCTCCAGATTAGAGTGCACCTGCTCTTAATTATACCAAGCTGGCTCTCAGTAGTGATGACACACTGGGCCTTTAAGTTATTCAGCTGATTTATGGCCCCTTTATTTGTCATATTATTTTCTTATATTAATTCTACAGGTATACTGCCAAAAAGATGGCCATTTGGCAGGAATTCCAATTTACAACAAAAAACATCGGTAACAACAAAAAATTATATGTCTATTAGTCTATTAGTCTTTTCCACTAATTATATGTCTATTAGTCTTTTCCACTAAAACCCTCAAATCCATGATAACGGCTAAATGGCAGCAGTGGCGTAGGAGGTTAAGAGCTCATGTATCTAATCTGGAGGAACCGGGTTTGATTCCCAGCTCTGCCACCTGAGTTGTGGAGGCTTATCTGCGGTGGTGGGATCCAAAAATTTTAGTAACAGGTTCCCATGGTAGTGGGATTCAAACTGTGGCATAGCGCCAATGGGGCTGGCCGGCGCACGACGGGGGCGTGGCTGGACATTCCAGGGGCAGGGCATTCCTGGGCAGGGCTGTGGCAAGGACGCAGCCCCTGCGCTGGTCCTTGGGCGGGAAACAAATGCATGCAGGCGCAGGCTGCCACACATGCCGGTGCACCTCCTGCTAGACTGCTTCAAGTTCTGCGCGCTACTGCTGAGAGGAGGGGCGTAACTAAGGCAAAAATCAAGTGGCAAAATCACCAATTAGTAACCCCCTCTCGGCACACACAAATAATTAGTAACCTACTCTCGGGAACCTGTGAGAACCTGCTGGATCCCACCTCTGCTTATCAGATTAGCCTGTACACTCCCACACACGCCAGCTGGGTGACCTTGGGCTAGTCACAGCTTCTCAGAGCTCTCTCAGCCCCACCTACCTCACAGGGTGTTTGTTGTGAGTGGGGAAGGGCAAGGAGATTGTAAGCCCTTTTGAGTCTCCTGCAGGAAAGAAAGGGGGATATAAATCCAAACTCTTCTTCAAACTCTTCTAAATGTGCTTCACAAGAGAAGCAATGTTGAGAATATCGACTGTTATGTTAGTTAAAGGCAGTGGTGGGATTCAGCAGGTTCGCACCACTTTGGCAGAACCAGTTGTTAAAATTATGCTTGTAAACAACCAGTTGTTAAATTATTTGAATCCCACCGCTGGTTAAAGGAGAAAAGGAAAGAAATGACTGTGTACATTTTTGAAATAATCCTGAATGAGGAAATTTTGGGGAGTGGAATGAAATTTCATGTTGTTCTCAGATTCCTGGCAAACCGCATCTTGTTAAACTAACAGTAAATTGGTTTGTCCTTGTAATAACAAACAGCAAAGCAAGGCCTCATATGGACAAAACATGGGTTTCTACATATGTGTGGAAAACTCAAGTCATGAATAAAATTGTGATTCTATAAATTGACCCACCCACCATACTAGCCTGATGAAAATGCTCTACAGTGAATGTGGAGAGCAGTGGAATGTGCCTATGAAAAAAACAGGAATACAAATAGCCTTTTCTATAGCCTGAGCTTATTCTTCAGATGGAAAGGGGGATTTCCAAACTGTTTACTCTCCCACATTTTCTCATTGTCCACCAGCATGTAAGATGGCTTTCCGACTTAGGGCCGAACTATAAAAATCTTGCCTGTGTGTCTGATTTTTATAGCCCAATCTGTTCTCTGTGCTAAGGGCAAGGAAACATTTGATAATAGGGTAGGATGTATACTGCAGTTCAAATGTGAAATCAGCAGAAAATCAAAAACAACAACAATACAAAAACACACAAGGAAAAGTGCCTTCCATTCCTATCCTTTGAAATTAATAAAATGTGGGCATCTCTAGTTTGTGCTTTTTTTTTCCCAATAAATGCTAAAAAGAACTTTCTAAATGGGAAATTTGCAGAGCTAATTAATAAAAACACTCACCATTTCATGAGTAAATATTCCTTACAGACAGGATGACTGAGCAATTCAACACGATTATGGCGTACCATAGCCTAGAAAACAGGAGGCAGATGTACCAATTAAAGTTGTTCATAATTGCAAGATACTGCTTTACTACAGCTATTAAGTAATGTAGAGGGGAAAATCCCTTACCTCTTTTTTAAAATTACTTTGTGGTATACATTATCCTTTACTGTTCTTACTTTACCTTATGATCCTCTGAAGCTGCCAGCCACAGATGCAGGCAAAATGTCAGGAGAAAATGCTACCAGAACACGGCCATACAGCCCGTAAATCACACAATACACCATTGTTCTTACCTTGTTTTTATGAAAAATGTCTTAGAGATAAATATGTAGACATTAAAAATGACAACAGTATTCTTTTGAAGAAACAAATGCAGATTCAAATGCACCATTTTCAGACATGTGACAGATAGTTCAGACATGATATGAAGAATGTTTATGCTTATCCAGATGCAGATAATTAATGTAATTATACAGAACAGCTTGAGAATATGTCAACAACAACAACATCTTCACTACGCAGCAATTCCATTTCTTTATCTTAGTTTGCATGTAGTTAAAAATCCCAGAGAACATTAAAGAACATTCCAACTATTTCTAAAATGGAAATTGTGGTAATATATACTGACATAGAAATAACAAGTACTCTAACAGTGCGATCCTGAGTTTCAATGGACTTGGAAGGGTATAATGATACTTAGGATGGCACTACAAGCATTATCATAATTTTATTCCATGCTCATTTTCTTTGGGTACTTTGATAATCCATTTTCCACTTGTTTTCTGATGCAATATACATGGCTCGTTCTTATCTGGAAATGTTGCACCTTAGTGCATTGCAGGGGGTTGGACTTGATGACCCTTGGGGTCTCTTCCAACTCTATGATTCCAGTGAATACATTGAATCCTGGGTTGGTTTAAAAAGGTCACACATTATTTTTAGTGTTACTGGTTATATCCAAGAACAAGGGGGTTTCCCTGGCATAGTTAAAATTATCTGAGAGCAAAATGACATAAGCATTAACCATGTAATGAGGCCCTCTATGTTTAGCTGCTTGGGGGCAAACTACGACTCATGGATAAGATTCAATTTAAATGTGAAGGAAACTGAAAGAGGGCCAGCATGATGAGGGAAATCACAAACACATAGCTTACATTTAGCGTAATAAGTGGTTCGTAGACTATGTCTTCATCTTCCTTTAACTTCTTAGTTAAGTTCAAGGGACACTGAAGGTACCTGAAGTTGTATTCAATCTATGAAAGTGCAAATCAAAAAAGTCTCAGCTTTATTTTTTTTTAAAGCAAATCTTATAAAAGTCAACTGTTATAGGGCTTTGCAGCAAATTCTGAAAGTGTTCAAGTACTATCATCAAAAACCTCAGAAAGTTACCAGGACTCCTGATAAATCTATACATGTCAAAACCCACAGCCTTGTTGCATGGCTGTCATCTGCATCTTCTTCCCTGTCTGCTTTATCCAACAAGCCTTCCTTTATACCAGCCACATCAGGTTCTATGAAAAATATCTGATTTCTGCTAAAATCTTCATTTGGAAAATATCTCAGACTAGGAAAATAAAATCGCTTCAGGCTCCTTCCACACATGCAGAATAATGCACTTTCAATCCAATTTCAATGTACTTTGCAGCTGAATTTTACTGTGCGAAATAGTAAAATCCACTTGCAAACAATTGTGAAAGTGGACTGAAAGTATTCTGCACGTGTGGAAGGGACCTCAGACATGTTTAATTAATTGTTTTCTTTTTGGAGGCAACTGTATAAAACTACCATAACTTGTAGCAAGACATCAACTCTAATGAGTTCAATTTATACAATATTTTAAATGCTGTTCTTTAAAATATAAATAGCACTATCATATTTGAAAGAGCCAGGTCACTGTAGGTATTATGAAAGGATCTAGGTTCCCCACCCAGGCCCAGATCTCACTGTCTAGGCATCCTGTATTCAAAAGTAAGTCCTATTGAGTTGAATGGGACTTACTCCCTAGCAAACAGTTGCAGCTGGGTGGATGTGCTTAGACCACTCATTATTTTTCAGACTATCTTTTTTAGAGAATTATTTGAAACATTAAAGGGAGGGTGTTAAATAACGTACCCAACACTGAGATTCTTAGAGAAAATGTGACATAGTTCAGATGATGAAATGCAGCAGTAATTTCTAGTCAAAGTCTCGCTTATCTTTTTTCTGAACACAAAATGAGATATCAAAGGAAACTATAAACTATACACTTGCTTTTAGCAACTCAAAATATCTCAGTATCGTAAAGTTTGCTTTTTACTTACATAGAAGTCTCTGCATGCCTTTTCCTCTGATGATTCAACAATGCAATTGTCTAAAACTAACTTGTAGAGACAAAGAAAAGAATTCTAATACCAACAGAATACTTAAACATAGTTAGTAACAACTATGTTATTAAACCAAAGCACAGATGAAGCAAAAGGCTAGGATAATAATTGTGAATGAAGCAACTAGCCATTCAGATGTCCCAAGGCAGAGTCATACAGAAATGAAACTTCCCAAGAATTTTAAAAATTTACTGTTTTGTCCAGTTCTAAATTCTGAGCCACTCTGTTATGCCATTTTCAAGGGTCTTTCCTGAGGCAACTTTCTGCAGTGCTGAAAAAGCAGAATCCTTTAATAACCTGATTGTGACCCTGTATGATGCCTCTTCTTTAGTACTTGAGAATATTGAATAGTTTGTTATTTGTTACTTTGGACATGTAGCACAAAAAGATATCGAGCAAGAACATCACCTTTCAGCACCATGTTCAAGGTAAATGCAATTCTATCAGGAGTTCTCTAGAGATACAATCAAGGATGTCCACTTGTATTCACCACAAAGTTTTCAGCATTTGTGATACCAAGGTTAGTGTCCCCTGTGTGTACTGGCAACAATGCCATCATAAGAGTCAAGCTGGCTCCATAGCCCTTTTGCACCCCCTCCCCATTCCTCCACCCAATGGACTGCACTGTAAAATTTACAGCTAAGTTTATGAGGACCTTGGCATTGTGAATCAAGAATGCTGTGATAGCTCTGAGATGGAAACTGAGAGGTGGAATAGTGGAGAGATCCAGCTGGGGGATGAAAACAGAAGTGGAACAGGGAGAAAACACAGATGGAACCAAAGGAAAGGTTGTAATTTCTCTTCTACCATGAGAACAGAAAACACTTTCTACACTGAGATGAATACATTTGAATACAGATCTATGTGATTTATGTGATTACTGCATTTTATTTTCTACAATAAAAATTGCCTTACCTTAAAACAATCAGGAAGATATTCAACCATCTCCAATATAGCACATTTATTGGAAGAAGAATGGTGAGAAAATGTTGCCATAGACTCTTCCCATCTGAAAAAAGAAATAAGGTGAAGTTGCTCAGAACAGTTCCTCTAATAATAAAAAGGAGATACAGTGACAAGTTTTAAGAATTATAAAAATATTAATTGTAAAAATACTCAGAAGCATTTGCAATGGCTTCCACAGCAGCAAATAAACGATGCCATGATAACTTATTTGACACACTGTATATAAACAACAACAACATGTTGACTTCAATAGGGATGGAGACCTTGCTGCTTTTTGCTCCAGACTGAAATCCTCCTGATGGATATTAGGGAGTGTGCCTCGCCACTGCTTTCTCCAAAATGTTGTAAGAATACTGATTACCATATATACTCAGGTATAAGCTGACCCGTGTATAAGCCAAGGCACCTAATTGTACCACCAAAACCTGGGGAAACTTATTAACTCACGTATAAGCAGAGGGTGGGAAATGCAGAAGCCAGCTTCCCCTGCAGAGTCTCTGATGGAGGCAGGCAGGGGATCTCTGTACCTTGCTCCTCACTCCCACTGCCATGGCAGCTAGAGCAAGGCTGCTGCAAGGCTTTGACAGGCCCCTCACTTCCCACCATGATGGGGGAAGTGATGCAGAGGCATAGGAAGGGAAATCAGAGCCTGAGGCATAATGGTACCCAAGCCTGAATGTAGCAGCCCCCACATGAGGCCATACACCCCTGCCAGGCTGAGCATGAGTGCAAGTGCTCCAGACGCCCTGGCTACACAGAGCCATACTGGCTGCATATATTAATATAGCTGGGTTGCCGTCAGACAGGTCCCACCTTTAAAGTTATGGTGAGTATTTTTAAAATTATAATTTTTACCTGTAATGTAGATTTAACATGTTGTTGTTGCCCTGAGCCCTTTTGGGATGGACAAGGTATAAAACTAAAATTAAAAATGAATTTTAAATTTTGTTTATAGCATACCCATGAGCCTTTGCTGAATATGCAAATTATTAATCCTCTGCGGGATTATCCTACCCCCCCTAGCCCTGCCTCCTTTTGCAAATTAAATTTGCAAGTTTGGTGAAGTTTGGTTCAGGGGGGCAAAGTTATGGACCCTCAAAGGGGTAGCTCCCATTTCCTGTTAGCTCCCATTGAAAACAATGGGGGATGAGGGCACCCACTTTGGGGTTCCATAACTTGCCCCCCCCGAACCAAACTTCACCAAGTTTGGTATGAGACCCTGAAATTTTGGTGCCAGTAGCTTTAAAAATATGCCCTCTGCAGGTCAAAATGCAAAAACACCAAAAAATACCCAAAAAATCAGACAGACCCAAATATATTCAGATATCCGAATATATTCAGGCATAACGAATCTGGTATTTGGGCTTATTCAGGAAAACAGATACTTTTATACCCGAATAAGCCTGAATGTGAATTTTACCAAATATTTAAGGTATTGATCAAGTCTAAATTCAATATAGAACTTGGCCATTTCATTGTAGCAGGTGGGTTTAACTTTTTTCTCCTGTGTCTTTTCCCCAGTCAAAACTAAGCTTCTGTGAGCTACCACTAACCCCAATGATGGCCATTTCATTGTAGCAGGTGGGTTTAACTTTTTTCTCCTGTGACTTTTCCCCAGTCAAAACTAAGCTTCTGTGAGCTACCACTAACCCCGATGATGCGGTTGGCCTCTACCCGGGCCAGGGCCTTTACAGCCCTGGCCCCTGCCTGGTGGAACACTTTACCACCAGCTATTCGGGCCTGCGGGACCTTGGAGAGTTCCGCAGGGCCTGTAAGACCGAATTGTTCTGCCGGGCATTTGGGGGGGGGGGGGCGACCGCTGATGTGCGCCCTCCCCCTCCTCCTTCTCCCCTCCTTCTTACGCTCTGGGCCTTTAATTCTTACGGGGCCCTCAGCCTTTT